>NC_084663.1:3054846-3357877 GCF_028389875.1 Rhea pennata
TCCTAACTGCGCATTGTTGGCAGAAGGGGACTATTACCAGATGAGCCCAGGCACTGTAGGGAAGGATGCTGCTTTGGGTGCACATTTGTGTGACAATGACACGGAATTGAAACACTAATTTTCGCATTTAAATGCCTTCTGCAATTTTGAATTTCTGGTAAAATAACTGCTGTTGGGCATTAGCTTCCGGTGCTCCTGGTATAGGTGAATTTTCTGCAGAGAAGAAGCACCATCAGTCCAGTCTGGACAAAGAGTGCCCTTGACCTGGGGGCTGATGAGAGGGAGCTTTCAAGAGTTGTGCCAGAAAAGGCTTTGGACCATTTTTAGATGAAGACACTATGTAAGACCAGACAGGTCCAGAAGGGATGCCGTGTCCTTTCCCGCTCTGAGGCAGGATGAACTCTACCTCACCCTTTCCTGATAGATGTTTGGCCTCTGCCCAGAATCTAATTTTTCCCATTAGAGGCCAATTATTTGTTATCATCAAAGCATCTCTAGGCATGCCATTGCAGTTAGCACCACGTGCACAGGCACAAAACATACCAGTGCCCTTAAGGAGTCCATCTTCCAAACCTTGTTGTATGAGCATTACTTAAAAAATCCTGCACGACCCCCCTCAGGTCTTGCTGCAAATTGTTTTGTGTGCTTTTTGAGTGCTTAAACTGGTCTCATGGGTTACAGGGACATGGGTTTCTGCGGTCTTAAGGATTAAGTCCAGAGCAGAAGCTGCAGTCACTGATGGGTGAGGATCCCAAGGATGCTGTAAATGCTTTTTTCCTGTCCCAACGCCTCCTTAGGAAAAGGGTGTGATTTATCATCACCACCTCTTGTAGGTGATGGGAGATGAATTCAACCACTCTTTGGTCACAGACAGGAACACCAGCATCGGGAGGACTAGCCTCGCCACTTGTCACTTTGCTCCCAAACTGGCTTGCCTCCTCCTCTCCCCCTGAACTCCCTGTGCCTCTATTACCCACCTGCACCATGGTGATGACAAGTCTCCCTTCCCTCACAACAAGGGATTAATTAGTTAGCGTTTGCACAGCACTTCAGAGCTGTAACCTGTTGTAGAAGTGCTAAGTATTAATCAATGGTTCTCAGAGCACCCTGGATAGAGACACGAGTGAGTGAGAGACTGTCCTCCTATTTCTACTTGCAGATGCTCTCCCTGACACCTACCATCCTGCTAAAAGGAGCAGACTGATGCTGCCTTTGATGCCAGTTGAATGCTACCGGTCCAGGACCTTGCAGTCATTTCTAGCTGAAGGTGAATCAATGATGTGTTCTCCACCCTGTAGCAGAGGAGCTGGAGGGGGATGGCTTGAAATAAGCCCATCCTGGCTTATTTGTGCTGTCAGCTGCAAACTGACTTACGTCTTCAAACTGCTCTGAGCAGAGCAAGCCACAGACTGTGGGCAGCAGAGAGCCAGTGCTCTCCGCAATGTATGTCCTGGTCCTTGTGGGTACGACAGGTGAAAATGCAGGGAGCTAACTTCTGTTTTATCCTCTTGCTGGCTCTCACAGGCATTTAAATGTCTCCTATTCCAGCCCTTCTGTGCCTTGTGATCTTAGGGAATGACCTGAAAGAGCTCTAGGATTAGAAATGAGTTTATGGCTTTAAATCTGAGTTTAATTCTGAGCTACTCCCAGTCTCCTCATGTGACCTCAGGGAGCCCCTGGGATGCTCAAGAGCCTGTTTCTTTCCCATTTCAATGCATGTCTGCTTTAGTGGTTCTGGCCAAGTTTCAGAGCTTCTAAACTGGGTGCTTGAGGCCAGTTCAGGGCCCTTTCTCTCCAGCGTTACTCAACTCAGAATGTACCCACATTCAGTGGAAGCTGCCGTGTCAGACCAAAGCACCCCTGGGAGTTGCATACTTTGGCTGGGGAGAAGACAACCACCTCTCTCACAGTGCTGCCGAGGTGCCCAGTATCAAGTAAAACTGACCAACCAACCACTGTAAAATCCAGGTAATGCTTAATTAGTATGCCTGCAGGCAGAAAAAACAAATGATGTTAATCGCTGAAGAAAATGACTAGAAAAAGAATCAATGTTAAATAGAACCTAATAAACCTAAGACTGTTGTTTTTATAGACACATGCGGACTTCAGCCCAGCCACCTCCGTAATAAAGCAGTGACACAGAGAGAGAGACAGAAGGCCCCTGAGAGGGTCTCTTCCATAACCCATTAGTAATAGCAAGAAAGGGGTGCCTGAATGATCATGGTCCTAGAAATACTCTGTTTGCTTCTCCAAACTGATCAGCTTTGCTAGAATTGGCAACCCTAGCAGAAGACTCCATATAGCAGCTGAGAGCAGAGCTCCTGTTGGTAGAAGCCTTTTGCTATTTTATCTTTTCTGTAGCTTTTTTTCTATTCTTTTTCAACCAATTGCTTGATTCAATGGTCTAACCTGGGTTTAGTCTTTCTCCTCAAACTCAGCCATGGGATGGTGCATGTCCCCTTGGTTTTCCTTCTGTTAAATGGGGCTAAATCCTTTCCTAGAGGTGCATTGGGAGAATTAATGCATCTCAGATGGAGAGCTGTTCAGAAATGATGTTAAGGGCAACAGTGCAGTATTTGCCTCCAAGAGAGGGAGAAGGGACCTCCTGCCCTGAAGTGTGTAGATCCCAGGTTGTATTAATCCAGCTGCTGCCATTGATAAAAAGTGCTGCCAGCATTTGGACTCAAATGGACGTATGTCTGAGTGTGATAGATGTGTTGATTTTTTCTTTCTTTCTGGAATTTAAACACTTTGCATTGATTTGTGTCTTCGTTTGTATAGTGTATGAGAGGCTCGATCTGAAGGCAGCTCTGCCTGTCATTCATCAAAACCTCCAAGTGCTTTGTCTTCATTTCGACTTGGCTGCTCCTTTGTGGTCTTGTGGCCGGGCTTCTGCCAGACGGTGGTGGGGTCTAAATGTGCTGCTGGGAACACTTCACCGCAGGCTCACAAAACAGGGACAAAAACATGACACTAAAACAAAACCTCTGCTTTACTGTGCTGGCTGAGCACAGCCCATCATCGGGGAGCCTGAGACTCCTTGTCTCCCATGGAGGGTGGCAGGTGAGTTCCCTTGGGTATGTGGACAGCCCAGACATCTGTGTTCAGACTAATACTTTGCAGCCTGAACACACGACTCTGCCTTCTGAGTTTCTGCTGTGTTTGTGTCAGTGAAAGGTTGCTGTAGCTTGTGATCCTTGTTTGTCCTCGTCTCTGCTTAAACACACCAAAAAAGCAAAGCTGGCATCAATCCTGGTGTGAAAGGTACCTCTAATGTCTAGTCTGGAAGGATCAGCTACTGGGATGGGAACTTTTGGGGGTAAAAAAGCACATACTTGTCTTCCTTGCTGATACCTGGTCTTTGATGAAGGCAATGGTCTTCTTCTAGGAGAGAGTTTTTGCTATTTCTTTGTTCAAAAGGACAACCAGGAGAACTTGGTGGTTATTGGACACTCTTCTTTTCTGTCCCAGTCACTTTCTAGGTTATCTGAGTATTTCAGCCAAAAAAATTCCCCTTTATTCCAGAAACAGAAGATGCTGGTGATGGCTTCTTCCTTGGCAGGAGGTGCACTGTGTCTATCACATGTCCCACAAGCTGTACAGACCCTGGGTAACCAGTGGTTATAAACTCAGTACTCATGACTGCCATTATGTGGGCTCAGGAGATTGACACTTCCTGCATCCACTGCATATAAAGCAGGCTTCATATTCAGCCTTGATACATTTGTCAACAGCCTCTGCCGGCTGCTGTGTCATTAATACAAGAAGATAAAGCAACAGCTACTGTTGCCAGTGCTTGGACATCTGAAAGGAGACATAACCCTGCACCAGGCCAGTGATGCTGTCCTGCTCCCTGCTAGCATCCTGCTCCAAAAGGGTTTCTGAGCCACCTTTCTGGGTGGATGGATAACATGAACCATCATGGTGCAATTTCTTCTGAGAAAAAGTGTGCAGCTGCTACTCTGGGGTGTGCATATGTATGTGCTTGGACATCTCTCCACCACCCAACCACCAGCCCTCATCAAACCCAGTCAGTACTATTGAAATACCATCTGCTACAGCAAGAGTCTGTTCAAGAGCCTGCAGACCACATATTGGTGTTATTCACTCTTGATCTATCAGAGTAGTCTGTGAAGTGGTACTTATTTCTCCTCATGGAGCAATGGCAGAAGGGCCAGGAATCTAGGTGTCCAGGGCAGCTTGTTTTCCTTCCTCTGCAGTGATGCGTGGAGATGCTGTGTGAGCTGTGCTAAGGTAGCAGTGTTGCTCTGGAGACAGAGAGCTTTTGCTCTAAATCTCTACAACTTGAAAAGGATCTCTGATGAGAAGTACTCCAAGAGCCCCTGTTTGAAGGCACTAGGTTGCATCTTCCCCTCTCAGGCTGATATGGCATCTCTTCCTTGGTACAGGTCAGTCCAAGCTCCAGTATCAGAAGCAACTGCCAAGAGACTGTGTGGCTTTTTATGCAACATTTACAGCACCAGCTTCCAGGAGTCTGAGCTCCAAGGTGCACTAGGATAAAGAGACATCTATTCAGGCTGCAGCTGGCAACATCTTAGGGCTGTCTACATTGGTTCATGCCTTGCATACCCCTGAAAGGTGTCTGGTGGGATGAGGGATGAGAGCTGAGGGGACATGTGTCCATGTCTATATGGCTGTAACCAGCCTGAGCTAAACAGAAGGTCGGATTTGTGAGCTGAAGGCCAAGTCCCTTAGAGCAGAGTTAGTGAAGGGAGAATCAATCCTCCCATTATAATGACAATGTTGAGCTGTCTCTTTCCCTCCTACTGCCCAGGAAGCTTTATTACTGGTATTGATTAGGTTTCATTTGTTAAGTATTGGTGGTGGGAAAAGCAAGGAAGGAAGTCCCAGGCGAAGCACCAGGGTGTCCACTCCGCTCGAACCCATGACCTTCAGCGAGACATCATCTTGGTGCAGCGAGGTGCAGGAGGAGCAGCGACTTAGTCCTGCTGCATTACACGTTACCTCTGTTCAGGGACAGCACATTTTTTGTATTCGCTCTGCTTTAAATTGTGTGATTTTTCTAATTTTCTTTTCTTTTTTTCTTCCCCCCCCCCCCTTTTTTTTTTTTTTTTTTTTTTTTTTTTTAGGGTGAAATAATTGGATGGTTGAGGGGCTTTCCAGATTAAAATCTTTCCGCCTTTAATTTCAAGGGACAAGTCTGAAGCATTAGAGGGGCTCGGAGTTACATAACAGCATTTAGTTTTGCCCTTACACCAAGGGGCTAATCTCTTTAAAGGCCTTGTGTTCTTTAAAAGCGCATCTTCGAGGATCCTTGCCTGCTTGCTGATGTCGCCCATCCCCAGGGTAACGCTGGCTTTTAAGCCGCGGCGCTGCGACGTGACCGTTGGCATTTGCAGCCTCGCTTGCTGGAGCCCACGCTGCTAACAGCACGTCCCAGGGCTCGTCCGCTCCCGGACAACCCCCTCTTCTTCAGCCCACGGACCGGGGACCCCGGCTCTCGAAAGCGGAGATCCTGCCTGGCATTTGCCACTGCGTCGCTCGGCCCCGCGTAGCTTAGCAACAGTCAAATCCCCGTTTGCCAAATATTTCCATGCCACGCAGGAGACGGGGACGGCCCCGCGTCCCGCCAGCGCCGGCGGAGCTCCGACGAGCACGCGGGCGCTGAGCTGCTCTCCGCCGTGGCTGCTGCCGCCCCCTGAAATTTTGGGGTTTGCTGCCTGTCTTGCAGCCACCCAGGCAAATTCCAGCCTCTCCGGCGCTGCAAATTTGGGGATGAGTAGCCCAGGGTGGCCAGAAACCACAGGCAAGTGCGCAGGGGGATGCTCGACCTGCAGCACATCCAGGGAAAACCCTCGTTCAGCCTTGGCATACTGGGATATGATGGGTTTTTTTATTTTTTTCCAGCACAAGGAATGAAAAAATTTTGCCCAGAGCACTGGGAGAAAACACGAACTGACCTATTTTTATCTATCTAGTGAACTGACTACAGATGAATACTTGATTCCCCAGAGATGAATGAATTTCCCCGGCCAAATGTGACATGCTGCGTAGGGAGGGATGCAGTTTTCCACTCCAACGTGTAAAACTTAGCTGTCCTTCTCTGAGTGCATGTAGCTGACTTGGTGTTTGCAAACATGTAAAGGCATTTATCTTTGAAATTCAGACCCAGGGCCAAACTGAGCAGACTCAGACTGGCTTAGCTCAGCTCTAAATTGGCCTGTGCTGGTCACTGTGACATGTATCTGTCTTGGCAAGCTCTGTGCATGGTGCCTACATGTTGTGTTGGGTTGTGAGCTAATGGCCATAAATGAATATAAAATGAGACTGGATACTTCTGCTAGG
This sequence comes from Rhea pennata, assembly GCF_028389875.1. Lineage (NCBI taxonomy): Eukaryota > Metazoa > Chordata > Aves > Rheiformes > Rheidae > Rhea > Rhea pennata. The sequence goes on from NC_084663.1 coordinate 3,061,174, forward strand.
TAACATGATGGCGCAGAATAAGAAAGTAGACAGACAGTGACTGATAAAAGCATGTAGTTAATCTGTAGTAACATCAGGGTAGTCAAACCTCGTGTGTTAGAGTCTTATCTGGTCACAGAGGCTAGAAGGAAAATTTACTTTCAGAGCCTACACTGCAATTCCAACTGATTTTTTCTTAGCCTTTTGTGGCACCATCAGACCCTTCCCAGAGTGCTCTGCAGCCTGTGGGTTGGTGCTGTAACACTCCTTGGTTTTGATGCATCTCCATCAAGTCCTTGGTGAGGGCTTGACTCTTGACTGTAGGATCAGAGCAGAGCTCTTATTTTGGGAGTAGCCTCATCCTTGTTCCCCCCACAGGCTGAAAGGAGAATTGATCTGGGGTAAGTCTTGTACTGGGGTCTTTCCAGCCCTGTTTTAGCAAACTTTCCTCCTGCAAGTCGTGAGGATGTTTCAAGGCAGGTGTATCTATTTATTCCCTTAGAGCGGGCTGTGAGCGAGGTGCCTCTTGGTGATGGATGAGTGAGCGCTACTGATGCAGTATTTCCCATTATCACGTCAATACCCCACGTTATAAATTGCATTCATACCGCCGTGGCGCGGGCTGCGATCATCTCTCACAGCTCTGCTCGTGCTCACACCTGGGGCTTGCTTTTGCCTTGCAAAATGCTGCCTTTCACATTGCAGGGACCTGACACGCTCCCAGCTGAGGGGCCACACTGCTTTGCGCTGAAGGGCTTGACTTGGCCACCGGCTTGGGATGGCTCATGTCCAGGGACTTTGTCTTAAAATTGTCCCTGGATTTCCTTTAACCAGATAGGAGGAGCAAAGCAGCAAAACGGTACCGAGTCCAGAGCTCGTTTCTAGCGTTGCCCTGCAGCATAACCTCTCCTCATCCTCTCCCACACCTCCGTACGTCTGCCTGCTGCTCTGCTACATCACCGTATCTATAATACTTCAGTGCTGCTGGGATTTTTCAGCAACAAGGGTTTGAGCAATTGGCTAAATCAGAGCTTTATTCAGCCACAGGCTTACATATCTGTGAGCTATTTTGACCTTGCAAGGGCTGAATTCTGGCTGCAAAGCAAGTCACCAAAAGTTCTTTTAATGATATATGGGAAAAGGAAGGATGACAAGCCACTGAGGCTTAGTCCATATTTTTGAGTTTTCTGGATTCCTGGGGAACATGAGGGCGAGCAAGAGGGAATATAGGTTTTATTTTTTGTACTTTATCTATTTATTAAACCTTTTCCATTTGTTTCTTTTTCTTTAAAAGAAAAAAAGCAAATGAGAGGTGCTAGCATACATTTCAAGCACTGAAGTGACCTATGCCAGGGAACAGCCAAGTTATTTATTATTTACCTGAGTATCCAAGTTTTCTGAGCACACAGGTATTTTTGTAGGCACTTACCAAAGCAAAATAACACAAACAAATAGTAGGAAAAGGAGGGGAGGCAGGGGAGAAGGGTATAGATTTCTTTCATGACTTTCATCTGGGTTTCATGAGGGTTCTTTGATCAAGGAGAAACTGCCCCATGTGTCTTGACTACATGTCCCACACGGCCTGTCCTAGTCAAAGTGATATGCCATGTGGGAAGGTTTTCTGGCACAGCAGATACTGCAACCCATAAGATCCACTTGTCCATATGCTATAATGTGGCTCTCAGCACAGTTTGCTGGACACATGATAACCCAGGTCGCTACAGACCTCCAGGATTGTGTCTTGATACTTTGGAATAAGAGCCTGGGTCAAAAACCTACATACAAGCACAGCTCTCCAGAGCCTGCTGCTTGAATAACCGTTGCCTGGGGTGGGGGAACCACTGCTTTAATTTCACATAGATTTCTGGGGTGGCCAATGTACCCTACTATATTTTTTTTCTGTTCCTCCATGAGATGCAATCAAAGGTTAAAGGACATTTATTTAATTGATTTATTCTGCTGTGTGTGAGGAATTTACTGTTAATTCTTTATCTCATTTGTGCCTTATTACACTCTGATTAACTCTTTGGTGGGTCATTAGGAAAATCATACAGCAAAGCAGACAATCTGGGAAAATTTTAGAGCTATAGTAAATGGGAGGTTTTGGACTGCGAGTGTTTCCTGAGTGAGGAGATGAAGGGTTTGAATGGTCGTTTATTGGCAGCTTTTCCTAATATGTGTTACAGTCTGGCAGACATAAACACTAGAATTTGTAATCACCGGGTATATAAAAACTATCACATTTCATCTAAATTTCTTTTTCACCTATCACCTTTCCCAAGTTTTAGAGTGGGATTCCCACGGATGGAAAGGAAGATTGGAGTTTGGACTGACAAATTAAATGGGCCAAGATGAGATAACCCAGGTGGAAAGTGGAGATTAAGTCTTCTGGGAATCAGCTGTGTCCTGCACCTAAGAGTGTGCCTGGCAAAATGTTACTGTTACAGCTGTTTCCTGTGTGTAAATGAAATGTAATGTCTTATATCTATCCTATGGCTTCAGTCACTATAATGTCTTTGAGCTCCTGCCTCAGATCTTGGAAAGCTACATTGCAGTCATTCAGCTGACAGCTATCTTTCTCAAGGGAGATACCTGGAGTTCCTTGTCCATCACCATTTTCATTTAATTTTAAAAACTAGACTTGACTAACTTGGGGCATGCAGCAAACATTTGCAAGATTTTTTTTTTTAATTAGAATAAAGTTAAACTCTGTCTGCTTATTCTTTTTTTTTCTTTTCAGAAATGAAATAAAAGAATGTTAACATGGGTGAGATGAAAAGCAGAGAGCAGGAAGATGGGACGGGAAATAGCTAATTGCCCTCCAGTTTAAGTATCTATTGGGGATGTGCCCAGCCATACATAATTGGCTACTCTTGGGTGAATATAGCTCTGCATCCTGAACATGAAGATATGAAAAGTTCCTGATCAAAGTTTCATTAAGACCTTTCTGTGAAAAGTGTTTATTTTGAAATACTGGTATTTTCCAATGAATGACAATGTCGTTGAAAAGGTCCTAAGCAGCTCTATTGGAATATTTGCAGTGAAGTCCCCAGAGCAGGTATATTAATCCAGGTAGCATGTTCATTTTTATCAGGTTTATTCTTCCCTAGAGGCTGAGCCAAAGAGCTTCCAATTTACCCGGGTCATTAGTGATTTATATGATAATTGGATCTAAGTTGATTTTAACTATTTACTTTAAATCTCTGGGGATTTGTATTCTTAGACATTTTAATGCCATTGGAAATTTTACTGATTAAGCAAGGCTGAGTATATGTACTTAATTAGTCCTGAAACCAATTAGTGCTTTGTCGGTCAAATTAATCTTGTTTCTGGACTTTTCAATGAGTTCTAATAATTTGAGTATTGACCTTTGTGGGCTTGAGAGTGGAGTCAGACCATTGGCTATATCCAGCCTGGGGTTTACACGTCCACCCTGTCTGGTAATATACCATGGCTTTGTCTTCCCTTGTGCCTTCTGCAACAAAATGGCCTGAAATGCAGTCATGAGTGATCATCTCGAAGGAAGGTTTCTTGTGGAGCTGATGGTGAAGCAATGGCCAAGTCATGGTCTCCTGAAGGCAGGAAGGCAATAATCTCAGAAAACTGTTGAAGGGTCTTCCTGCCCTAAAATCTCCAGCTGCTCTGGACTGGCCATGGCTGGAGATGGTTGTCACTGTGATCACCAGCGTCTGGTGGCCAAGGGCCTCCTACCTGCCCAACCGGAGCTCAGCACTGGGGGCAACCACAGGGACAAAAGCTGCCCCTAGGCAGTCCCTGCCTGGCAAACAACAGCACCAGTGTGACCCGTGCTGGGCACTGGGCAACTCTCCCGCTGGAGCTGGAGCTGGGCAGAAGGGAGCTGGTGGTGGAGAGAGGAGGGTTAAAAACAGCCCCTGGGTGGTCCAGGAGTAGCAAGGAAGAAACCCCACTGTGAACATCACACTCTTCCTGGAGAAGACCTCAGGGTGGTGATGACTCGCAGTGATAACCCCTCCTGTTGCTGAAGGAAGATTGATGCCTTCAACCATAGGGCCTGGAGGGATGCTGGAAGGGTGAACCTCACACATGTGCTGACAATACATTATTGGCTTCCTAAATTTGGTGTCTTTCATCTTGCCTGTAACAGGATTTTGAGTGTAACACCAGAGCTATCAGAGAAGGGGATCTGTGACTTGTGCAATTAGCAGTTTGTGCATCTAGACTGGGTTTAGCAGTCTGAAAGTCGAGGACTGCAAAAGTTTTGGAGCTGTTCTTTGTCACTTTTGATCTGAGGATTTCTTTTTCTTCCTAGATCTCATTTCAAAAATCATTCCCAACTGTGCATTTAGCATGTTTTAGTTTGTTCTTGGTTACATCTGTATCTTTGACTCTGAGTTGCACTTCCTAGTGTTTGTTCTGCGTCTCTAAGATACACTTATTCTTAAGCAGACCTAGTAACTCAGTAACCCAGTATTCAAAGCAAACCTAATAACTGTGACTCTGCTTTGTATAATCTTGAAAAAAAAGACCAGAAGTTCTCAGCATTTTTGTGTCATGCATGTTTTCCTATCGATGCTATGCATGATGGGTACTTTGTCAGATTCTCATTTTTGCCTATAGCTAGGTGGTTGTCTGCCCTGTCCTATGACTTCTCTCAATAACCGCATTTAAAGCAGAGCTTAGAAAATTCTGCTTTTCCTTCTTTTAGGCTATTCATTTTTTATTTCCTTTGTGTGAAGATTTTAGGCTTGCTGGGGCCAATTTCTTCACATAGTCTTTGTCAATGTATTTCTTTAAATTTCTAGGGAGTGTTATATCATTTTGCTTCAATCCTTCTTTCCTTCCTTCACACTACTTTGTAATTCTGTCCTGATACATTTTTTCACCTTTTCTTACCCCCGTGCAGTTGTGTTCCCTCTCTCATAAACAGCCTCCAACCAATCATTGCTGAAAGCTACAAAGGTGGAGGCCCCAGGAGCAACTTTTGGGGTCTCTGTGCCAGCACAGCAGTGTCAGCTTCCAGCTGGGAGAAGCTAAGGTTGACTTTCTTGTCATCTGAATAGGGCTGTACCCATTTAGGAAATGATTTGAAAACTCAATTAGTTGACAATATGCTGAAAAAGCACTCTCCATCTCCATGAACAGAGTGTAGCGAGGAAAAACAAAGGCTGTAATTACAAGGAGTAGTAAATCTCTATAGCTAGTGGACTTGGAGCTAGTATCCGGGGTGATATCACGTGGTTGTTGCTGGAGGGTCTGCACAGACCTTTTGGGTGGAGGTTTCACACCAACCTGATGCTTACCATCACAAATCCAGCCCAGGATGGGGTCTCCTTTTATGATTCATGAACTGGAGTGTTCAGTTTCAGCTTTGCTCTATGGACTAGAAACATTCCCATCCAGTCCCGTCCCAAGGCGGATCAATTGGATGAGCTTCCTATCACAATTATGCCAGCTTTTATTCTCAAAGTTATTGAATTCCACTCCCCTCCCCATTTTAATGGATTATTTAACTTGTCACTGTTTCGGGAGATGCAATTAATAGTACTGGAAATGGACTGTAATGGAAAAGCAATGCCCTGGCTGTCTGTAGGAGAGGGCTTCTGCCCGAACAGGAACAAGAGGAGGAATCCAGGTGTCTGGGACAGCTGAGAACTGGAGAGGGCAAGAACTGGAGATTTGGTTTATCTTTTGGGACTATATCCACTTCTAAATCAACAGAGAAAAGGGGACAGGGAAGGCAGGGGACATTCTGAGAGGTAGGCATGGATGAAGATGAAGATGTACAGGAGGAATAAATGGAGAGGCAGCAGTGAAGCTGATGCCCTCAGAGATGATGAGGAAGGTGCGGATGTGGGGTCTAGGTTTACCCTTGGAGGAGGAGGAGGCTATGCTGGGAAGAGCTGTGGTGTGATGACAGAAGATATGCCATAAAAACAGCTTCCTTACTGCTGTTTCTTCCAAATCCCTGGGTCTGAAATCCTGGGAAGTTTAGTATTGGATTTTAGGCTCAGTATAGCAATATGGGCTCCACTCATACTGTATTGCCCACTCTGTGATCCTCCTACTGCTATGGACACTTCTAATGGCAAGCCACCGCAGCAGAGTACGACCCTGCATGACCTGGGAATAGACAGTCAGTCATTTTGCCAAGGGTCAGAGAGGAAGTCCGTGACAGAGCCAAGAATAGAGCCCAGATCCGCTCAGCTCCTGGTCGCGTGCCTTCTCTGCTCTCCCATTCTTCCTCCGGGCGAGTGGCAAGACAAATAGTCGAACACATCAAATCCGCTGAGATCAGGAGCTGAGTCAAAGGTCAGAACTGGGGCACAAAGATGCTTCTATTTACAAGCCACTAATCTGGGCTGCTGCCGAGCATGAAAGTTGGTTTCACCATACAGACCAGGTCTGGGGTGGGAGGTCACGGCAGCAGAATGATTAGCTGCTTTGGAAAAGGAAACTTAGAGAGATAGGAGTGTTCACTGTTGAACGGGAGGAGAAGACTGGCCAAGTTATAACTATATTGACGGGGCAGCATATCCCACTGCCTCGCGTGGCAGGCAAGGCAGTAGGCACGGCTGCTAACCAGGTTGACCAGACAACAAATGGAAAAAAAAAAAACAAAAAAAAAACTCACGGCGTGCAGGCGTGATGTTCCCCTTGCAGCTGGGCAACCTACGCCCTGCACTGTAGCAGTAGGAGCAGGGCAAGGTCAGGCTTTGCAGAGTGACTCATGCTCACCTGCTCAAGTCCAGCACTCATCTACTAGCCCCAACTCTCAGAGACCTGGGGATGGAGATCACATTGCTGAAAAGCAAAACTGTTTTGCAGAGCTGTAAAGTGTAAATGAATCAAAGCAGTCGGCACCCTCCTGCTAACTGTAATGAAACATGTGCCTCGCCAAAAGTGGCGTTACTGCAGTGCAGAGCTTCCTGCCTTCTGGCTCGAGCGTGGGAGCGCAGCAGAGTCCATGAGCCAAGAGGGCTGCTGCTGCTGATACAGAGCTAGTGGAGCAGGGTTATGTTTGCTGTTATTCAAGTGCACACAGCTTTTGATGCCTCATTTGCAAGGAGAGTGCAAGATACTTATTTTTTTCTTGATAACGTGGAAGGCAAGGATCTATCAAATGTGGGTTCAAGTCTCTGTTCTAACACTGGCTCCCGGCGTAACCTTGCATTGGCCAAATAACGCAGGTGTCGCACTAGCCAGCGTCCGGAGGATGCGTGCACCTCCGCACCTTGAGCTTTCACCGTGTAGATCTCTATACATCCATCCTCTATTTGACAAACAGAGATGGTGGTGATAACTCCCTTGGCATTTTTATAGGCTCCACTGAGACGTGGATGTATCACTGTTAGCTTGGCACAAAAATCTGCAGCCTGGGTGGGCCCTATAGATATTGCTCAGAATACCAATAATAAGAGGGAGGAAAGCTTCCATCAGCCCTGGCTGGAACACCCTGCCAGCGACAGACATACTCCCAGCAGCGGCGGAGATTTTATTAAACCTGTTTCTGGGCACAAACACGCAGTAAATCATCTCTGCTCCATTTTGACTCCTGTCATTTTCAGTAGCAGGTTTGAAGGACTTTGCCAGCTTACGGGCACGTGGACGAACCAAGTGGTCTAATTGTCATTGCTGCCGTCAGCTCCAGCACTGTTGCTCGCCCTAGCCCTTCTTCTGAGACTTGAGGTCTTTTGTCTTTCAGGAGATGTGTACAATTGTCATTCTGACCAGAGGAGATTTTAGAGAGTTCCTGTCACTAGTATAATCATTTTCTGAAGGTAAAGGGGACAGTAGCCTGTTGTAGATCCACCAGAGGGAAAGCTAGGGAGGAAGGACAGGGGAAGGACACAGAATTACAGAATAGCAACGGATCGCTGTAGGCCATTGGCACTGAAGTTTAACTTGGAGCCTCTCTCTGTAATGTCTTTCCAGTTAGCTCCATGCACTGGCGCAGCACTGCTAGCTGGCCTTCGTATGGGTTTTTGTCCTATCCTGGTATGCTACATCCATAAGGGGTTTTGTGAGGGTCTTTCACAGGCCTGGGCCAAGGGACTACCTACAGCAATGTGGCTTTCTGAGCCCCTCTGCTCCGTTTGGAACCCTTTCCTCACCATGCACAGAATGACCTGGAGCTCCCTGTCCTCAGACTTCTAGTGTTTGTTGCCTGCTGAGGCTTAGCTAGCTTCTACCACTGAATGGCCTTAAAACACACACACTAAATTAATGCATGACACTGCCTATTCCACCCTTAATACTCATCCCCACTACACGGGCCAGGAGAGGAGGGAACTTGCCCAAGGCCAGAAACCTCCATGAGGAAACGGTGTCACTAAGTGTTGCACCCTCCCTTCCTTCTGTTTCTGCAAACCTCAGCTCCTTCCCTGACCGAATCCTGCATTCATTTTCATCTGTCATTGTCTCATCCCGCACAAGGCCTTGAACTCCCCAGTAGAGGACAGAAACCAGAATTTGGCAGCTATTGCCTGGTCAGGGGCTTCTGTAACCAAATAGTGGCCCCCTTTTAGGACAAGAGGGGTTTTTGTGGGCTTGGCGTCAGCGTAGAAACAGCTGAGCTTGTTTTCAGATTCGGCGACAGAGGAGCGCGGATCAGTTGGCCGGGGAGCCAGCTGCACCATCGACGAAAGCTACAGGTGGAAGCATGTGTTGGATTTGTGCTTGCAGACTGTGCCTATTATCGGTCAGTATGAAAGGAGCCAAATTACAAAACACAGCCTGCGAATACATTATCCAGCACGCCGCCTCTTGTCCGCCGTCCAACTGGAGGGGATCTGTCTGCGGAGTGCTCAGGTTTAATTCACTCTCGAGTCTGGATATATTATATGCTCCTGCATGTCGGTTGCCATTAGTAGCTCTGCTCTAGGATGTCTGAGAGCTGTCCTCGACTGTACGGAGGAAACTGTAAGATGAAATCTATAGCTGCCGCTTTAGCAAGGGTAATTCACAAGGGCCTGCCTAGTGGAGCTGGGAGTTAATGCTGTTAAAATGTGACTCTTCCTGCAAAAAGCAGCCCTTTAATGACTCTCAAATGCAGCTTATACAACAACCACACCACTTAGAGCCTCTCCAAAGATCCGGACTCTGCTAAATGGATTAACTGCTTAGTGAACTCCCCCAATCTGGTAGCCAAGCACTGACCTTATAATGAACCAATTAAAAGGTCATCGTTACTTATGGTTGCTGCTTCCTTACGTGAGAGCTTCAACACTCCCATCTGGCACTCCAGGCCACTGAAGGCAAATATTGGCATTTTAACGTGTTAATAGTGCAGTAATAAATTAGTCTTCTGAATTCCTCTCTTCACTTGCTGGAAGGCACTGAAGAGTTAATGTGAGAGATACTTGCAAAGCCTGGAAGCACAGACAGCAACAAAACCTTGTTGTCAAGCTTTTTTCACTAACTTTACTCTTTCCTTGCTGGGAGATAGCTCGTCACCTGCTCCAGTGCTGAGCAAAGCTATGCTGGATTCACACCAGGCAGCTTTGGTGCCCACCATGGTAGGTGTCACCCTTTAGCCTGGCAGCTAACAAAGATGTTTCCTGTGGTTCCTGCGTGGTGTGGAGCAAACAAACTCTGTCAAGCCTTCCCCATGGAGGCTACTGCGCCCTGGTTCTGACCTGTCTCACAGTGAGAGGACTCCTCAGGCTTTGGATGCGCTGTTTCCTGAAAACCAGGGTTAGATCTTGATATCTACTGGCAGGAGATCCCAAGGCATTTTGATGTGTTTCCGCATTTTCTACCAAGCCACCCAGATGGCTGATTTCAGGGGCGCCAGTTTTCCTCCAGGCTGTTGAAAGAAACCCTGCTGAGGATGAGAGATGAAACCTTTCCCGTGTTGAGAGGACTCTCTCATCCTGCTTTCCACGGCAATCAATGGGAGGGTTAATTCCTAGAAGAAGCACCGCAATCCTTCTGCTGTCACCTGGCTGTCCGGTCCCTAACCTTGAATGATGCATGCCGCTGTTCCCAGGGGCCTCCTCAGATTGATTGATGCCTATCTAAGTTGGAGGATGAGAGAGGATATTTACTATGCAGCAGAGAGCCCTTCAGAAAGATGTTTTATTAAGGCGGCTTACAAAACAGGAAATGCAATAAAGCACAGAGAGACAAACTAGGAGAGGTAAATATACCACGCTGCCTACTGGGCCAGCCTAACAGCTATAATATACAGGCCTGTGCACTTACGTAGGTCACTCTTTGGCCATCACCTGAAGAAAGGAATAGCTTCTGTTTTCCAGCTGATATATTGACCCAATAAAAGGTATTATTACATTGCCTATCACGGCTGACTACAGGAGAGCATTTTGAAGAGAGTGATAGCTCCCTTTGGAGAGTCACAGAGCAGGAATAAGCGTGTATGTATGTGAGTATGTCAGCGAGGAGGAGAGAGAGAGATGCCTCTGCCTGGAGAGAACAGGGCTCTCCAAAGATGATCGACTGCTTTGATTTCATTGCAGCGCAACAGGAGCAGCTCCTCTTCTCTGTGATGGATTCGGGGGGGGGGGGGCGGGTAACAAGGCCCTTTGCTTTTTTAATTGAGGAGCAATCTATTAAAAGCAGAGCAAGTTTAAATCCCGAGAATGGATGTTCACAGCTGCTGGGGGTTTGGTTGGGTGAGGCAGCTCTGAGTCTGTTTACATCTGCAAATTTACTCTGCAATAGATCTGGGGAGGGCCGGAAAGTCAGAAGTATTCAGCGCCAGCCGCAGGGATGCAGCCATGTGCGTGGCGAACACGTGGCGGTGTTCATACATGCGTGCGCATGCATGCACGTGCTCTTGCTCACCTCTCACTGTACCATATATGCTTCTTCCATAGCAATGAGAAAATAAGGGATTTAAGAGCTTCTGAGATTACTCCTGGGTTTTGCTGCTTGTTTGATCCAGTGACTCTTTAAGTGAAATGCATGAGCAGCCCAGAACCCTGCACAACTCCTCTCCCACCCCTCAGATACTCTGAGCAGCAGGCTGCAACATCAGCCTCCTTTTCTTTCCCTTCCTGCTGGTCCCACAACTCTTGGTGTAGGGGCCTGATGCCCACTATGGAGTGGAAAGTGATTTCACCTCTCTCCAGCATATCAGGTGATGGTTGAAGTCTTTGGATAGGAGAATGCAGGAGAATAGAGTCTCCACGTCTCCTGGGCGCAAGGTGCTGCCGTGTCCTCCTGCCTGCAGGACACCATGCTCTGATCCATGTGGCAGTGGGTGCTTTCCCCTATGACTGCTGTTAAATGTGGTCTCTTCTTTGACATTTGAATAGCGATCCAAGTGGGCCAAACAGCCCGCTGCTGCACTGCCTTGTTCTCAGGATTTGTTCATTACCTGTAATTATGCACAATAAGGTCCGGAATGATGTAAGAGCACAGACGTACAATTACTCTTGATAGTATAATCCTCTCTGCCTCCTCTCCAGTGACAGGGGCCACAGGATGTGTTTCGAGGCATGCCCCAAGGGGATTAGCTGGGCATGGCTTTGTTTCCTCCACCGGAGGTGTATGGATTACATGGGGGCCGATTAGTCAGTGCTGATTATCTCATTCACCAAAATGTTCCTTTTGAAACTTCAAATGATGCTTCTGAGCTTTGTGATGCAAGGAGCAGTCACAGCCAGACAGAGAGGGATGCTAAGCAATTCAATTCAGAGCTTTTGTGGCCAAAAGTGCTGGAAATGTTACGGTAATTATAAAGCTTGCTGCACATTTCCAATGCTTCGTGCCTGCAAGGCTTGAAAACAACCCCCCCCTCTTTTTATTATGTTTTATTTTTGTAAGGGTTTATATATGTATGTTATATATTTATATATAAAATATATATTTATATCTGTGTGTATATATATGTATGTATATGTACACACACACACACAAATATACATGCAAACATATGCACACCAAAAGGAGCTAAAAGCAGCTTTAAATTCCAAATATATTTTCCCTTCCTATAAATCATGGAGTAAAATTTGCTATAAAAGGCCAAAACAATCTCCCCCTCCCCACCTAGCCACACTGACGGCTGGAGGGAGAAGCAAGCCAGGGTATACATTTTGCACTGATCAGCCAGGAAACTTGCAGCAGAGGTTAGAGCTGGTCCAGCAGCAGCTTATGGTAATTCTGGTCAAAATACTGGCCATACACTGGAGGTAAAGAAGAATAGGAGAGGTGCTGGCATGGAAGGAGAGTTAATGGGAGAGTTTCTGGTGTTTGAGCTCTGGATGAAGGCTCCTGGTAGTTTGTAGCTACCCTGAACATGGGGTAGTTCATGTTGCTGTATATAAAAGGGAGTGCTAAGGGCATGCTACAAATCCTCAGCCTGTGCTCAGAACCATCTACCCTTCTCCCATCACACGCTTAGGTAACCTGGGCAGTCCTTCTTCCTTGCTCCTCCCCCTTATTTTTCACTCCAATCTGTTCTCACCTGGCTCCCTCCATCCTGCTCTGTTTCTAATGAAAAATCTCTTCCATGCTTCTCCCATGGAAGCTAGGTGGAGCAGGACATGTGCCCCATTCATTGCTGGACCAGGGAATTGTGGGTTGAGCTGGGGTAGAAAACAAGCTGGAGAAGCTTTATCGCCCATGCAGCATCTTCATGCAAAAGTCCTGCTGTGAAACCGGCTTCTCACATCTCCTGACTCTGGCCCACAGGAGCTAAACTCTGCTTCAGCAGTTTACTTCCAGGTTCCTCTCTGGCTAGGGGTCCTCCGGCATTTTCCTGTTAGGATGGGAACCACAATGAACTATAGAAGGTCTTTTGAGTTCTGTCCGTGTTGGGGTTTGTCTTCATCCCTCCATGCACCAAATGTGGAAGGGTGGAAGCTGTCTGTAGCTAGAACGTCAGGCTATTTGTCACGCTCCTATTCATCATCCATATTGGGCTGGCTTATACAGCCAGGAACAAGTCCCTTAAGGACATGGTCACTTGTCTGCTCTTCATGCAGAAACTGAAAGTGGAAGCGCTGGAAAATGTGATGCAGAGACCGTCCCCGGCCAAAGGTGAGCTGCACAAGCCCAGGGCATTATAATGGGGTTTTCTGGGCTAAGACAGAAAAGCTGGTGTGGTACTCTGCACTATCGGACTTCTAGTTCATCACATCGCCAGCCCACCATTTTCACCTCAGTCTGTGCCCCTGTGTAGCACAAACCTGCCCTGAGTTTCTTGAGGGCTCTGTTACCTCTGCAAAGGGAAGAATTTCAGGGCACAGCATTTCTTCTACCCCTAATCTCCAAATTTCATTCAGACCACCAAAGTGCAATCCTGCTTGCTGCTGGCTCTTGCTCCAGAGTCCTCAGAAGCCCAAGTCCATGTCTGTTTGCTGGATGGGCTGAGGACTGCTGTGTGATATGTGCACCAGGATTGACACTCTGGGCTGTATGAAGGGATTCTTTTTGTTCAAGCAATCCGTGAGTTCCCACAAGAGCAAAAAGATCTGTTTCCATGCCCACAGCCTTATGAGTATTCATGAGGGCATCTGGGCTCTTCTGGATGGCTGTGGATTATAAGCAAGAAATGAAGGACTTGTATCCTATGCCCAGACTCCTGGAACAGTCCAGGCTTGCAGGTTTTCTCTCTGTTCTTTTCTCCTCCTCTCTTTGCTTCTGAACTGATTCAAATAATTGTTTCTAGTCCAACTTTCCTCTCAGTGCAAAACTTCCTCTGACCTGGACCAGCTGGCATAGAGCCTACCTCCCCAGCAGCCAGCGGTTGGAGTGGTTGGACAGTGAGCTGAAACCTGCTGCTGCTTTAGTTTGCATGAGTGCAGCCTGCAGGTGTTGGGGAAGTTCTGACGGGAAGCACAGAGAGGAGCCTAAAATCCTGCTCAGCCACCTTGCCACCTTGCCTCCCTGCAAAATCCACCCTCACCCAAACTCCCCTGGAGACCCAGAGAGAAAGAATTATTTAAGAGACAGATCTATGAACTAGTAGACCTCTGAGAACAGGCTGAAATGAATTCAGCGGTTCAATGGGTACAATCAAGAAGCAACCAGGACATCTCAGAAATTGCTGCTGGCAGCTTCAGAGCTGTTCAGCAGGGAATGTAAGATATTGAGCAGATCCAGGCCGTGACCAGCAATGTCTGCAAGAAAGGTGCTGAACCAGGTGGGATTTGTCCTAGGGAAGAGGCACAGCAGAAATGGCAGGGCAGTTTGGTGAGGATACATTGGCTGGAAATGAATCGCAGGTTAGTTTTGCTTGTGCTGGCATTTGTGAAGTGCAACGCCCCAGCAAAGGGGATGATCTGGGTATCAGGAAGGTGGAGTTACCTCTGCCCATATCTTGTGTAGCTGAACTAGAGGCCACGCTCTCATGTAGAAATTCTTCCACTAAACAGATAAGTGGGCTGGGAGGGACTCAGGAAACAGCAAGTCAGTTTTTGGTTTAGCCATGGATTCATACGCCACCTTGCGCAAGGGCAAGGGCTGTATGGGCAGGTGCAAGAATTAACAGGGAAAATAGATACTATTTTGATGGCTATGGGGCGAGGAAATTGGTAAAAAGCAAAATGAAGGGTACCACTCTGCTGCAGAGAGCTGGAGTGCTTTCAAGTAGAAATGGTTCAAGCATGCTATTAATTTGAGCCTGTTTCACCAGTGCTAAGGTCCATATGAAGACCACCTGCAAGACCTTCTAGGGTGATGTATAATGAGCAGTGTTGGCCGTGCTCATCCAAGCTCGTGGTAGGGCTTGGATGCTACGGAAATCCTCTAAGTCTTGCCGTCCAAGTCATTCCATGAAGGAGGTGTTAGCAGCCCATCGCTGCTCAGAGACAGCGCAGAGCCAATGCACTGTCGCTGTGCTGCTGGAGCTGTCATCTTTCCGATAGTGCAAAATGCCAGTGTCCCAACTGTGCGTGATTATTAAAGAGCCCCATGGTACTTCTGGCTAAAGGAAACTTCAGGCTTTAATCTTGGCTGACTTTCCTTACCAAGAATAATTTTTTTTACAGGACTTCCTCCCTCCCCCATTCTCCTCTAAAGCGTCATTTGGAGGTATTATTTATTCTTAAATTTCTGCCATGTTGAACTCCCAAGGAAGCCATCTCAATAATGACTGATCAGTTCCCATAAGTACTCTGAAGTGTTTAAAAACCTCCCCTAAGTGCTAGATTTACCTTAAGGCACCCTGTGTATCCCTCCAACAGATTAGAGATTCTTTTTTTTCCTTCTAGTTCCCCAACAATTAAAATTGTCCTGCATTTTTTTGCCCATAATGCCCAGCATGATTAAAAAGCCATTTTTTTCCTGCGGTGGCTTGATGACTTATAGACAATGAAATTTTATCAGTAGAGCACCACATTAAGAAAATGCTTGTTAATTATCTTCTGGTTAATATGATAATTTAGCAAAAAAACAACACCTATTAAGAGCTTCTCATTAGGTGAAATGCTCCTCATTTTTAACACACAAAGTGTCCACGTTAATGAGGTTCACCTTCGATTTGTAGCTTGTTCAGAGATTAAAAGCTCTCTCCATTTATAACTCTTCACATCGTTCCATTTGTAAAAGCCGACACAAGCCAAGCCTGAATACCTAACTGCAGCACTGTCTCTTCAAAGGCTGGATGACAAAAGCCCATCTCCCTTCATGAAAGTCTTTCGAGCCCAATGTACCTCTCCGTCAGTCCCCTGCTGTTTCTATTTTTACGGAGTTGGCACTACTGTGGTGGAAGTTAGACAGAACCGAGGTGAACCAGATGCCCATGGTGTTAAGGACGATTTGAGGACTACGTTGCCAGCTCTGTGTCACTGAGACCAAACTCTGATCCCACTGACAGTGCAAACATGACTAAGTCCACTGAACTGGGTGGAGTTCTTCTCTTCTGGAAAAAATCAAACTTTGACTACAAGGATTGGAAGTCCTTCCTTTCATTCTCTGTTGAGAGGAGACTTTGTTTTTTGAAAATCTGGTATAGGTCAACAGTTTTGCCAGAGGGCTATGGTGGGGCAGGAGCTATTTCTGAAGGAGGGTTCTTGCTTTCTGGAAAGCTAGCCCCTTCATGACATGCCTTATGTAATAGTCCTGTTAGCAGGTCTCAAGCCCTGCAGAACATCTTCAGAAGCAGCTTCACCCTTTTCTTCCTTTTCTGGGCACCACCTCCTGGACATGGCAGTGTGACTGGCACTGGCACTGAAGCTTTTTGCTGCAGGACCACATTGTTTGTGCTGAGGATGTCTGAGAAGCTCACCTTCACAGCTGGAGATAGGAGGCAGCTGCCGTTCTCTAGGAGTCCTTTTGCAATTCAGAGGCAAAATGTTCTTAAACCACAGTAAATACTCAAAAATTCCACCTCAATTTCTTCCTCATTTTGAAGCCAATAGAAAATCCCTATGAGGGAAAAAAGTCGTCTGCATGTTGAAAGTCAGTATTGTCCAGTGTGTGCATGTGAATAAACATCAGAAAGGAGGTTCAAGAAAAACATTCACAATCAGACTCCGTTTCCCCAGTTAAGACTTCATATTGCTGTTATTTTTATTTCCTTCCCCCTTCCTACCTAACTTTGTCACTCACAATGAACATTCAGGCCAATTTTGTTTAAACCAGCTGATGAAGAGAAATTCCTTCATCTTCCCCTTTAATGTCCTTCCTTTTCATCCTTTAGCTGTTCAACCTTTGGCTCTACCCAAACAGATCAGACAGTTTAATTTCATAGTGACCCACAGATTGAAGATTGTATCTAGCCTAAGAAATGACTGTGACAATCAGATTGTGAGGACCCACATTTATTTCGCTTGACAAGTTCCAGCTTAGATAAGCTCTGTGCTGAAATGAAGGGCTCTTTTTGTTTTGTGTTTTTTTTTCTATCAGTCTTGCAAACTCATCCTGAAATCTGAGATGCAAGTTGGGTCCTCTCTGTCTTACAGCACGTCACTAGTAATCAAGGCTCAACAGCCCAAATGAAGAACTTCTTGACAGCTCTGTAAAAAATACTGTCTTCAAATTACGCCTTTGGGGACCCGTCTCCCACCTCACTGCTGTCAAGAGGCTGGTGAAGGTGTAGCTGCCTGGAAATGAGTCAACAATTTGAGTGGGCCATTGAAAGGAGTAAAATCCAGTACTTGCTGTATTTGACTATTGCCAAGCCGAGGAGAAGGAAAAGAAAGAAGAACTTCCTTTTGTCGTTGCAGTTAACAAATCTGTCTATGAACACAGGCAGCAGCTGCAGCATGCAGGAAGAGGACAATTTACACATTGCCCTTTTTAGGGACAGATCTGCACTTTAAACACTTTAGTCATGCTGCTTTAATCATCTTCTGCAAAACCTGAGTAATCACAGTCTTCTCACGCAATTCTTGTAAGTGTGCCCCTCTAGGCTGCACAGTCATGTAAATAAATAATTACATCCAAAATTCTACATTAAAAGGACATTAAGGCTACAAAGACGAGCTCTCAAAAGTTTGAAAGGGGCAGGATGTTGGTCACCGGCGCCTGCATGGGTGTATGCATCGTGGTAAAGGCACTAATTGCGCAGTGGTAGGGAACAGGAACCTGTCTTGTAGGCTACATCTCATGAAATGCCCCTGTGGCCTGGTAGATCACCTTTCCCATATACCCAGCCAGTTATGCTCTCGTGTTTGTCTGGCATCACGTTACATTGAACATGCTAATGAATGTAATTTAATGTTTGCATTTTAGACAGAGAGCGTGTGAAGCTCTTTTGAGAGAACAGGAAAAGTGCGGCTTCCCGCTATATCGCTTGCAAAGTAAAGCAGCTTTGATAGCAGTTCATTCATAAAGCTCAGATATTTTAAAATATGGCAATGAATGCAGACATGCATATCTTATGGATGAGGTGATCTTATGGACCTGGACAGGCTGGAGAGCTGGGCGGAGAGGAACCTCCTGAGGTTCAACAAGGGCAAGCGCAGAGTCCTCCACCTAGGGAAAAATAACCCTAGGCACCAGTATAAGGTGGGGGCTGAGCTTCTGGAGAGCAGCTCTGCAGAGAAAGACCTGGGAGTGCTGGTGGGTGACAGATTGACCATGAGCCAGCAATGTGCCCTTGTGGCTAAGAAGGCCAATGGTCTCCTGGGGTGCACTGGGAAGGGTATTGCCAACAGGTCAAGGGAGGTGATCCTGCCCCTCTCCTCAGCCCTGGGGAGGCCTCATCTCGAGTCCTGTGTCCAGTTCTGGGCTCCCCAGTCCAACAGAGACATGGAGCTGCTGGAGAGAGTCCAGCGTAGGGCTACAAAGATGATCAGAGGGCTGGAGCACCTGCCCTATGAGGAACAGTTGCGAGAGCTGGGCCTGTTCAGCCTGGGGAAGAGCAGACTGAGGGGGGATCTGATCAATGTGTGTAAGTACCTGAAGGGAGGGCGTCAAGGGGACGGGGACAAACTGTTTTCAGTTGTCCTGTTTGACAGGACAAGAGGCAATGGGCAGAAATTGAAACACAGGAAGTTCCACCTGAGCGTGAGGGGGAATTTCTTCCCTGTGAGAGTGACAGAGCACTGGCACAGGTTGCCCAGAGAGGTTGTGGAGTCTCCTTCTCTGGAGATCTTCAAGGCCTGCCTGGAAGCAACCCTATCTACCATGCTGTAGGTGACCCTGCTGAGCAGGGGTGTTGGACTAGGTGATCTCCAGAGGTCCCTTCCAACCTTACTGATTCTATGATTCTTTGAAATGTCTACCGATGACTTTTTCAGGCAAAACCTTGGATTACTTTTCTGCTAAAGCCACAGCTAAGGAGACGACCTTGAGCTGCCTCATCTAATTTCAAAGCCAGATCTAACCTGAAGTTGGCCTTGCTTTAGTTTAGTTTTTGCCTTGAGTGGCAGATTGGACCAGAGAACTCCTGAAATTCCTTCCAACCTTTCTTACTCTTTGATATTGTCCTTTTTTTTCCTATTGATTGTGTTGCATTTTCTGCTAAAACTCTGAAGTACACCAAATCTCCAATTTCTTGCATTCATTAAAGGGAAGCAAAACTCTCTTAATGACCTCATTTTCTCAGATGGGTCGCATCTGTTTTGCTGCAAGAAAGGGGATGCAAGGTGCAACCTGCAGCAGGGCTCCACTGCACAGCAGTGACACGAGGTGGAAGCAATGAAGTGGATGAGATATTGAAGGAGAGAAAAGCTTGCACTGAGGCTTAGGCAGGAAAATGTAGAGCTGGTTTGGACCGTTGTCACAGAATGTTTTCCTGCCATAAAGGCATCACCAAGTAGAAAGGTTTTACAAGACTAAGATAGCATTTTCAGTGATGGATAGCTGCTGGTTTGGATGCTCACTTGAAGACAGAGAAATCCAGAAGTTTAAAGGTGTGGGGCTGTCCTATCAGTCTGCTTCTTAACCCATGAATATTTTATTTCCTTTTTTTTGCCAAAACCTGGAACAGTTTCAGGAAAACTTGTCTGATTCAGCTTGATTCAGAACAAGGACTAAAAGCTGGCCTAACTACATGCCAGAAATATATAACCACTATGCTACTTCCTTTTGCCCTCTTTTTCATCTGTTGCAGAAGATTTCAGGTTCATAACTTTTTTTTTTTTTTTTTTTTTTTTAATTAAAACCTTGATTGGTCTTTTCTTTTCTGAAAGAGAAGTCTTGTTTTGTGGTCAGCTGTCTTCCAGCATTAGCCAGGGAACTCAAACTCCACCACAGAAGTCCCTTGGTCATGCACACTGGATAAGTAATTTAGGCTAAACTCTTCCTTGTTGACCGTTCATTGAGATCAACTAGTGAACTGTGTAGAAATGTTCAATAATTATAAGCTACAGCTAAAAGGAGTGGCACCTTAGAGGTATAACATATAAATCCCTATGAAATGTTAACCTCTCTGAAAAATGGGTCATGGCAAGCTCAGAATGGACAATCAAAACCTGTGCGTGTTTTGGTATTTCTCTGTCTCAATTTCTACCCTTTACTGTGAGGATTACAGTACAACTTCATCTCTCAGGAGTGTTTTGTAAATAAATTCATTCATATTTGTGAAACTTCTGATGTGAGGGATCAGCAGAGAAAAAGATCTAAAATTAACAGTACTATCTTCAGAGAAAGGCTCAAATACTGTGCAGAAAAACAGGGGATGGCATTATCCACTAAAAGACGGGGAGAAATTTAGTGCCTGACTCAATAAGCATTTGGTATCCCATGAGCCAAGTTCTGGAGGCAAAACCCATGCAATTATGTAATTAAGAGTATGACATAATGAGTATATATGAAAGGGGCTGAATTAAGGTAGGTACATCATTGACAATTTTGACATTTTCTAGCTTTGATTTTGCAACTTTTTTTTTTTTTTTTTTTTTTTTTTTTTTTTTTTAGGAGAATGGTTACCTTTCAATGAATCTCTCCTTCTCCTCACTCTGTGGGTTGTCACTAGGATTCACTTCTCAGATTCGTCCTGCAGAGCTGCTTTGCGTGTGCTAACCTTACCGGGATGACAGTACGCTCTGCGTTGATCAGTATGCAAGGAGTATGAGAAGCCTTATTTCTGTCTGCTGACAGCAGAGAAAGTGTGAGACAGGAGCATCAGGCTATGTCTATGCCAGTGAACTAGTCAGGGCCACGGCTTGGGCTAAAGCACCAACGCATGGCCATCCAAGCTGTGAGCACGATTCTTGACGAGGTTTTGACCCAAGCCAACTAGCACTGTCCCAAACAGTGCCTACGCATGGTTTGGGGTAGAGCAAACATCCATCCAGCTCCCCTCACTCCACATCCTTTTATGCAATATTTCTGCTTTTATCAAGCTCTTCTTCCAACTGTCTCATTCCCTCATTGCTCTTTAGGCTCCTTCCTCAGTAACACTATCTTCTTTTCACTTCTAAATAAGAGAATATTGAGGTTACGGGGGGAAAAAGTCTCCTAGCTCCAAGTTCTAGCCCTACATAAGAGGAATCATTGCAAGGAGAGTCCCAGGTTGCTCTCTCTGTGTGTCCAAGTGCTCCTGGTTAGCCCAGCTGGTTTTCTGGACCTGTGACAGGAAGGAGTGTGGTCATTGCAAACAAGCTATTCAGGGGATTTAGCTGCCAACCACTAACAAGCCTTTCCTGAGTAAGTGGAAAGCTGAAGCTTTTGGAGATTTTCAACTTAGCAAACATGAACACAACACCAAGGGAATGCGCATTCCCTCGACATCAGAATGACTCTGTCTCCGTTTTTTGATGTCAACCTCCCCTAAAGGGTTGTAAGAGTATTCTTAACATTTTGTTCAGTACATTTTGCCTCAGAAAAATTGCACTGGTTTCTTATTGGAGTACCTATTTCCTCCCCTTCTCGCACAAATAGTAATAAAAATAACTAACTAACCAGGCTGCAGCAGACACAGAGCTTGGGAAGCATCAGCTGGGCCAATTAAAGTTTGGCAAAGTAATAAAGATCAGAAAATAGGGTGTGAGCAGCCCGGGTCGCATGACAGCTTTAAGTAGCAGCTGAGAATGATGCTTGGCATCAGGAAAAGCTGAAGCAAATGAGACTGCCTTTAACTATCTTAATAGTCATTAGCTGAGCCTGCAATTGCCCTTACCTGTATATAGTGCCTCCTGTTGACCTCTGGCAGAGGTCTGACCCTTGAACATTACCTAACATCACTTTGCCATGGAGAAAGACAGTAAATGTTGACTCTGCCAGTATGACTAGATCATATTCCTTTGTATTACTAATTCAGCACCATTTAAAATGCACTTAGCTTGGAGGTTATTCTTACCCAAATGCATCACTTCACACTTAGCCACATTAAATTCCATATTCTACCTCTGTGCCCGTTCACCTCCTCTATTAAGACTAGCCTGCAAAATGGTTACATCCTTCTGAGTCTTAACTGCTGCCCTTATTTCATTATCTCCAGCAAATTCAGTGATCTACCATGTCTGAATCATTAATAAAAACATTACAAGTTACCAGCCCAAATGAAGATCCTTGTGAGATTCAATTCTCTGCAAGCTCTGTAGAAGGCACATGCTTCAAAACCACTTGTACAAAGCCAGAGACAAAATACAGGAAAAAAAAATGGTCATGCCTGCTTTATTTTCTATATACAGGTTTTGACAATGTGGCACAAGAGCTTTTTCCCTCACTGCCAAAGGAAGCACCTTCTTAGGTGAGAGTCTGCAGCCATGAATGGTTATTTCAACTAGAAGCTTTTACCCAACAGTTACATACAACTTTGGCCAAAACTGTTATTAGTGTTAGAATGGTGTTACGTATCATGATTTGTGGTTACAGGACCCAAACAAAATCAGCATGTGTTATTTTAACTCCTATAAATCCGGACTGAGAGGTCATCTGTCTCCCAAAGTGATCTGATCCCACTGTATTTCGTAAGAAGAAGGTATCAGACCCATGCCTTAAGCTGAGCCAGCTTTGCTAGGTCTTGAGCTAAATGTGTGACGTACTGCTGTTGTCTTGCCATATATCTGCAAAATATCTGCATTGCAGGTCAGTAACTGGGGAGGCAGTGGCATGTCCTTCAGAGAAGAAGAGACTACTCTCTGCAAAGATTTTAGCAGCCAAATAAGAATTGTTCTCACTTGTGCAAATACCTCCAAATGACTGCAGGACTGATGCTGGTAATCTGGCACACTATTTTCTGTACAGTTCTGATATACTGGAGAGAAGCTTGTTCAGGAAGCCAGATTATGACTAGGAAGGAAATAACACTTCAGGCTAATTACCAAGAGTACCAAGTCCTGATCACTGGGGTGCAGGACAATGTCCAAGAAAATTGATAGTCACTTCAGCACTTGAAGTATTTAATCTTATTCCCAAGCAACCCCACCGTGCTGTAAGGGTCCTGACTCTGATTGGAGACCATGGTAGTATTCCCAGCTCTGAAACTAATTTACAATAAGATCTTGGAAAGTCATCTTACCTCCTTATGTCTTTAGTTCCCTTTACATATTGTCTTGACTATTTAAATTTTAAGCCCTGTAGAACAAAGATCTGCTTAATCTATGTTGTGTCTAGCATAAGAAGGCCTTTATTTTTGGCATTACTGAAATAAAAAAATGTATTTTTAAAGATACTACATGGTGCAGACCTGCCACAGATAGACAGGCTGCCTGATTGGAGAGATGACTCTGAATACAATATATGTCCTCGGGATCCTCTGTACATTTTTGCTAATGATGATCAGCAATTTTCCCGTTCATCTGGTATAAAAAGCAATAGGGAAATGCAATACAGAGCCCAGCTTCATTCTGAATAAGATGGATATACACCTGGGATTGAGATGGGTTTCCCTGTGTCACTAGCATGTCACCCTATCTGCTCGCCCATTACTGGGAAGCCTGATTGGTCACAGCTCCCGTTGCAGCCTTCCTTTCTCGCTAATTGGTTCAGAAGATATCACCTATCTGTTTGCTGGCTTGAATACTGAATGTGCAGACTTTGGGTCCTTCTCTGAAAGAGCCACTCTGATGGCAGCCCCTCCGGGAGGGCTGGTGAAACAGGGCTAGAAGAAAGGCTGCCCATTGTCACAAGGAGAAAAGCCAGGCCTGAGGCTTGGTTTGACTTCAGGGCGAGGTGTATTTGCTGAGGTTTGAAGCTTCGTCATTGATCAGCACCTAAAAGGATCTAAGAAACAAAGGCTTCCTTCTGTTTTAACTTCACTTGAAGAAAATTGTGTCACTTGCTCCTGTGGGAGTCTGCTTCATATGGAAAGATTGATGTTCTGCGTGTTCCTACTTTGCACTGACCTTACAAGTTGGATAACAACACTTTGTAACATGGAGAAGGAAGCACTTTAAAAGAAGAAAGATTTTGCTCTCTAGTCCCTTTCTCCACCTAAACTGAGAAGGAGGTTCAGGGCTGGTCTGCGAGTGAGAGATTATTTCTGCCTAATCAACTCTCCTAAGGACCTATTGCAGAATTCCTTCTTGGAGATCCTCTCTCCCTCTGTCTGCCTCCCTATGGTACATCACTTGACCTACTTGCTTTTAGTTCCTCTGCTGATAAATTGTCCTTCTATTGCCATGCTGCTATCAACTTCTCCATTTCACTTAGAAACAAGGTTGCAAATGAGAAATATTGCAATATGAACAGGCCGTCTGGATTTAGAAGTCTCTTATGATGTGGGCTATTGGAAGCCACACTAGCTCTCCTCCAGAATGTAAATGTTGTTACTAAAAGGGGAAGCAGGTCTCTGGTTAGGGACGGGTGGAAAATGGCAAAGCCATGGAGACAGCATGCACGGAAGTCAAGGAGTAGGGCAAAGGCATAAGGACTTGTCCCCGTATAGCAGTATGTCTTTACATTTTCAAAGCACCAACAACATAGCCAGTGTGATATGAGACAGATCCTGCCCCCAGAAAAGCTTTCAGCACAGCTCTTTCTCTGCTATAGACCATAGCTGTTCACGGGTTGACAGAGAGAAAGTTCCCAACATATTTACCCTCTGAACTCTGCTGTTAGAGCTCTATGAGAACCTGTTTGATAACAGTTATATAGACTGTAATAGAGTCAGCTGCTTACACAGTTTGGATTCCATCTTCTAGCAAGGTTTTAGTACATATTTTTCAGAGCTGATGCTCTGGTCATTTCCTTTCAAGAATTTGTTGATAACTTTTCATAATTTACCTTGCCTCCGCTGAGCCTCTCTCCAAGATATTTGTGTGATTTAAGAGAGGATTTTTCTCTATAACAACCCCTTGTACCCTTATGCTCCTGATCCTGGGGTTTCCCTCAATGGATTTAATAAAAGTGCTCTTCAGGATTTTTATCAACTGAGAAAAATGAGTCTGCCTGCCTTGCTATAGCTCTGCAGACTTTCCAGCTGATTTTGTGACACTGTGGCCAATTCCGTTTTAACACACTGTGATGTTGTAAACATAGCTTTGAATTCACTGCATGCTGAGAGCAAACAGGAGATGGAGAGAAAGTTCCCATGTAGGTCCTCTTTATTGCACTGAAGACACACAAATAAATTGCAAGTACGGCATTGTGACAAACTGGCTGGAGCAGATGGAGTCCCCACTGGCTTCTGCTGGACTGAACTGAAACTGCTCCAATGTGTGCTGCATGCCCTGTACTGATGACTTTTGATGGATTTTTGCTTTAGTCCAGATAATAGGTCCATAATTCTGTGTCTGAGTTCCAGCTCTAGGGGAAAACACAGAGTGAGCTGTGGATTTGCTAGTTGCTTCCCTAAATGGATCATGTTCCAGAATTTGCCCTTGTAGTGCAGAGGTTTCCCGATAGTACTGTTTTCTGATTTCGTAGGTTTTAGAAGGGATTTGACGATGTGACTGCACTAGCTGAAGTCTAGTTTATGGTTCAGTCCCAGAAAAGAGAAGCAAGTTCCCTCATCGACACTCTCCCATCACCATGGGGCGATGCCCCATGGGAGACAGGTGTACAGTCCCGTAACTGCTAACATCCTTGGCCTTCTTGCTGAGGTAGTTTCCTGGAGAGAGGCTGGTTGAAGTGCACACCTTATCCCCACTCAGACCCCTGTCAGATTTCAGTTCTCTGCCAGTGTCATCTAACTCCTTGGTTGAACTGGTCTTGCTGCAGCTCAAGCTCTAGCATCCAGTATGTAGTGTCTCTGCCACAGTGTGTCAGCCAAGATGGTGGCACTTAGGACCTCTGGCCCCACTCATCACTAGAACTCAGACGGATCTGAGGAAAGGAGGCTGGGCAGAGAGGACCTCTACTAGTAACGTGAACAAACCCCGTGGTCCTTGAGTCATGACCAACATGAAGGGAAGGACTCGGGACTGATTCAAGGACCTTTAAGACCTCGAGACATAAAGCTGTTTGTAGCTGTCACAGGCTTGCACGCTGGTAGGCTGGTTGCCAGGAGAGGAGTGGGCAACACCCACCGAACAGCAGGTTACACTGCGACGGGGAATGGGAGTGCTGACGGAGTACGGACTGCAAGACTTGGTCGAGAGCCAAACCCATTTCCTCTTACCAGGTCTGCAGTCCCGTGCAGTGCTGGCTGTGACACTGACATGCAGTCATGACCACTGAATCCTCCCTGCTAATGATAGCCACTCGGCAGTGTGTCTCAGCCAGAGCTGAACTGAGGTAACAGTCTGTTCCCAGTGAGCCAAGATGTGCCTGCTTATTTACCAGACTTCAAGGCTCTGGCAAGCTGCCTGCTCAACACGTAGATGGGAGCTGTATTAACTCCATCATTGCCATCAGCAGGGTGCACAAGTAGTGCTAGGCAATGCCCTTGGTCTTCCTGTCACACTACAGCTATGGCTTTTCCTAAGGGCCTAAGGTTTTTCTGTGGAGGGTTTGTGGCTGTGAAGTGGATGCGGTTTCCCCAGAATTTCCTGAAATGAAGGTCATATTCACCTTGTGACTACCAAGAAGGACGAAGGCACTGACTGTGGTATGCAGCTGGCTTCCCCAGCTCAGATCAGAGGACCACTGCATCCTGATTCCTTGTAGTCAAAGCAGGGAGGGAGACTCCATCTCCAGAGTATGTGCAATAAGGGAGTTGCTCAGATATCCTGTCCACCTCTCTATCTTTACAGTGTTGGAGAGTTTCTCAGGGCCTTGGACAGCAGAAAGTCAAAATCACTCCTCTCCTGAAATAAAGCACCATGGTACCTCCCTAAATCAAACTTATACACCACAGCAGGCAGCTTAAATATAGTCCAGCATGTCCATTACCTAGTTTTCTGTGCTTGTGGTGGTTGGTCTCATTGGCAATGAATCGCAGAACCTCTTCAGTTCCTGGATTAGAGGACTGAAGCAGAGTTTTTTCGATACCTTACTTGTTTTATCTTCCAAGTTGATTCCCTATCCTCATCCCTCCTCATTCCCTCCTCATTCATAATTTCTTTTCTCCTGTCTAGTTATCATACAATGCAAAGAAAATTAATTTACTATTACATTTGAATTTCAAGCCACAATTGTTTGACTTTCTCCTTGGATTTATGCTATTTTCTGTCCTTCTTGTGTGGATGACAATCCACGCAGTGCTTTTCTATATACCTCCTGCCCCTTTTCTTCCACTCTCTGAGTTACCTGACCGTGTGCACCATAAGAGACCTGTGGCCCACCTCAGACTAAAGGATTTAGCCTAATGGCTTCCTCTAAAAAGAATGTAATGGACTCATACTCTCTAAATTGCTTTTACTGGTACCAAACAGGGCTTTATACAGCAGGGTGCTTTTCTTGTTTTCCTTAAGCTGTGCCCAGCTCCTAAGGAAATCAGTGTGGAAAATACTGGTAGGGCTGTGCCGGCCACAGGGCCTATGGAAATCCCACCAAGTCATGCAGAAGTGATCTAGCTGTGCCTGGGAATGGATACATGTCAATAAACAAGACCAGGCACTGGTCTTTGGTCATGAAACCAGGTGGCTTGCATGGCTCACACTGTCATGCCTAAACTCTGTTTTCCACCAAAACAGGATGGCTCCAATCAAAAAGCCTGCTGGAAACAGCCTCTGGCCTGAACCACCTTCCAAATCAAGCCTGGATATTGTCCTCACAGAAAGGAAGTCTTTCTCTCTCTTGAAACTTCAGTCTAATTTTTGAGGTTGTGGCTTGTGGAAATACTGGACCAATGCTGAAGGACAGAGGCCAGAATTTCTGTCTCATGCTGTTTGGATGGGAAGATTAGCCAGGATTTGAATTGCTCTGATCATGCTTTGCTCCTGGGAATGTCATTCAGGCAAATAGTGGCTGCTGTCGCAGCAGCAGTGAGTTGGAGTGCTTGCAAACAGCGCTTCTCCCACCCCTCTGAGCTGGGAACTCAGGACCAGAAGCATCAGGGAGTTAAGCCACTTGCAAATAGCAGTTCCTCCCTGCAAGCTTAAGCCTGGGACCAGCAGTGAGAGAAATTGTAATTAATGCAGTTCCACATCAGTTCAATCCATGCTCTGCAATAGGATGTTGAAAATGCTGCTTCTTTTCCCTGCTAAGGAGCTATTTATTTTAAAATATTTTATATGCATTTGTAGTGACATATTAAATCCCATCTGCCCCTTAAAGCTAAGAACCAAGGTATGAATATGTTTTTTATGATTTTTGGACATATGAAGGTTTTAGAAGCTCATAAGATCTTACTTTTCCCTTTTATAGGCACACACACAATGTTTCTTGTATATGCTTTAGTATTTCCCCAAAAGTGGATGTTGCAATCCTGAATGTACAAGTAAAGCCAAAAGCAGGTCTTGGTTCTTTGGTTGCTTGTCCCTAACAGATCTAAAGGAAGTGTGCCTGGTACTCCCATTCTACACAAATCTTTCCTCACTTCTTTTGGTATGTTTCTAAGAAATAAGCATATCATTATTCAATACCTACTAAAGAGTAACATCAGATCCACCCAAGGTCTGGCTGATTGCTTTCCTGAGGGGCAGCAGTATTTTGTGCATGCATATCCACCAGATGTAGCTGGCTACTGCCCTCCTTCATTACAGGATCAAACCTGCTCTTCTCTGAGCTTCATGAGCTTCTTATTCCTCTGAGTACACTCAGTTTGCCTTTCATCTCCTCTGTGCTTTCAAAAACTAAGTTTAATACTGTTCTTCGGCTTGTGAAATCCTGCCCATGCAGCAAAGTGCCAGCTAAAAGAACATGGATTTGTTGTATCATACACAGGTGATATGAATGCATAGGCCTAAGTGATACAACAGCTGTCTGAAGCGCACAGCTGAAACGTAGCCATCCTCAGAGGCAGAGCTTAGGGCAGGAAATGAAGAAACACAACCTGTTTAATTAAAGCAGCAATGTGAATTCAGACAGCAGAATATTCACTGACCAGTCAGATAGGAATCTTTCCAGCATGGTACCCCTACTTCTACCATCTTCTTTAGCAACAGTGACTCAGCTGAAGAAGGACTGTGTACCAAAGTACTGGGGCAAACCTTGAGATTGTATGGATGCTGGTCCTGGCCTGGCAAGCCTACAGAGTTGGGTTTCAGCAGGGCTGAGCATCTCCAGCTTCATCTCAGGATAGCTGGGTATGGGCCCGCTCCTGTCTATAAGCTGCTGGGCATCAGTGTATCCTGGTGCTGAGCTGGGATGACCTGTCTTCCTCATGCTGCTCTTAAGATATTGGAGCTGGGAACGGATTTTTGTCTTGCCGGCTGAGGAGGAGGCTGCTGGATCTCAGGTCTGTGTGCATCCATTTGTGCCCTTGGAGGCTGAGTACTACCTATGGAAAGACAGTACAAGGAAAAGAGAGGAGATGCTTCTTATAATGGAAGCTCTTCCCTCCTCCCCCTAGAAAAGCAACTATTTCCAGTAAGTGAGAAGGAAGACTAGCCTCTGCCACCAGAGAGTATTCAGAACTAATTGAATCACTGGATTAGCTAATGCAGCATCCATTAGGAGTCAGTACCATTCCCAGAGGATGCCACAGCCATAAAGGAGAGCAAGGAAGCCCTGAGTATTTCATGACTGCACATAAACCTCCTGCTTCTAGGCTATAAATTGCTTCCTGGGTGACATCATGAAGGTGCTGTTGGCGCTCTTCCATTTCCCTTAGCGCAAGGTCTGAGGTTGTCCAGATGGACCTGCAAGGTAAGAGGAGCCAAAGCAGTTGCTCACTCCTGTTACAGATGATGTGGGGGTAGGGGAAATGACAGCAGAGCTCCCAATTTGGCTCCTTCCTGGGCTGAGAAGAGCAGTTGGAGTGTGCGGAAGCACTTGGGCATATCTGGACTGGGAAAAGTTGTGCAGGGAGAAGCAGCCTGCACCAGACTTGGCCTAGGGCATGGTGCGCCTGGCAGATGGCAGGAAGGAGTGGGTGTGCAATGTGAGGAAAGATTTAAACACAGAAGGCCAAGTCCTCAGCCAATGGAAATGTGGTTTGCTGAGGATCCTGCCCAGCACTGACAGCTATTTCCACTCAATAGCCGAAGCTTGTGCTAGCCATAGTGTTATTTCAGCTGGTTCCTGGCACAGGGTCGGTGGTGGGGATTTTCTGTGTTTCAAACAGATTCTTTTCCCTAAGCAGTGGCAGCATCCTCCAGATGCTACAAACCCAGTCTGTCCTTTGAATTCTGGTAGAGGAAAATGGAGGAGTGGGCTTAGCTGGTGAGGCTGATCTGAGCACCGCAGGTAGGTCTGAAGCTTCATCTACTTGAAGATAGATACGCTGGGTTCAAATGGGTAGGATTATTTGAAACAGTGTTGCCTTCCTGCCTAGGCATGGTTTCCAAGAAGAAGGGTGCAAGATCAGCAGTATGCGAAGCTTAAATCTAGACGGAACAGTACATGGGAGTGCTAACCCTATGACACTTACATGAACTGTGGCATCCTTTCCTTCACTTTTAAGTGTTCCAATTTAATAAGCAAAATAGCTAAAAGTTTGCATCACTTAGAAACGAACGTTGAGTCATTTTCCAAACAGAGAGATGAGAGCCATTTCTCCGTCTTTCTCTCTCCCACGGTGACCAGTTCACACATGCGGTGATGGGTTGCCTTGTGTTGCTGTGGGAAGGGGAGGCCCTATGGCAATCCAAATATAGATGCACATAAGGAAACAAATGCTACCCTTGTAAATTTTGCCATCAGCAGCTGTGGTGGGACATAACTACTGCTTAGCAGGAGATTAGTTTTGTAGGCTCTGTGTGTCTAAAGGGAGAATCATCTATTGTTTCCAATTTAAGATTTATTGCATCTCCGTTTAGACTGAATAATTTATCCTGAATGAGCCCTGAAACCCTTTGCCAGCTAAAGGGAGAAAAACACTCCCCAGAAAAGAGCTTCGCCCTAATAGGAAAAATCAGCAGGCGACAGACAGAGCGGAGGGGGAAGGTGATGGGTGGCGGCTGGTTGCGCTGCTGGAGACCTCGATGCTTATGTATCTTTTGTCATTACTTTATAATGATGAACTCCATCGTTAGGAGCCATTCGTTATCGCTTAGCCTGTGTGATCTGATGTTGATTTGATAGGATCCAATTTAGCATTTCACTCTGGGCTCCATTCCATAGCCATTTGGGTTTGGAACTAAAAGGCAGTTTGATGCTGCCTTGATAGTGTTTTAAACTGCTGTAAAAAATGCTGGCGTGACACTTCAGTAGTCATCTGACTAGGGGTGACATCGTGGGCTTGTATGTCGAGGCAGCTGCTTTTCTTTGTCTTGAAACACTGGCTTGGGGTTTGTGGGATGTTTGCATCCAGTTTTGAAAATGCGTGGAAAAGTACAAGGATAGGAAGGGTGGGGAAGAGGAAGACCTCACATCAGCCCCTGGAGATCATCTGGATGGAGAAACTTTGGAGGCAAAGCTGCAGGTGACTGTTCTCCACCACTGGGATGTGTCTGGGGACATGGCTTTTTGTTTCATCCCATTTTAAGAAAAGTGAAGAAATCTGAAATTTCCTATGGTTCTGAGAAAGGAATATGACAGGTTCAAACCTGTCTTGTTTGTCTTCCATTTCTTGGTGACTATAATCAATCACACTGAAGGAAATGGATGGCCCAAGGGACAAAGGGCTAGAACTGAGAAATGGGAAGACCTATTAGATCATCTCATCCCTCTCATGGCCAGTATAAACTTGTTTCTGTAAGTGCTGACACAAACAGTTTTTGACAGATCTAGTGAACAGGGTATTTACCCACCCTTTGAAGAAGGTCCTCCATGGCATTTGCCAAGAAATATGTCAGATATAAAGCTTTTATTTTCCTTAGTTTCATCAAAACGTGTGCTCTTCAGAGCTGTTCTAAATTAACTTATTTCATCCTTGGTATTCAGGACTCAAAATACTTGTGAATGTGTTTTACTGTTCACTAACATTATTCTGTAAGCATGTTCTACAAATTTCTTTGACTTGACGTCTGTTAGTAAGGGAATACTTAAAGGTCTCACCTTCAGCTCACAGGCTTGCAAATCAATGCAGACTAGACCAATAGTCAAGCGAGGGATGTTGCCACCTGACAGCTGTTGGCTGGCTCACATGAAAGGTCCAAGTCAGATAGCCACTTGTCCAAGTAGACTTGGAACATTTTTCAACCGTTTCAGCAGAGAGGAGAAGTGACAAAGGGGAGAAATTGCATCTCTCAGCTCAGCCAGTATCTGTTCTGTCATTCAAGGGAGGGCTTCCAAGGTAGTTGCCTTCATAAGAACTAACTTTAAAGGAAGTGCAAAAGACAGTAGGAAGAAAAGGGTTTCTATAAAAAAGGTTGCTGCTACGGCTGTCTGAGAAAAGGTTCTTTCTCCATATTGATATAAGCTTTTTTGGGGAGTTCAGTGAAAATATAAATTTGAAGGAAGAAAGGCTGGAAAGTAAGAAAAATTGAGCTGGAAAGTAAGAAAAATTGATTCCAGTGTGCCCTAGGAGATTTGCTCCAATTTTCTAGACTTTCTGGTTGGTCTGGCTCTTCCTCTATCAGCATAGTCTAATAGTCTTCCTGAAGAAAGGTTGTGGTATGTTATTTAGATATACTCCAGCTGGAGGGGGGGGGGGGTCACGGGGCAAAAGGCGAGTGAGTAGGCATCCCATCCAAACATTTCAAATTTGAGGCACTGAGCTCTTGTTTTTTATAATGAAAATGCTGTACATACTGTTGGATAAACAACCTAGATTGGAAAAAAAAAAAAAGATTCCTTTGAGAAACAATTTGTAATGGAAAATTTTCACTGGGCTCTGAATGTTCTACTGAAAAGAGAGTGTGCTGTATATAACTATTATATCCCCAAGGTCTTTACTGAAACAAGACAATGCAATGGCATTAGGATATAGGTATCCTAAAATGATGACACAAGGGCTGGGTTTGCCAAATGGTCCCCGTAGCACTTTGGCTAAGTTATATGACACAAGATTTTCAAAGAATTTCAGATTTTCATAAGTGCCCATCCCTTAACAGCTCCCGGATTTTCAGACCAGCTCAGTACCCACTGAGCTGTTCTGATTTGTTTGCAAAGCCTCTTTGGAAAATCTAATGAGCCTCTTCCTAAATAGTATTATAAGGTCTCATGTCAATGGGTCACCTTGGAAATGTAGTAGTAGACATTTAATCCAAAATCAGACACAAGGAGTGTGATGGAAGGAACATGTTCCCTGCAGTCTGATGCTGTGCAAGCACAAAGGGGCTTTTCCAGAGGCATGGAGACCATGTCAACTAGAAGCTGAGTCAGGAAGTGGGTTTTTGCTGACTGTTAGCTCCCACTTGAGGATGGCTTTTGAATGAAATAAATATGGGTGGGGTTATGACATGTAACACCTCAAATATGGAAATCCCTTTCAGCAAGTATGCTGTGGATGAGCTAATGGCCAAGAACTACCAGCCTCCAGCCATATCCTGTCATTAAAACTGCCAGTTACTGTTGTTCCCAACCATTGCTTGCAGACGTTTTGGGCACGCACAGTACAGTGCACTAGAGTCTACATCAAGGCTGAAAGCAGTAGGTCACTTGTACTACAAATAAAAACTCATATGAAGGTACAGATTCCAGTCGGGAATAACAAAGTATTGCGCTGGGGATAGAAAGAATGATGGAAAAAACAGTCATGGTCTCTTGGAGGCCAACTCACAGCTATTTCAAGGTCAAAATGGCAGCTTATTACAATGCTTCAGAGTTTTCACGTCACCTCTCTGACTCAAGGAAGCTCAGAGCATTTTGAAAGACTGCAAGATGCCCATGTAGACTGCAGTGACCATCACCTGCGAAGGCTGCTTTGCAAACAAGGGTGTTAGGAACCAAAATCAAACCCTACAGGGGTTGCAAGGAAGCACTGAAGGTTATTTGGGACTTTATATGTTTTTCTAAGTGTTAGTTTGATGTCATTTGAAGAAGACCTTTTCCCTCATTTTCCAGACTATCAGCTCTGAGTCCCTGGGAATATCAGTGCAGGTGGGCACTAAAGCAGTGCATCCACCATTTACAGAGGAGAGATTTACCCGGCAAAATATAGTCTTATTTGAGACAAGGCATGTAAGTGAATGGACAAAAAATGGTGAAGAAAAGATTCTTTTTGTTTACTCGGCCAGGGATTTCTGTTTAATCAGCAGTTGCTTTCAGAACCAAACACTGGCTGCCATGAGCCAGGGTCCAGGAATGTAAATATCTGGGCCCCATTCCAGGGCCATGGCAGAACTCCAAGCCGTTTGAGAAGAGGGAGGAGGTGGGAAACTGGCTCTGCAGTTGACAGGACTGATGTTCACAGCAGCACGGTGACACTATTCAGCTTCCCTGGCCCGTGGTACAGTATTGAGTTTGCTTTGTAAAGATGTTCAGTTTCTCCCTACCGTGCCACTGACCGCTCAAAATCAGAGCATGGCATCTTACGTGTCAAGGAAAGCCCCAAGCACGAAGACTCCAGCAGCTTTTGATCCAGCCCCTACAAAAACCTAGGAACAGTTTTCGATGGTTGTAGTTTGGCTGGTGCAAACAGGAGCTCCTGCAAGCTGGGCAATTTGGGAGATCTGATCTCCTCTCCTGGGTGCTTAGACAGGAGGCAGTTTGAGCTTTTTTCCACAAGATGTTCTTGAATTTGTTTGCTTGACTTTTGTTGCTGTTGATATTTTTGAAAAAAAGGGGGGAGGAGAGTTGAAAGTGCATATTTTTCCATCAAAAATCATTTGCAACAAAAAGGAAGTGTGAGTTTTCCTTGAAAACTGAGAAATACTCATTTTCCAAGTGTCTAGCTTTTCAATAAAGCCTCAACATATTTTATAGGAGCAATAGATAAGCAAATAAAATTGTTTCTCAGCTAGTTCATGAGCTGGGATTTTGGGGAAATCAAGCCGTGAGCAAGTGGTCAGGTTCAGAAAAAAAATGCAGTGGAGCCACAAATGATATCTATACTTTCTGAGCTACTGACCAGTGTTGTAACCATGAGATTGTCTCTCCACTCAGTTTTTCAGCTTTTGATATGCTCTACATGCTCTTATAACAGCAGAAATTCAAGTAACTTTGCTGAGCTGTTTAAAAAATCTCTGTAACTGGAATATCTTCAGGGGCTTTTTCCATTCCACCTCAAATCCTAATGTCTTTTCTCCCATCTGTGCTTCTTCCAATAGTCTAGACACCAGCTTTCTCCCTCCTTCCATCCAGACATAGCACAAGTAGCTTGAGCGTGTACAAAATTTGCAGGTTTGGTGCACTGTTGTTTCATTTTCCAGTCTTTGCATAGGATAAAGCACACCCTTTCCCCACTGTTTGTACTCTGTTGTTGGTCTTGTTACTCTCTGCTGTCTCATGCTATCTCATTCTGTGCCTCCGCTGTATGCAGATGTTGCTGTTCTCTGCATTATAATAGTGGTTTGAGGCCTCAGCTGAAATCAAAGGCCGGTTGTGCTGGGAATTGTTGGGAACCCCAGTGAGACACATCTCTCCCCAGAGGGCATTGCAGTATGTAAAGACTAGAAGAGGCTACAGGGTAAAAGCGGGTTGCTTGGGATTTTGCAGAAGAGCTGAACAAAGCTCCAGGTGAACTGAGCCCCAGGTGTACCCCTTAAACTGTGTATATGCTGTTTTGCATTTATCTCTGCAAAATACACAGGATGCTGCTGGCATGGAAGGTCCTAGCCTTGTAAACTGATATTATATTTTTACCTTTGCAAAATCTGTAATAACTCCATCACAGTCAAATTAACAAAACAATGGCACAAACGCTGTGGCACATAGGGCAGGAAGGACCAAAAATGGGAGTTATCTTCAGCAGCAAGAAGCCTTTACAGTCTGATGGATCATCCAAGAGTTTTTTTTTCCTCCTGTCCTTTGAAAGCTTGATACTGATTCAGCAGCTGACGCTTTAAGTGTGTGGGATTTTTTTTTTTTGCTGTCTTTTTTTTTCTTTTGTAATTTCTCTGAAAGACTTGAAAATGTCAAGTTTCCATCAGTTTACAAAGGAGGAGACTTGATGTGGCGGATTCAGATTCTGATGCCATGGTAGCCATTGTCCCAGGAGACTCAAAAATACCATTACAAGAAATTTAGGTTGACAAGTACATTTTAAACCTTACTGTATCTTTTCCCTGTTAATAAATAAACAATCCAAAATCTTGAGAGTAACACTGATGAAACAAGCTAGTTTAAGAATACAAAGATTTAAGTTCTTTCTTTGTGGGATGGAGAGAAGACCACTGAGTAAGGCGTGAGGGCATTTTAAGCACACTCCAACCACTGAAGTTTTGAGTGATTTCAGGTGAATCTCTGTCCTTTTCTGACTTTTTCTTTTTAGATTATACATTCTTCAAAGCTAGGGGTGCATCTTTCTACCTCGTGCATGCCAGTGCTCGGGGAGCACCCTGGCTGCAACCTAGACTCGTGTTGGATGGAAGATCAACTTTCCCCCATTCCTCCTCCAGTTCATCTTGTGTCCCGTGGGAAGAAAGCCAGAAAATCAGTAGTGGAGGCAGGGATGAAATTAAAGCTCAGAGAAGCTCTTTTATGACAAGTTCATCTCATCCACAATTTGGAGTTGAATGTATCTTGCTCAGGTGGGCCCAGTATCCAGCATAGCGAGTGCTAACTCGGGGCAGACTGGACAAAGAACCACGCTGAAAACCATTTGTAGGGCAAATAATGGGCCTGGGGAAAGGGCAGGGAACTTGTGCTTGTGTAGTCTCTGTTTTCTCCACACACTTTTCTTTGTATCGCAGCCTGAAGGAGAGGATCAAAGCCAGAGAAATTTGCTTTGAATCGACTGACACTTTATTTAAAATAAAATAAAAAATCTGTTCTGTTTTCTTTTTCCTGCAGATGAATATTAAAAGGTGCCATAACTGACAATGCAGCCCACTACAACTTCGCCTCCTGTTTAGAGCTAAAATGGAACAAATTTAAGTCATTTTCGTACTGTGGGCTTAAAAGGGACTGTGGGCCTCTAATCACTGCCTTTGGGTTTGACTCAGCCATCCACAAACTGCAATATCCACTCATTTATTCCTTTTCATTCAATTGACTCCAAATTGCTTCAAACAAGCTCCATGGCTGCTGGGGAAGGAAAAACTCTGCCTGTTTCTCATTAGAGTGGGCAGAGAGTGAGGAGGAGAGAAATAGGAGCTATATGCTGTCCTTCCTTTCTTTAGCTTTACAGAGCAAGTGTGAATAAGGACATTTCCATTGAGCGTCCATAGCTGGCAGTAGCCAACAGTTTGGTGCTCTGGGTCTTGCATAATGCATTAAATATGATGCTGAACACACCTGAGTGTTGCAGAAGTAAACCAGCTTTCTCTGTCTTTGGACAGAAAGAGAAGAGAGCAGGATACTGCTGCTTAGTGGCAAAGCTCTGCTGTTTTGGCTAGGAAGGGGCGACCAGTTGCAACGTGAGGATGGAGTTCCTGCATACAGGCAGGAAACTACAGCACAGCTTATGTGTTTTCCCACACACACATAAAAGATGTGGTGGGGCCACGTTTTTCTGACAAAAGTGGTTGCAACAATATCCTGTGGGCTCTTTGCAAGCTTACCTGAGTATTTTGGGTTGCAAACTCTGCCTAGAAAGCCAGAGAGGTACATCTACATACTCAGCTTAGCTCCCTTGGTAGCTCCTACATCCCAGTCCCTCTGCTGTCCACGGAGCATGTCTGTTAGCTCACCTGCAGACATCTCACTGGTACAAATCAGCCTTTTTCCTTGAGACAAAGCCCAGACACTATTCTGAGGACAGTTCTTCAATTTTCAGGCATTTGGGAAAGAAAATCCACCAAAAAATAATTATTATGCCTTAGTGCCATGGACAAGCCATGGGCCCAAAGAAAAGCCAGGTCCAATGCTCTGCAACAGTGGCACAGCCAACTCCCTGTAGAAGAGCTAGCCCTGAGCTGACGGACATGTGCCTTTCTCTACTGGTGGCCGGTATAACTCTCACTTTTCCCGTTTGTCTTCTCTCCACCCTAGGCTTGACAAGCTATGTGCTACAAGTGTCTTCCCCAACCTCTGGCCGTATCAGCTGACACAAGAGGCAGGTAAGTCCCACAAGTCTCTATATGTGTTCTGGGACACTGGCCAGTGCTTGGACACAAAATTCCCAGAAGCTGAGCTCCACCACTGAACTCTGCCACTCCTCCATTCCTAGCCTTAACTTTTCCAACAGCAGGCAGCAGAAACTGGGTACAAAGAAATATCCTGTTGCCCGTCCCCTTCCTGACCTGGCAGCTCCTGCCACGTCTCTGGGCTAAGCATGGAACCGCAAAAGATGGGAGCAGTAGTTGTGTTGCAGGGGAGCCTTTGCAAAGCAACCCCCTTGTTTTCTCCAGCACTTGCAGGGTTGCACTGAGTGAAGCAGCTAGAGCAGAAAATACTGCATTGCACCAAAGGCACAGAGACAGGGAGAGCGGGAGAGAAATCCCACAGTCTGACAGGCAAAGGCTGTGGCTGTCCCACTCCTGACAGGCTGCCGTGCACTGTGATGGAGGAAGGAGGAAAGCGTGTGCGACACAGAAAAGCACGGCTCCGTCCCTGAGAGTGTTTATTATGGTGCATTTTGTGACGAGCTACCTTGAAAGCTTCTGTCTTAACTCAGGCACCTTTGGCATCCACAAACAGGAGAAGAAACATTTCCATCTTTCATTTCCATTGCCTGGAAATTAAAACAGTGATATTGGCTCAGCACAGGGAAGGGGTCAGTGGCGACAATGACAGCCCTTTTTGTAGAAGGGGCTCCTCTGCTGAGGTTTTCTATCTCTGTCCGCTTGGCTTTTCTGTGGCCGTGGGACCCCTTTCTTCTCCATCTTTGGCATTCTGCAATGAGCTTGAAGTGTCAGTTCAAACACCACTGCAAAGAGAAGTCTCTTTAGATGAGGCTATCAGTTCCCAACCCAAAGCAAGGGACACCGAGGTAGTGGCAAACACTAACAACTGAGGGAAATAACATTCTTTCCCTTTCAGCTGCTGGTCAACAGTGTTGTCCTCGGCTCCCTCCTTCCTTGGGACCCTTAAGCCAATTTTGATGCTACTGCATTCACATCATCATCATTGATGTCAGGGTGAGTTTCTCACATGGTGATAGCTGAATGCCGGAAGAGGAGGACAGTGGACTCAGCCTAATGGCCTTGGCGATGAATCCAGTGTGCCTCAAGGACTGACCACAGGAAACATGCAAAGGCGGTTGAGGAACGGTTTTTAGCTGCAAGCACAGGGCAGCAAAGAAAGGGAAGGAAAACATAATGCTCTTAAATTATCAGGGATCAAGCTGAAAGCTTGCTAGCTGATAAGCTATCAGCTTGATAGCCTGTAGCAAACTATAGTTGAACCTGCCCTTTTAAAATGTACCAACCAGCCAATGGTCTAATCTCAGAGCCTGGATGTCCTGGTACTGTGTCCCTTGTGCTTGTGCACGACTAGGTACTAGTCTTCCCTTCCTCACATGGGTAATTCTACATGGCAAGGTCTTGGCAGCTCTACCTTCTCCTGAAAAAAGCTGCTATGATCCTGGTTCTTCACAACTTGCAGACAGAAGTAAGGAACCTCATTTCCATTTATATTCATGGAAAAATGGCAAAGGTACATTGGCACCCTTAAAAATGAAGGTCATAGGCAAAGTCACTGTCAGGTCTTTAGAGTCCCAACCCGGTGCCCAAGCCACCTGGCCATTCCCTCTCAGCTAGAAGACTATTCTAGTCTTATCAAAATCAATATCCACTGTCACTGGGAAACAAATTTAGGTCTTATGTTCAGATTGTCCAATGTTTCTGATTGTAGGTGGTTAAATCTGGGTTGCACCTTTTTCTCTTTTGATCCAGTGGATTGCAGTGACCTTAATGGCAGGCAGGTGAGTCACCAGATATCCCTTGACTGCTGATGTTACCTCATCATGATACCAGAGCAAGGCAGCTGGAATGGGTGATCTGGATATGACCCCTTGTCTTGAGTGCATGTTTTATAGCCTTACACATCAAGAATAAGAAATGTTTATCCCAGAAGTATTTTGAATATTTTAGCACTCTCGAAGTAGTAAATGGAAGCAAAAAGGAAAGTTGGAGTTGAAAAAAAATAAAAATAAACGTTAATAGACTTAAGCTGTGAGAGGCAATAATGTCTCTTGCAGAGACAGTAAACACAGAGGAGCCATTTCCAATGAGCAAATGGTAACAGATCCTTGCATCAGTGAAAGAGCTCTGAGGAAGAGGGAGGTGGGAATCAGGCGTGCACAAATGTATCTTGTTAACAGAGAAAATCAAATGATTTTTTTTCTTATCTATCTTCTTCATTGTAATTGTTCATCAAAAATCAAAATCACACAAGAATTGGGTATCTCAGGAAAGACAAATCACAAACTAAGTAAAAAAAAGGGGAGAGAGAGTTTAGAACCTGTTTGTGGGTGGATTCTCCAGGGAAGCAACAAGGGCTGGGATCCTGCACACATATGAGATAGCACCAAAACTGGTACTGCATGAGCCATCAGCTATTGGATGGGTGCTGTGCACAGGTGCAACCAGCAGGCCTAGCCCAAAGAGCTCAGCACCTCATGAAGGGTAGGAGGGTAACACACAACCATCATGGTCAGTGTAACAAGGAGTGGAGACAACACACTAGGAAACAGCAACATCTGATAGCTGCCCGTCAACTTCTGAGAGATGCTGGAGGAGCCCCGTCCTAGGACAGGAGAGCTACCCAGTTGAAAGGGTAGGAGACCTGCTCTTGATTGGCTGCTCTGTGCAAACTTTTTTGAGGCCCTCTTTGAAAACTAGGGAGTTAATTCTAACCCATTTCATGCACAGCTCAGATATTTATGCTTAATCTGTTGCAAAATCTCCAGCTGAGAGAAAGTAAACAAGCCTCGGGAAAGATCAGACCTTGTACATGAAAGTGTACTCAGCCCTGGGGAGGCCACATCTGGAGTACTGTGTCCAGTTCTGGGCCCCCAGGACAAGAGAGACATGGAGCTGCTGGAGAGAGTCCAGCGTAGGGCTACAAAGATGATCAGAGGGCTGGAGCACCTGCCCTATGAGGAACGGCTGCAAGAGCTGGGCCTTTTCAGCCCGGGGAAGAGCAGACTGAGGGGGGATCTGATCAACGTGTGCAAGTACCTGAAGGGAGGGTGTCAAGGGGACGGGGACAAACTGTTTTCAGTTGTCGCATGTGACAGGACAAGAGGCAATGGGCAGAAACTGAAGCACAGGAAGTTCTGCCTGAACATGAGGGGGAATTTCTTCCCTGTGAGAGTGACAGAGCACTGGCACAGGTTGCGCAGAGAGGCTGTGGAGTCTCCTTCTCTGAAGATCTTCAAGGCCCGCCTGGATGCAACTCTGTCTACCATGCTGTAGGTGACCCTGCTTGAGCAGGGAGGTTGGACTAGCTGATCTCCAGAGCTCCCTCCCAACCTTACCCATTCTGTGATTCTGTGCCTATGGAGGGACCAAATATAGACTCAATCATGGAGACTGCAAATCAGCTAATTAGGGAATTTGGAGGTTAGATATTTGTGTGCATAATTGGAAATATTTCAGAAAGTTCTTACATTCAGAGGATCAGGTTGTGAAACTCCATTCCATTTAAAACACCTGAAATTGGTTCAGTGAAAAGGAAATACGCTTATTAGTTTGAGAATTTGAGAATTTTTTTCTCGTGAAAGGGACAAAGCCAGAAAATGAGTACTTATTTATCCTGCTGTGTGAGATAGTACATTTCCCTGTGCTCTCCATCCACTTGGGTGTCCTGCACTTGGCACTGCAATCTGCAGTGGGATTCTCTTCCAGCACAGTTTGGTACCTACCTGATTTATGAATTCTCATATCATCATCTTGCTACTTCTACTCCTAATTTGTTTCTATGGTGGGATTTTCTGAGATGTTTAAGTGGCTTAGGACTCCCTTTTCCTGAGAATCATAACTTGAACATCACTGACTTTCTTAGGATCTTTTGGTGGAATGATACGGCTATTTGCATCAGAACTAATCATGCTCCTCTCCCTTCCTCGTCAACGGAATAGGACAAGTTTTTTTAGGGTGCAAGTTGTCTGACATATTTTTGGTGTGTATTTTAGGGAAAGGAGATGAGTTGCACCTACTTGTGCCTAATTCTCTCCAGCATGGTGAGTTTGGAAGTGTCTGATGGGATAGAAAACCACCTTTAGCATGCATGGATTGAAGGGCAGCAGCAAACAAAGGGCTGTGCCAATGATGTCTATAAACTTGCTCAGCATTTAAGGAGGTGGATGTTGTGTGAGGAGACTTTCACTTATTTTTAGGCTTGTCAGAGGAGGGCAATAATGACTAGTTAATGTGGAGATACTTTTGTGTGTGCATGTTGTTTGTCCTGAGTGTAGGGAATCACAACTTTATGATTCTCTCTTCCTCAGGCCACAGTATTTTACAGGGTGTGGGGGAGGAAAAGAGTAAAGAGTAAATCCAGCTGGATTTTAGGAAAAGAAGACACTTTGACTATGGTAAGAGGAGACATTTAAGCTCTGATTTATGGGTGTTCTCACTGCTGAGCTCTAGGCAGCTCTTCACCCAGATGATAGCTGTTGGAAGCTCTGCTCTTGGGCCTCTCGCTGGCCTCACTGTGCTTACCGACCTGCTATTCCAGGCAAGGTAGGTTTTAGGTAGGCCCGAGCCCTTGCTCTTTCATGCAGACTCCTGAGGTTTGTGCCTGCAGGGTTGGAAGACCCAGGTTCAAATCCTTTTGTCAGCCAGATAAGGGTCAATTGTAGTTGGAAGGCAAGTGTCAGGTACCAGTAGCTTCCTCACATTTTCTGCTCTATTCCCTTATGGCCCATTAACATCAGTGATGAGTTATCCATCTTCCACAAACTTCCCCAGGCTGGGAGCCTTCTTTCCTGCATAAGTGTCTTGGGATAAATCAGCCAGAGGTGTCCAACCTTTCCAGCCTGAGGACTAACCACACTTTTTCAGAAAGGCCACAGGGTCACCCTTGATGCTGTAACTAAGCCAAGACTCAGCCAGCTGAGCTC
Organism: Rhea pennata; assembly: GCF_028389875.1. Lineage (NCBI taxonomy): Eukaryota > Metazoa > Chordata > Aves > Rheiformes > Rheidae > Rhea > Rhea pennata. The sequence continues at coordinate 3,103,856 of NC_084663.1, forward strand.
CTGCCCTGCTCTCCCTGGGGTCCTGCCAGCCCCACCAGGAAAGGTGACTGCCAGGGCTGCCTCCCTGCCCTGTATGTTGGAGCAGGTGATCTTCAGAGACAGAGTTATGAAGCTGGAGCATGGAAGAGGCAGCACTGGCTCAAAAGACTCCTAGGCAGGACATACAAGGACAAGAAAATCTCTTCAGCTCTTGGTCCAGTGTGGGATGTTAAAGTTCAAGTCTGTGCCCTAGAACAGGCAGCACCTATAAGTCAACTTAAAATGATTAATGAGCTGAGCTATGAGCTTTACATAGTTCTCTTCAAGGCCACCCCTCCTTTTTGAGGAGTTGAGAGCAGCTGAGCTGAGGGAGAGGGTAAAAGAAGTTTGAAGTCAGATGTGAGAAGAAAAATGCCTGCCAGCTTCAGCGCTGCTGCTACCTGAAGCTGAGCCTGCCTTGCTGGCTGTGCTGCTGCACACTCTGCCAACGTCTGAGCAGCACATCTGACGCACTGTGCTCCGTGCAGGTTGACCCTGCATTGCACATTCAGCGTGCAGGTCCGTGCACGCCAAAGGTTGGTTGTGAGAGATTTCCAGATGCCACATAGTTTTCTCCATATCTGTTGAACCCCATGGGATTTGGCCACCCTGCGTCTAGAAGTGTGATGTTGGTGTGCTGCCCACAGCATCTCCTTTCTTACGCTGCTCTGCCTCCTCCTGTGCACCCCCACCCCTGCGATCCCACACCTGCCATTTCCCACTGCAGTGCTACTGCAGCCAGAGCCAGGTGAGTTTATAGGAGAGAGATGTGTCTGCGATTCATGACGTTGAGTCTTATCATCCAATTCTGTTACTGGCTCTTTTTGAAGCACTAGGCAAGTTGTTTGTCCAACACCGTGTACATCAAGGTCTGCTCCTTTGAAACAAGAAGGGAATGATGGTATCAGATATTGGGAAAATAAACACGACTTTGGCTGTCTGTACATAAAAAGAGTTGTGATGGTGGGGAAATTTAAGTGCCAGGCTGTGTGCTTGTTTTACTGAGAACTTGCAGTGAACTATGAATTGTGTTCATTTCATTCAGATTCTGTGAAGCTTTGCAGGAAATCATCCCGGGGCTATTGTCATCCTTTCTGGCCTTTAGAAAGGCGTGAAGTGTATGCTGTTTTGTATCAGCTGAGGAAAGACTCACCTATTAAAACAGATCTTCTCTCTTTCACGTGCTACCCAGAACTAGGACAATACAGGCTATCCCCCTCTTGCAAATGGAGGCTGGTGTCACCTGGAGTTTGAGCTGAGATGCCTTACATATGCACACCGCCAGTGTGAAATCTGCAATTGTAATCATAGTTCCTCTCATGCCATGCTATGCAAAGGAAATCTGGATTTCATATTTCTCTCTCAGTGCTGTAAAAGTTAAAGGAAGAAGAGGTGGAGGATGCAGAAAGAATTGGCTTTAGAAACTGAAATAGCCTTCAAAACTGAACAAGAAAAAATATCAGAGCTCGGCCTGTGGCGAGGGGAGGGATAGAGGAGATGATTGCGGCTGCCTTATGTCACCCAGATACTTCTTGACATGATTTAGGAGGCAACTGAGGTAAAGGCTCGGATGCAGACTGTGTGCGTGTCCGTCTATGAACACCCTTCAAACCCTCATGCTTCCCCAGCCTTGCTTCTGACCATCAGCAAAAAACAGATTTTCTCCTCATTCCTTCATCCTGTTCCTTTGAAAACAGCCTTGCACGCCAGAGTCAAATCAAGCCTTTCTCTGAGCGCTGCGGGGACAGTGGGTGCTTTCTTGATGGAATGGGGATGGCAGAGGAGCTCTCCTGAGATCTTCTCTTGGCCTCATCAGCAGCACCACAGGGATTGCCAGCAGGTTTTGGAGGGAGATATGAGACCATCAGGGCAGTCCTCTTTTTCTGGCTGTCACTATTAATTTTTATAGTCCCTGTGGAACTGCAAGGGTTGACCTGGGAGGAGTGGAATAAGGGAAAGCAGCTGCCTCCATGTTAGGTGGGAAGGTCAGATAGAGATGATTTTGAAAATCTGTGAAATGATTTGGGTTGAAAATAATAGCCCTTAAAAAGAACAATAAAAAATACCTCGCCCCCCCCCCAGATTTTTAACAAAGATGTATAAGTGATGTGGTTTACGATGTGGTCCCACAAGCAGTTTTGTGGGGCCATGTTGTGGGGGTGGGATCGACAGCTGTGGGGTTTGCTGCTAGAACTGATGTTTTGTGAAACTGCTCCCTGAGCAAGAGACACAGATGTAAAGCTGCCACAGGGAGAAGGAGAGGAGATCCATGGTCTTTGGCTGTCAATCTTGGGTCGGGAAGGCCCTGTAGAGCTGTGTTCTTGAATCTTCTCATCGCAAGGCAATGCTTTGCATCAAGTGTAGCTTTTCCCTGTGTTTCAAAAGCATCCTTGGGATGTGTGCATGCTCAGTGTTTCCTCAGGAGAGTAAAGAAATGAGCCTCCTCCCAAGAGAAGGTGCTCTTCTAGGGTATCTACAAACAGCAGCAAATCTGTTGGGCAGAAAGTACCAAAAAATGGCTGTGGCTTTCAGAGGAAGAGGTGCTGCCAAAAAAGTGGGATTCAGGGGACAGTTCCCTTCGGGAAACTAGGCCCATCTGTGGAGCAGCCATCGTTTGGGAGTGTGCCATTAGAGATCATAAATAAAATGGGACATGTGGTCCTCTAGGGAAATAAGCCCCAGTTCCAAGCACAATGCGAGAAGACAGCCACTTTCCTTTTATTTATAACAATCCCGTGTGCCCACCTGACCCCTGCTCACACACGCATGCACGTGCTGATGCATGCACACCATTTCAGGGCAGATTTTTCACTTCAAGCAGTAGTAAATACACATCAAGTTCAAAGTGGCAAGAACTAAACACCTTTTTTTCTTGGAAAATAACTCATCTCAAGTCATTTCAGACCTGATAATAAGTATGAGGGGAATGAATCCATCTCTTTTTTCCAAAAGGGATGAATAGGAGTATAAGGACTATGTCAAGGTATCATTTGTGAGCAAAGGAGAATAACCCTCCTATCTTCGATGTTTTCTCTAAGCACTTTCTTCAGAGAACCTGCAAACTTGATTTTGCAGCCTTGTCAGATCTGCAGGCAGTGCAAGAACAAATTCATCTTCTTTTATGATTTCTCACAATGAAATGTAGACTTCCATTTCCCGCACAGCTGAGAGTCATTCCAGCAACACCACTGTTTGTCTGTCTGTCTTAATCATTGCAGTCCCATTATTTCACATCCTCTCTCTGCTCTGCCTTTTATGCCCTTAACATTCCAGTATTGATATTTCTTTTCTGCTTTTAGGTGGGATGATACTGTAGCTGATAACTGCCACCCTAACCAAGCTTATGGTCAATAACAATAGATCCAGCAGGCTCCAGCTGTCAGTCTCTCTGCTGTCTGCTATATTTCATTTTCCATATTTTCCATTCCCCTGGGGAAGATTGCTTTCCTCCTGTCCCACCACAACCCCCAAATCACAGTTCCAGGCTAGACAGAATGGGCAGCATTTTTCTCTTTTTTGGTGCATTTCATTAAAGCAGCTGCATACTCGTCAGCAAAATGCCGCTCCATGGCATGAATGGTCTGTTCCCCAATTCTGATGCCCCACCATAGTAAAAGGCAGAATCCAAAGTGAGGTGCTGCTCACAGGTACACTGAGCTTGTCTTTCTATCCTCCCTTCATGTATGACTTTCATGCACTTGAAAGATCAGTTTGAAAACAAAAGAGGCAGAAAAGGGAGTTGCAAAGATCCAGCTGAAGGGTATGAGCCTGGTCACTGCAGGGCAGACTGCTCTCACTTGTCCCTCATCTTTCTCAGAGTCTGTTCATGAGTGCTTTTCTTGACTCCTGACAGTAGGTATCTGTTTGTGGTCAAGTGCTTGTAGTGCCCTGGAGTCTGGGATGTGTGTGGACAGGCAGAACAGCTGAATGTGGAGTCTGCCCAAGAGCAAAGACTAATTCCAAGAAGAGACTTGGAAAGATTTGGTTGGTCAAAGCACCCATTCAGGAGCTAAAGGAAGAAATGTCCATGCTCTAACACTGGCTGTGGTTCACTTGAGTTAGAGTTCTGCCCCCCCACAGCAAGGGAAATGGCTGAACATCAGCACTCCCAGAATGAGGGAGATGTAAGATCGAGCTGTTGGCACTTGCTAAACTCAAATTCTTCTTACAGACTAAAGGGACACACCATATGCATGGAGCAAAAAGTTCATTGTTAGTCTCATTAGTATCTTAAAAGTCTAATCAAAATAGCCCTAATCTAGTTACAATATTAATGCTCATAGTACAAATTAATACAGAAAAAAATAATTAATAATAAAACAGTAAAAACATCTATACAAGAAAATTTCCTAGTACCTATCTTTCCTTTGGTGTGATGCTCACTCTGTTAGCATCCCTCCAGTTCCTACGGTTGAAGGCATCAGTCTTCCTCCAGCAACAGGTGGGGCTGTCACTGCAAGTTGTCACCACCCTGAGGTCTTCATCAGGAGGAGTGCAATGTCCACAGTGGAGTTTCTTCCTTCCCACTCATAGGTCTCCCTGGGGATGGTTTTAACCCTCCTTTCCCCACAGTCATCTCCCTTCTGCCCAGCCCCAGCTCCAGTGGGAGAGTTGCCCAGTGCCCAGCGTGGGTCACACTGGTGCTGTTGTTTGCCAGGCAGGGATGGGGGACTGGGGGCAGCCCTTGGCCCCGCAGATGCTCCCGGCACTGAGCCCAGGTTGGGCAGGCAGGAGGCTCTTGGCCTTCAGACAGTGGGTGGCCACAGCCAGACGAGAGCAGCTGGAGACCCTGTGATGTCAGATCAGTGCAAAGTCTGTGGCCTTCTGCTAGTGACAGTAAAAATCATATTTACCCTCCTGTATGTCACAGGCTTGGAGCAAATAAATGTCACTGAGGAGAATTCCTCTGCTCTGACTTCAGGTGTCTGACCAGGGCAGGAGCACCTTTACATGAAGGATGCAATGAGCCTCCTGTTGCAGATGCCTTCGTTTGACACTTCGTTTGACTGCAGAAGCAGATGAACTTAGATTGAACCAGGTACCTACCTAGACAGGGTGAACTGAGCTGAATCCTGATCCAACCTTCAGGTCACCTAATACCTCGGTTCCTCCAGTTTAAAACAGGGATTAAAACCATCGTTGACTTTCATTAATTATCACTAGAACCAATTGTGATGATTGTCTTTCTACTAAAACGGCTGCAAAGAGAGTTAAACCTCTGTCAATGCCCAAAACAAAGATGCTTATGAATCATATTATCTGAATATGATATGTCTCAGTAGAGGGATTTTGCTGAGCTTATTGGACTGGAGCTATTCATGGAAGAGCAGAAGCAGATCAAAGCACAGATATGTAACTCATCTCATCTCATGCAGGCCATATAAAGGTTAGGTGTCAAGGCTGACCAAATCTTGGGGCTCCCTCCAGAAAGGGATCATTTTATCCAAGCAGAAGGTTAGCCTCTGGGATGAAACAGCCTCTAGAGAAGTCTATCTCTTTCTATTCCCTAGCTGGGAAATCAATCAGAGCTTTTTATTCAAATAAAACTGGGGCATTCAGAGTTTAAAAGCCTTTTGGTCTTTTTCTGGGAGCCCCCTGCAAAGGTTTTCTCAAAGTCATGGCTGATTCAGAGTCCCATCATGACTAGCAGTAGCAAGCAATATAAAAGGGCTTAGATTTCAGTACAACCCCCGAGGATCTACCCAGAACCCATCTTGCACAGCCTACATGCCAGTTCATATTGCCTCAGATTGTTGGGACCCTGAAAGCAGTTAGATTAAAAGTAGATATTCCTTTCTGTGCAGTGCAGTCATACTAGCAGGAAAAAGCATCACACAGGCCCAAGTAGCAGCATGTAGAAAAGCTTGATGAGAGAAAGTCTCAGGGCTCCTTGCTGAGAGAGAGTTTGTGCTCAGAGCAAGGAAATCCTGTCTAGTAGTTTGATTACTTTTGTAATCAGCCAAATAGACTGAAGGAATTTTATTTTTTTAGCCAAGAAAAAAGAAGCCAAGTGGAGATAGAATAATAGTCTTCCAGGAGAAAAAAGTTACTTGCAAAAGCGATGAGAGCAACTCTTCTAGTCTACTGAAGAAATCAGCTTAATTTTCAAAGAAGATTTAGTTTGGATAGCAGGGCAAACTAGAAGTTGTCTTCATAACAAAGTGCTAAAATGAGTTAACAAGGGAGGCTGTAAAATCTTCCTGATTGGAGATCTTCAATAGCAGTTTAGACAGACTCATGTTGAGCATGATATAGATGTCCTTGGTCCAGCTTCAGTTCAAGAGACTCAACTGTATTTCTTTAGTTCTGTGACTTGACTCCTTCCTTTCAAAGAAAGCTGATTACCTTAAAGAAATTCCACAGTTAATTTCTCTTCACAGTAGGAAGCAATCTACAAAACCTTGGTTATTTTTGGCTAGCTGCTCAGAAGGGTATCTGTTGCATGTTCCGTTATCCTTTCATCATCTCAGCAAATCTATACTGCAGGATGACAAGGTACAGAGGCCAGTACAGCTATCTCAAATAGGTCAGCTGTAGCCTGAAGTTCTCCAGTCCAGGGCTATACTTAATTCCACCTACATCTTGCTACATAAGACTTCCTGTGAGGAAACTCGGGTAATTCTCTATACCAGAGCTCTGTAAGTTGCTCTTCAAAGGTACTACCAGTCTCTGTGGGGAGGGCTTTGAGATTTAGAAGCAAATTAGTTCATCTGAATGTGCCCTTAAGTGCAAATAGTCTTGCAAAGGGTAAAACTGGGTTAGTACCAGAAGGATTGAGTTGAAAGCCAAAGGTTCTGGAGTCTGCTCCCAACCTTGCGGCTCCCACTTCCATGATCCTGTGTCTCTTTAATGACTAGGCTAGAGATGCTGCCTGCAAGGCAGTCTGGGGAATTCTTCCCGTTTTGAAAGGCCAGATTAGGATAAAGATACTGAGTGATCACTATGTGCTAATGCTAAGCTATCAGGTTACTGACAATTGTCAGGTTTCTTCCCTTTAAAATGGTTATATTTGATGTTTCTGCACGGTGTATTATAGGCTAATTAATGCTGTTAATGATAATGGTCCTACTACAAGAAGCCTAGCATATTATCTCTATCTATCTTCTTGTCACCTTCCTTTCATCAAACCATTAAAAGAAAGATGACTATCTAATGGGGCTATCAACCCCTACACTCTAATTCACTTACATCCATATGGAAATAGAAAGCACTTCACAGATGCAGAATGGATGCTCACACTAATTGTGAGCATTGGTTTTTTGGTTTGCATTTTATGTCTTTCCTTTGCACTCTGAGCCATGATCCAACTCTTCTCAAAGTTGGAGGTTAATTTATCATCTGCAGTGTACATCTTCTGCTGCTCAGATTTCAATCTGTCATCTTTAATATCAGTTGGAGACACATATACTGTACATTCTCCTAAATCACAAATCAGCAAAGCTTCTCCTCCTTTTTTTTTCAAATACCACAAAGCAATTCTAGTGGTTGGAGACTGTTTGCACTAGTGGCATTGCAAAGAACAGGATAAGTGACATTTCATTTGGGAAAACTAATACTTAGCTGAGATGTTCTTTCTGGGTCAGTCACTACCCGCATGTGAGAGAGCAGGAAATTCTTGATACTGGCTTCTTGACAAAAGGAACTGGAGTCTTTTGTATTTCTGTGGTGGTAGAAAGAGCCTCAGACAACTTGCCTATGGGAGAAATGATCACAGCAACAGAAATCCATGGGAAAGGCGAGAGCAGATTATCCTGATGCGCAAAAAACAGCATAAGTAAAAGCTAGGAGGGTCTATAGGATACCTGAGATACATGCTGCAGAAATAACCCGTTTCTGATATCTCTGAAAAAAAAAAAGCTTAATATTTTTCTCAAATGTTGGACGGAAAGCTGACTTTGTAAAGGAAATGTTCAAATAAAATGATTCTGAAGAAGATATAGGATTATTTTCAGTGCTCATACATTTTCGCAAGAAAATTTGGAGAACATAAGTACAATCCAGCCATTAATGTTAGCGTTGCCAATCCCAAATGTTAAAAGAAAACATCTTAGGATTTTGAAAAGCAGTGACATCTGGGGCCCTTCTATGGCATTCTGGTTTCGTGTCCTCTCAGGTTCATATGTGCTAGTTTTGCTCCACAGTGTCTTTTTAATGTAAAATCCTTTCAGTCAAGATATTGGTTTAAGATACTACTAGACATTGTTAGACTGACAGTAAAATCACAAATGTTGGCAGAGCAGCGCTCCTGTCTTCCACCAGTTCTCCACAAACTGCAAGCCTGTATTTTTTTCATACTTTTACACCTGGGGAGCTGTGATTCCTACGGATTTCCTTCTGGCTGCTGTGCAAGCGAGAGCCAAGTCTCATCTGTATGCAACATAGAGGACTCACTTCATGCGACAGCAGTGAAAGACAGATGCACAACCCCAGTTCTCATCAGCTGAGGACAGGGAGTCAGGAACAGCGAAGTGCTGTGAGATGTGAATCAACATTAGAAAAAAAAATCTAATTAAAGTTAGTCATTGTGACGACAAGCTGCACACCGAGGCACCCTCTTTGGATTTGGTTTCTCCAGATATAAAACAAGGATAATTCCAACCCACCTTGTGGAGCAGTTATGAAAGTTTCAAAGCTTCCTTGTAGCATCATGCAGAGACAGCAAAGTTACAGTAAACTCAAGAAGATACTTCTTATTTGACAGCATGACTCCTCAAATTACCTCTTCCTTGCACCACCAGACTCAACAGCAAGTGAAATAGTTTATGATTTTGCCCTAAGACATCAGATCTGTAGGATATTTATGACTTTTTTTTCCCCCTCATCCAGCTATTAGCTTGTGCCCTTTAGGGAAAAGGGAAGGAATTTGCCAAAGCATTGCTTAGCACTGGTCAAGAAAATAAAAACTAAACTCATCTGAAGATGAAGAGACCAAGAAAAGTGCATAGACCCTGTGTTTCTGCTGTTAATCTGAAATACCCAGCTCACACAGCATCTCAGTCTGGAGCTGAATACTGCCTGTGGCAGGAAGGCCCCTGAGCAATGATTAATTTTGGAAGTTTCTGAATATGTTGTAGCTGTAGTGATGCCCATCAGATCCCAAAGTATCACTCGTTTTGAGCAGAAATGAGCCAGCAATGTGCCCTTGTGGCCAAGAAGGCCAATAGTCTCCTGGGGTGCGTTAGGAAGAGTGCTGCCAGCAGGTGGAGGGAGGTGATCCTGCCCCTCTACTCAGCCCTGGGGAGGCCTCATCTCGAGTCCTGTGTCCAGTTCTGGGCTCCCCAGGACAAGGGAGACATGGCGCTACTGGAGAGAGTCCAGCGTAGGGCTACGAAGATGATCCGAGGGCTGGAGCACCTGCACTATGAGGAACAGCTGCGAGAGCTGGGCCTCTTCAGCCTGGGGAAGAGCAGACTGAGGGGGGATCTGATCAATGTGTACAAGTACCCGAAGGGAGGGTGTCAAGGGGACGGGGACAAACTCTTTCCAGTTGTCCCATGTGACAGGACAAGAGGCAATGGGCAGAAACTGAAGCACAGGAAGTTCCGCCTGAACATGAGGGGGAATTTCTTCCCTGTGCGAGTGACGGAGCACTGGCAGAGGTTTCCCAGAGAGGTTGTGGAGTCTCCTTCTCTGGAGATCTTCAAGGTCCGCCCAGTCTAACATGTTCTAGGTGGCTGTGCTTGAGCAGGGGTGTTGGACTAGGTGATCTCCAGAGGTCCCTTCCAACCTTACTGATTCTATGATTCTATGAGAAAGCCCTGTTGACATTTTATGTCCTATGTAGAGGTTCTGATGCCTGCTGTAACTCAAGAGGTTGAAGAAAAATATGCTAAAACTCCACAGCTAGATTTCAAAACTTGAATTCAGAGCTGAAGTTTCTTAAAGCTGTGTTTGGATATGATTCAAGTCTCATGCAAACAACCTGGATGACAAGTAGCCGAGGCAGAATGGGACAGGGCTAGGAAGTGATTCTGCAGAGCCAAAGCTCTGGGTCTGATCCAGTCTCTGGATAGCCCAAGAACGACTCCATCGTTTATTCTGGTTGTACACTGATGTAACTGGGCTCATATGTAGCCCTGTGCTTGAAGGGCTGCGATTTTGGTTTCCTTCGTACACAGAGGATGTGAGAAATGGGTCTCATTAGCAAGTGGTTGCAAGATTGTAGAAATAAAAAAATAAAAATCTGCACAGAACTTCCTACCCCTGAGGCTCTGAAAATACCAGACAAATGGTTAAGCTTTCTTCTAGATCCAGTTTTGGGCAGCTGTGACTAGTCTTAAGTAACATTTAATCTTCATTTCAGTCAAAACACCCCTGATCTGGCGATGAGTTTTGATGCAATCTGATTGAAGTGTGCCCATGAAATGATATGAAACATAAACACTAGGAATGGCAAAAATCATAAGAACATGTCTAGTCATCTATTTACATCCGAAAACATCCCTGGAGATAATGCCTGATTTTGTTCTATAAATGAGGAATAATGAGAAAGAGAGCATTGGCCAATGAGTGCCTTTTTTACAAATGTCATCTGTGGATTCAGCATTTGTCTCCATTTATTTCACGGAGGTATTTGTTTTTTTCAGACCTCACACAGCAGATCACACTATTAACTCTCTCTCTCTCTCTCTCTCTCTCTCTGTCTTTTTTTTTTTTTTTTTTTTTTTTTTCTTGGCATTCTTGTTCCATCCCCAAGTGCAACAGGCTTTTTCTGATGATGAAACAACCTGATCCAAGGGCTGTTGAAAATCAGAAGCCTCTGATTTGGGGTCTCCACAAGACAGACCTAGGTAGTGCAGGTAGGAAAGGGATTTCTGCCAGTACTCAACATTTAATTAATATTTATAAAAATAATGATAAATATCAAATGTCAGGTTATGATTACAGATTTTTGTTGGATTACTGCATATATCAAGATGTGCTCCTAGCTAATACATGCGAACTTCTTTCTGCCACTGTAACATGCTTGTCATCCTGTTCTCTCCTCCCGCTACCTTCTTATTTGTTTTCCATGATGAGTGCCTCATGTCTTTTGGGATATTCCTGCACTGTAATGAAGAGGTATTATTGCAGCCTGCATGGGAATACCAGAGTCAGCCTTCCTCTGACTTGCTTGGTGTAGTGCCGTTGTCCTGCGTCTTGACGAAAGGAATGACAAGGGGCCCTGTGTCTTGTGAACCAGCAGTGTTTATTGATCTCTTTCCTTGTGTTTGTAACAAGCTTCTTTATTCTATTAGACCTTATGCAAGTGCAGGGTCCTGCACCTAGGGAGAAATAACCTCGTGCACCAGACAGATTGGGGGCTGACCTGCTGGAAAGCAGCTCTGTGGAGAAGGACCTGTGAGTCCTGGTGGACAGCAAGTTGAGTGTAAGCCAGCAATGTGCCCTTGTGGCCAAGAAAGCCAATGGTCTCCTGGGGTGCGTTAGGAAGAGTGTTGCCAACAGGTCATGGGAGGTGATCCTGCCCCTCTACTCAGCCCTGGGGAGGCCTCATCTCAAGTCCTGTGTCCAATTCTGGGCTCCCCAGGACAAGGGAGACATGGAGCTACTGGAGAGAGTCCAGCGTAGGGCTACAAAGATGATCAGAGGGCTGGAGCACCTGCACTATGAGGAACAGTTGCGAGAGCTGGGCCTGTTCAGCCTGGGGAAGAGAAGACTGAGGGGGGATCTGATCAATGTGTACAAGTACCTGAAGGGAGGGTGTCAAGGGGATGGGGACAAACTCTTTCCAGTTGTTGCATGTGACAGGACAAGAGGCAATGGGCAGAAATTGAAGCACAGGAAGTTCTGACTGAACATGAGCGGGAATGTCTTCCCTGTGAGAGTGACGGAGCCCTGGCACAGGTTTCCCAGAGAGGTTGTGGAGTCTCCTTCTCTGGAGATCTTCAAAACCTGCCTGGACACATTCCTGTGCAATGTGCTCTAGGTGACCCTGCTTGAGAGGGGGAGGGTGGTGAAGGACGAGTCGGACTAGGTGGTCTCCAGAGGTCCCTTCCAACCTCAGCCGTTTTGTGATTGTGTTATTCTGTGTGGTATAAGCTATAAACATCAGTAATATTTGTATATTTGTCCAGCATTCTACAGATCCATGGAGACATGTTCCCTATATCAAAGAGCATGAAGTCAAAAACCTTGAGGCTGCTCAGACAAATCCCTGTTGTCTTCAGAGAATGCAGAAATCCAGCAAATGCACAATGTAGGACTGGACAGAAGGAGAGGGTAGAACAAAAAGTACTGGTAAGAGTACAAGCAAGGATTTGAGAAGAGGTGGGCTGAGAGGAAGGACAGAGAAGTAGAAAAGTCATATTTATCAGTGATATTAAGTAATAGCTTTTACATATGTTGAAATACACCTGCATGAAACAAAACTAAAACGTTCTTTGATGGACTTGCCTTTATGAACATGCTGGATTTGATTCTCATTTGTATAAAGGTCTCATTATACCATTCAGCACTAACAAAGCGGTTTTATGGTGTGTTTACCTTCATTTAAAATACCCCCCAAAAGGCTTTCATATAAGAATAGAATTAATCACTCCATTTCCCCCCACATTTTTTAATTTCCCTTTTCACTCTCAAAAACCTTTCCAAGTTAATTCATTGGGAATGAAAATAAAAGAAAAAAGAACTATTTTAATGGAACATTAAGTTGTGATCTAAACCTGCAAGAGCCAGAAAATGTGGAGTTAAAGCTCCCAAAGCCCAGTGTTATATTCTTAGGTAATGAAAGGCCCTATGTTCTAGCATAATGATTTGGAGAAGGGGTCAGAATTACAGTGGTCCAGGGAGCTTTAACTCTTCAGTCTTGAATCGCAGCTTGATCCTTTTCTATTGCACTTCTCTCTCACTTTCTAACGTATTTTAAATGTTGAAAAAAGAAAACAATCTCTATTGATCTCTAATATTCTAAATATATTTTGTGCACTAAATATTACTCAGTTTAATATCACACACTTTGTTAATACCACACATTAGGTTTAATGGTCCAATTTGTGCAAAAGTACTCCAGGAAAACACTTTCCAAGAGGATTCTCCATTCCTCTGAAACGGTAATACAAACACAATGATATGCAGATATATGATAACAGGGACAGGCTGTAATGGAAGGAGAGGAGCAGAGTCTGGCTACATGCAGAAGGTTAGAGAAATTTGATTTTAAATGGAAAGAGGCATAGGTGGAGAGAGCAGGAATAAACTGGGAGCTGGAAGAGCAGATCCACTCCTGTGGATATTTCACTCTGCAAGATGTGCAGGGTGCCCAATCATTCCTCATGTCATCCGATGCAGCTCTCTTGTTCTAAGCTGAGCTTCTATCAGAGCGGGGTTGAGATCAAACCCCTTTCAGGCTTTCACCTCTGTCATTTCCCAGGGTCCCGCCAAGCCTCAGAAAACTCCAGTGCTTCCCAGTAGACTCCATGGGACACTGTTAACCAGTACAGGAACAGGGGGCATTAAGTGAATTGTAAGAACTGGGAACCCTGTGATGGCTGTCAGGGTTGCAGAGTAATTATGTGAATTATGTTCATTTAAGTTACAGAAGGGTTTGAGCTGTTGAATGAAATCCTGGCTTTGGAGAAGTCAGTAGAGGACTTGTCTCTGGTTTCACTGGGACCAGTTCTCCCTCTCTGTGTGCACACATACACTCACATATTCCTATACCTTTTCCCAAATCTGTGACTGACTCCATGTAGCCTGAGGTACTTTGTGCCTCTAATGCTCTTGTCTTCCTCACCATCCATGAAACAGAGTGAATGCTATTCCTCCACCCTCTCTAGAGAGCTCTGAGATCCACACATGGAAAAGGGTTTGCTTTTCACCCCGACACCAAGCTGCTGGTCCTGCTTTCAGTGAAGTCGCGACTCGTGTGGGCTCTGAAGGCAGCAGATGGTGGCTTCCATTGAGCTGAGCTCCCAATGGCATCTTTGGTTTTCTTGCCAGCAAATTTCAATCACTCACTAGAGAAAATAACTGCCAAGTCTTTTTTTTTTCCCAGTTATTTGGTTTTCTGATCGTGATGAGCTAACCAGTGGCCAGTGATCCCAGTATGGCTTGCTGATACCAAGGGTCAAACCATAAGGACCAATCCCTCTAGGGCTAAAATTTCCAAATGTGCATGAAATTCCTTTTTGCCTTCCTCTCTTATTCACATAGGCTGATCCTGAGTGGAGGGAAATGCATCTGTAGCCTAGCCAAGGAATATAATAAATAGACAGAGGAAAGTTTAGTCTGTGATGTGCCAAGAAACCCATGCAGTAGTGCGAACTGGCCATTGGTGCAGTCTGCTTTTGCCTCTTGGTCTGTGCGTGGCTATTAGCACTCGTAAGGCTGATGGGATTCAATGGGCCTGAATCACACTGGATGCAGAACGAGGTGTTTTCTCAGGCTGTGACCTCCACCACCCTTTCTTCATTGCAGGGATCCCTACCTGAATCTGAAAGTGCACTTGAATCCTATAAGACAACCCCTTCGTGTCACTGGTTTACACCCAGTCCCAATGCAACTCTTCCCTGACCTTTAGTAATTCGTACATGCCCTAGGCTCCCGCCAGGCACCACTTAGCAGGTCCTTCTGTAACAGTCGTGGGGATTTCCTCTGTATGAGTCCAATGTCACTGTTAAACAGTCTGCAAAAAAGAGAAGTTTTCTGTCTTTCATTTTAATATAAGAGACTCCACAAGCACAAGACTAGTGGTATTTTCCTTGGCAAGGCCCTTCGAAGGGCACCAGTGGTGCTGTCTGTCCAGGGAAGAAGGGCTGTGGAACAGAGGTGGTCAGGGACGTCAGAAAGGCAGAGGAGACACGAAGCCTTAGCAACTTGCAGCTTTCCTATGGCGCAGGGGAAAAGAGCTTTGTGCAAATGCAAAAAGCAGAGGGACATGAGGCAGGGCCAGGGTTATGTACACTGTTGCCTCTCAAATAAAAGCTTTTCCATTCCATCTTGACTCAGAAAACAGGTGTGATTTAATGATATAGGCAGATCTATGTTGAACCAGCAAATAAATCCCAGAATGGGCAGTACATATACATATAGTCCTTGGAATTGCTAGAAGCCTTTTGACCTATCAATATCTGTGAAATCAGAATTAATCTATCAGGGCTGCTTATTTAAACCCCTTGGCCAATCCCGTGCAACACTGTAATAGCCCTATTGACCTTTGGCCACGCGCAATCTTACACACTGGCTCTGCAGCCCGCCGTGGCACTTGTTGACTGGCCCCATGATGTGAAAATATCCATGTGCCTGTCTCGCTCCCCTGTATGAAAAGAGCTTGAATTACAGTTCCGAGAAGGCAATGATCTTCATGAATTAATCCACCAACACATCACACAAATTTAGCTGTGTCCATAAAATCGGATTTCCTGATAGCTGCGGGGATTTGCAGTGTGCTCAGCCCTGACTCAGGTATTACAGACATTCAGCTGTGCAAACAGCAGAGATGACGGCACACAGCTGCCTTCAGAAAAAGCTCAAAGAAGCTGTAAGTACTGTGTGCATTCGGCTCTGTTTAGTGACACTGGTCATGCTTGCAGCAAGGGAACGAGCTATGGGCCAAAAGCACAGCTAAAGCAAAAAAGTGTTGGAGGGAAGTTAGCACCTTCTTGGCTTGCTTTGACTCACAAAAGAACATTAACAGGGTTTCTGTTCCTTCCCACCTCTTTATGATATTGAAAAATAGCCTGGGAGAGGCTGTTTCAGCTGATTTTTATTTTTGCTTTCTTTCCTGCTTGCTTTTTATCTTAGAAATAGTAAAAACATGAAGAAGCAGCAATGTGAAAATGGAGGAAGAGTCTCAATTGTGTTTGGAGGGTTTTTCGCTCTTCGTCAGAGAGGTTTGGAAGTCTTTAACAAAATGCCTTCCTCCCACCTGCTACTTGGGCCTTCAGGTTGAAGGGGAGTTAAAAATGAAACAAATTCCAACTGCAAGATTAATTATAATTCCTATCCCCTGCTCAGTTATTCACTGTCCATCTCTCTTGACACCCTGGCCCTTCTAGCCACAGATTTGTCATTTGGTTTTATTTTTTTAATAGTGGAAGTACTTCTCTAGAACAATGTTTCTATAGTGCTATCCATCTTTCCAGCACTTTGCAGCCATTAACTAATTGAGCTTCTAAATAATGCCATGAAGTGGAAAAAGCTGCCCGTGTTTTTATAAACAAGTCACAGTCAGAGGCAGGGGTGGGCAGTAGCATGCCAGGAGCACCGGCATTACGAAGGTGGCTTGATGGTTCCTTGCAAGCCTTGTTCCAGACAACGGAGAAGATCGATACGCCAGGGGCTGACGATCTCAGTTAGGCTGCTCTGTATCATGCTTTGGTACAGGACTTGGCATGTGTGCCAAGTGTTAGTTCAGAAATCTTGTACTTACTGGCCCTGGACTGCTTCTTGGGAGTCATTTTCAGAGCAATTTGGATGAATTATCTGGACTGGTAACAGAGTACTCCGTTCAGCTAGTGCTTGTTCCTAGCTTGTGGCTTGGAGCCAGAAACGAGATCCTGACAATTCAACTTAACTATTTTAAACAAGAGATAACTGAGAGTGGATGCGATAGACGTCTACGAAACCATGAGTGCCACTGAGGAAAGAAGAGGCAAAGCTACTTCACCATCTCTTCTGATACAAAAATGAGGAGGCATCAGCTCTCCCAGGCACACAGCACTTTGCAGAAAGCAAGCTGAAAGCAAACACAAGGACACCCTTCAGACAGCGAGTGGTTGTTCTGTCGGCTGCCTTCACACAGCCTATCACAAATACTAGACATTTACACAGGTTAAAAAAGACATTGGACAAATTATCGAGAGAAAAAGAAATCTGAATGCCTCCTAAATTTAGAGGTCCTCTTCCCAGGCATCTGCTGTGGACCCTGCCAGATAGGACATTGTCATGGTTATTCTAGAGTTTAAGGCAATGGCAAATACTGTGCAGCATCTCAGTCCAGCCAGGACTTCTGTGCTTTTGGAAGTGATCCTGTTTCTAGGAGGCTGGTGTCCAGTTCTCAGGCCCACCATGAGACACTCAGATACCACCAGGGGACATCTCTGATCTGCACAACTCAGGTGTAAGGACTCTCTGCAGTAGTTGATGCTCTTGCTGGCAGTGGGGGAAGGACTGACTTCCACAAATCCACAGGGACGGGTTAAACCTTGCTGGTAGGCTGTAGGCATGTATGGGTGAGGGAAGACAGCAAAGGCCACTTCCCAAACTGCACCTGCTTTGCAGCTGAATAAAGCTAAAGCAGCCTGGCAGCTTTTACAGCCACTAAGCCTACTAGTTGTTTAGGTTTTGTAGCAGAGGCAGAGCGGGATATCAAACTACAGAGAATGGATTTGGGCTCAGTCCCATCCATGAGCCACTAAGTATGATGGCCTGCTGGCGAGTCAACATATTAAACTTAAAAATGCTGACTGGAGAGACCCATCATGAAACAACAAGAGCAGAGAGAAACAGTATGGGAGCCACCTCTGCACCCAGCTGCAGACTGAGCACCCCCTGAAAGTCCTCACTGAGGCAGAGGCAGGAATGCACCACACTTCTCTTTTGCTCTTGCAGATACTTCACTAGCAAACACAAATCCGCAGCACACTTTGGTCCGTGGCATAGCTTTACTGGATAATATTCCACCCTGCCAAAATTAAACCAAATGCTGTCTTTATTTCTCACTCCAGAGTTTATGCAGTCAGGCATGGATTTATCAAATGGGCTAAGGTTGCTTTAGCATCTACTCCACATTGACAGCTTCATCCTCATTTCAACTTTGCACTCTCCCAGCTCAGTGCTGGCACCTCTCAAGCTCCAGTTGCTGCATGATGTCGTCACGTCCATCCAGAATCACAGAATGGCTGAGGTTGGAAGGAACCTCTGGAGACCAACCACCCTGCTCAAGCAGGGTCACCTAGAGCATGTTAGACAGGGTTGTATCTAGGTGGGCCTTGAATATCTCCAGAGAAGGAGACTCCACAACCTCTCTGGGCAACCTCAAAGTTGAAGAGAGAAGGCTGCAAAGGCCTGCAGAGGAGCACAGTGTGGCCACTGGGCATGTGTGTTTGCTCTGCTGTCTCTCATCTCCTCTTGCCTCTGCAGCCCTCATGAGAAGGTAGCCACGTCCTATGACTGAGGTTGGAGGAGAGAGCTAAAGCATGTAGCATCTAAGTGTTTCTGAGCTTTTTTTTTAAGCTGGAAGTATTTCTAGATAGCCTATTCTTCATCCAATTACATTGCATCTTGTTAATTCCCATTGAAGACTTCCTTTGTTCCTTCCAGGGCATCAGGGAGGACGATAAGAGTCTGACAGCTATATGAGGAAAAACCTTTCCATGTACTTCTACATAGCCTAAAACTCCATCAGAGCAAAACACCCCAGGTGGTTCATTTTTGGAGTTCACACCAGGTGGTGATTTTTCAAAGCAGAGCTGAGTCGCATGCTGCAGCCCGTGCCCTTCCTTCTGCAGACGTCAGACACTGCATGGGACAAATAGAGGAGGGGGAAGTGACAGACTGTGATTGCAGCTGACACCAGGAGTAGATCTCAAAGAAGAGGATGAGCTAGTTGGTGCCAGGCTTCCCTTTGGAAAGATATTTAGGGAGAAACTGCAGGTTTTGCAAAGCTGGAACTTTCAGAGGTATTTTTTGCCTTTAAACTTGTCTGTTAAAAAAAGCTCTGATCTGTTTGTTTGATTGTTGTTGTTTTTTTTCTGCTGCAGAACTGAATATTTCCCTTAGTATGATCACATCTGGCACTGCCAGAATGAGAGCTGCTGTGTTGAGCTGGGGGGGATTTCTCTTGAGGCTGGTAGGAGGGAAGGATGCTTCAAACCTCTGTTCTCAGGGCCGTACTACCTGGTTTCGTGGCGTCTCCAGTGACATGACAACCTCCTGATTGCCCAAACTACTCGAGACATCGTAGGGGGTTGTTTGATTACAAGATGTGACCACTGAGTAGAGCTGAAAATGAGGCTGCAGAATACGAGGGAGTCTCTTAGCAGTGCAGCCCTCCAACTATTTCAGGCTTTGAAGGAAAGGACCAAGCCTGTTGCCTGAGTGGAGATTTAGAGCATTACGTAGAATAAATAATAATAACAGCAGAGTTATTCTTGTGTGACATGTGCCCTTATGTATCCGATTAATGCTTACCCAGTAAACACAGCCTGGAGAAGCAGTGCCTGAGGTTGTGCACCCATCCCTGCACGGGCGGCGCAGGCAGTCCACTCCAGCATCGCTCTCACGGTTACCATGATACTGTTATTGTTGCCTCCTTCTTTTCTCTCTGTCCCCATTGACTCCGGGCAGATTAGAGGAGAGAGATGATGGATGGTTGGATTAGATGCTGCAACACCTACTTCAGGTTTCTAAAGCAGTATTTTTCTGTCCTATTTGGATGCGTCTCTCTCATTGTGAGCACAGAGCAGAGAATAACAGGAGACTATTGTTGCAGGGCAGCGACTCTAGTTTACACATACATGCAGCATGAATCCATCCACGGCATAAAAAAAAGGCGAGCTGACAAATATAATCAATTACAGCAAGGCAGCTGCAAGGTGAAATGGAATAACCATGTGCTTCACCATTCAAGGTTCAGTGAAGGTCCCAGGCAGTGAAAGAGGAGAGATTACTGTTGGCCTTTAAGGAGAGCTACCTCTTCTCTGTTCTAAGGCTGAGTCCCACATAACCTATTTTTACTTCCTGCCTTTAAAATGTTGTTGGATCTTCCTGAAATTAATAAATGTTAGAACTCACAGAGGGAGAACTGGGTGAAATAGCCACAAACTGAGGTCTCCAACCCTTATTTACAGGACTGGAAGAACACAGGTGAGCCTTGAGCAGGGCTTGCAATTAAAATTCTCCTTCTCAGAGCTAGATCTGCTCTAAAGGGGTTATACTGTGATGCTGAGTTTCAAGCAGAGCTCTTGATTTTAGTTTGAAGATCTTCAGGGTTCACTAGCTGTTGATTTGTCCCCAGTGGCTGGAAGAACTGTTATGGGCACCATGGACTGTGGCCCTTCTGCCTATGTGGTCCTTTTGGTGTCTGCCCACTGGCAGCCTCTATAGGCATGCCTGGAGGTGACCCATACACCCATGGGAGTGTGCGGGCTTTATGGCACTGTTCAGTTTTGTGGAGTTGTGCATGGGGGAGAACACATTGACTTCCTTCTGCTTCTCTGGTCACTCCTGGCCACAGGGTGTCTTTGGGGCAAAATCAGTGTAGATGTTCAAGAGCAGAAAGCAGTGGGGTCCTAATGAGATGCTGATGGTGAGCTCCTGAACTGTCCAAGGGGCAAGGGGTAGCTGTGGGTCTCCCTTTCTTCTACAGAAATTTATTGGACTAACACGGAAATGTTATGATTTAGTGTTTGCAACGCCTTACATAAATTGCATTCATGAATCCTCCCCCCACACCATTAAGATATCTACCTCAGAGGGCTATGCTCCTTCCACGGCATGACCTGGGTGATATTTCTTATCTGGAAGATCATATATAATGCAGATAGTTGAGGGCTATATGTAAGACTGCAAATCACAGATTGGTGTTTTCTAGCATTCTTGCATGTGCTGGAGACAGCAATGCAGCAGGAAGAAGGGAGTAGATCGGTGACAACTCAAGTCATTTCTCGCCTCTCTCATATCTGGTGCAGGAGATGAGCTGAGATGTTCATGATTCGTGTTGGAGCTAGGTCCTAGTGCCACGCTGGGGCATAGAACTCAGGAAAAAAAAAAACAACAAGGAGAAGTCATCAATTGGCACAGTCACTGGAGAGCATGAGGGTGAGTCATAGAAGAGTTTTCCTCAAACCCCAGTGCCTGGAAAAGCTGGTGACCCCAGTGAACTGCTAATATAATCAACTCTTACCACTCCTGCCCCCCCAACAAAAAAAAAAAAAAAAAAAAAACCCACAAGGAGCTAGAAAATCCTATCTGAATCATCAGAAAAGTGCTAGGTACCTGTTGGAGTGTCTGGGACTTTCAGTACTGTTGTCACAGTAGAGGGAGGAGAGGGATGAATATTTCTGAATTCCTGGCTATTATAGCAGTGGAATATTCATGGGGAGCACTTATTTGGAAATCCTACAGTAACTCCTTTTAAAAAAATATAGCCACAGTTTTTCCAGGGCAGGAGCTGCATTCTGAAAGATCTGACACACACTAAATAATGATGATTATTATTATTATAACAATCATAATTACAATAATTACAAGGAGGGTAATGCTCTGCAGGAGTCACGGATGAATAGGGTGCTATATAGACGCCAAGTGTTACTGGGTTTTCCCTTCCTCCTTGCAGCCAAAAGCTGGCTGCATTGCTCATAAAACAGACGGAAACCGTACCAGATACACACACGCACGCACGCACACGCTGCTTCTGTGCGTGTGTGTCAAGATCAGAGTGTCAGGTAGAAAATGCTGCCGGAGCCCGGTAGGCAAAAATTGACAAGGGAATCCGGTGTTATCTGCAACTGCTCTCTCCAGAGAGGAGGGAAATCTTTGATAGGTTCACTCCAGGGGAAATCACTTCGGAGGATAAGAGGCATTGATGTGCGCCGAGTGAAAGGCAACCTGTGCGCACGCCGGTGCAGCAGCGGGGTTCGCACTGACATGCATTCTTTTCTTTCTCTCTCTTTTTTTCCCCTTCTTCTTTTTCCTTTTGCTTTTTTCTTTCTTTCTTTTTTCTCCAAGCAATCCCAGGTCTCCCAGCGATGGGGGATGTTAAACAGACCTTGGTCACGCTGATACCTGCACGGTGTGTGTGAGCAGGGGAAGCCAAGAGTAGGGGACGAGGGGATGAGGGAGGGTGAACGTCAACGGGCAAACCTGAAAAGTAGACTCAGGAAACGCGTGTGTATGTATGTGTGCATGCAGGTGGAGCATCCAATGGAGTAGAGAAAATATTTTCATAAATTTTGCCATGTTTGGGCAGGAGGCAAATGTGGAATGAAACCAGAGCCTGGTTTTCTCACGAGGAAAATCTGCAGCGATATTCTAGTCGTTCTGTAATTCAGTGATCCTTCCTTGCCTCCCTGGGAATCGGGCACCACTCCTGACATGCAGCACACACCACCGTGAGAGGGGTTTTAAGCCTCTTTGATGCCATCTAACTTCGCTGTTGCTGCAAAGCCCAAACACAAGCAGCAGCAGGTCCAGGCACTCTTCTGCCATATGGTCCCAAATCTTAATCCCTTCTTCTGACAGAGTGTATTACAGCCAGAATTTGGAGCAGGTCTTTTCCCAGTCCAGATAATTCACCTGTGGTCAGGAGCTCGAGATGTTTTGAGGTTGGTGGAAAGCATACTGCAGACATGAGGTTCTCCCCCGGCTGCTTTTATTCCCTTACGCCGTGGGAGCTGTTTAGGGAAGTTGGCAGTTGTTTGTAGGTATTTTGAGTGGGACTTTTCTCAGCTAACTGCAGATTGCTGAGAAGTAGGTGGTTATGTCTGAGCTGCTTTATTGCCGAGACTTTGCTTTACAGTCGGGAAAGAGAGATGGTTCCTCCTCGAGCACAATTCATCTCTCCCAGCTGAGCTGAATTGCACCCTGGAAGTTCCTCTTCCTCTCCATCGACTATAAAAGGCGTCTAGACAACTCGCTCAGATTTACGCCTCTGAACTGATGACACATAAAGTTAGATGGATGAATCCCAGCCAGGCATCATTCTTTTCCTTTTACGCTGGGAGGTTTTTTCTCATCCTGCTCTGGCTTTTTCCACTCCTGCTTGGCAGAAAGGGATGGAGAAAACAGTGATGTGGGGATGCAGTGCAGAGGGAAGCAGCAGACCCTTGGACCGGAGAGGTGAGTAGGCTTAACGTGGTCTATAAGTGCTGTTACAGACATCCAGAGGAGTTCCATGACACCACTGCAAATCTTTCCCTTTTTTATTAATTATCACCTACCAGCAAATGTGCAAACTAATACAACAGGAGAAAGCCAAGCACATGAATTTTCAAAGCTTACCTTTATTTTCAAACTCTTTTATAGCACCATGCTACAAGTAAGCCCAGGGGGTATTTTAAAATATGTTTTCATAGTTCGTGATGAAAAAAGGTTGAGAAACATTTACATAGGGCTCTCTGTCAGCCTACCATGGGGCAGCTGTGGGTGGAGAGATGTAACTGCTGCGATCCCCTCTGGATCAGAGCTGCTGCAAAATCCTGAGAGTTGGTCTTTGCTTGCGGACTCTTGTGAAATAATTGGTCTCCTCATGGGAACATATCCCCCTGGTGCTGGAAAACCAAGATTTGCATGAGCAGGGAGGAGCTTGCTAAATGCTGTCTTGGTAACTTCTTTGGAAAATGGCCCTCTTTTCTCTTCGTCATTTCTGAACCACTGCCCCTAATAGAGAGCTCTGAGAGGTGTGATGGGGGCAGGGGCCTTTTGTGGGAATGAAAACGAACTCAAAGCCACATGTGGTCATTAGAGCCTCTCTTTACATTGACCAAGACCCTACTCTCTCACAGCTGGAGGGATTTCATCCCCCACTGCCTTATCTTCTTTCTCTTAGTAGACCTGCCCTGAAAGGCAAGGTTTAAATCTCTGCTTTGAAGCAAATTAAGATAGTCCATGCATACTCATGTAGGGTTATTTCACACAGTTGAGATGAGCAGCTTTATGTGCCTGGACACTTATGAGTGCAAGGAGGAGAGAGAATATCCTTTCTTTGCCAATCTTTCCTTTTCTTAAAGATATCCAGGAAATAAAGGAGAGGGCTTGTTGCGGTTAACCCATACCAACCAGATTTTGATTGGCTGTAGTTCTTGAGCAGAATCACTTTTGATGAACTCCACCCCAAACAATATTTCTTTGCTTTTGGTTGTGCTTATTTGAGCCACTAAGTTTGTAAAAGCCATTTCTTCCCAGGTTCAGTCCTCAGAGAAGATGTGCAAACCCATATGGGGATACCTGAATGAGGTAGGAATTTCTCCTGCAGGGTGGACAACCCTGCTGTGCTTGGCACAGTTTTAACCTCAAGAGATCCAGCCATTAGAGGCCTGTCTGAAATAATGAACAGGTCATGACTGTCAAAAACTGTAATCACCGTGGTGGACCTGATAGGAGATGACATGTGGTAACCAGCATTGAGGTAAAGCCTCCTCCCCGCAGAGACTCCAAACCAAGGTGGTTCATGGCTTTCTGGTTTATCTAGTGTGTTTGTATAGTGTCATTAGCACATTCTCTGGTATCTTTGAATATGCATCATCAGCTAATTAGCTTTATTACACCAACAGCTCTGTGGAGGCAAGCAGCACACACTGTGAAGAGAAATGAATGTTCGACAGAGGGAAGCACAAACTTCCCTAAGACTAGAGATAGCAGAGGGGATCCCTTAACTGATAATCTTGGAGAGCTTTGGGTGCAAGGGTCTGGGCAGTGGTGGTTTTCAGCTGTGGGAAGCTTGTGTCTGGCACGCAGCGAGGGCTGAAGCGAAATTGCATTGATGCAGGCTTGCGCTGCTGTGGGCTCCTCCAGGACCTTGGTCCTGGTCTTCACATCCCCTTGCGATTAGTGCTGGGGTCAGGTGCAGCAGTGGGGAGATTGGGAAGAGCCTGCACCTGGCATATGTGGCTAAAGCATTCTGGGCTCCCGAGCAGTGCTGAGAGATTTACTGAGGGAAGAAGAGAGCTGATTGCCATGGGAACTCTTCAGTGAAGAACATATAGGTCCTTTGATCCAAGACAGGCTGGGAATACAGAGAAAGAACATTCCTAGGTCCAAGGGACTTTGCTTTTTTTTTTTCCTTTTTTTTTTTTTTTTTCCTTCACCTGGTTCCTTGCAGGCACAGATTTACAGGCAGACTAAACAGACTGTGACTGGGCTCTGCTACACACTCCCAAGATGTCTATGGAGCACTGTCAGCCAGTTCTGGGCTATATTGGTCCTCTGTGATCTTAGTGTGTGAAATTCCAGTGCTACCAGTGCTCTAATGTTTTTGCCACCCCAGAAGGCTGAAGAAGTCAAATCATTGCTATTACTCACTATAGTGTGGTCACTCCTAAAAGTCTCAAGCAGTACTGCAAGCCCATCATGCTGGATGATGTAGGAGCACATGACTATCTCCCTGTTCTTTGGCAGTTTGTAGGCCAAATACACAAAAAGAATAATTTGCTCTGGAGAGAGATTGATTGCATTGGAGGACATGGCAGGAATTTTTCTTGCAGTTGATACTGTGGTTTTAACCACAAAAATATCCATCTTTTCTGTGCTTCTTCTAGTCCCATAGGCTCTAGCATGTTTACTCTGAGTCAGAGTGGCTGATTTATCCCCAAGAAGCTCTCATTAGGGCAATGACTGCTTTAAGTTTTAAGCTTTAAGACCCACTGAACAGCCTCAGAAAACCTCTGCTACGTGTTCCCATCAGCATTTTTCCTTCCTGGATAAGTTGCATCTTCACAGAGATTTTAAAGGGAGTTGTAAGTTTTAACAGCTGGGGTGAGCATCCCAAATAGCTGCCTGTTACTTGAAAGCACTGTGGGTTTCGGTTTTGGTATAGCTTTGACTTTACATAGTGGCACAGAAGATCATAAGGGATAGTTTAGTCATATGATATTTACAGTGCATTGCTTCTCTGCCTTTTAAATTGCAGCTGCCTCTGTGGTGGAGTATGTCAATCTCACACTGTGCAAGGGAGCAGCAGCAGCTCTAAGCTGGGAGGTGAAAAACAGCTTCGGTTCAAGGGGAAAAACTGAGGGAGGGCCAGAAGGCAGGATTTAAAAGTACTAAATCTTCAGCCTGAAGGTGGAATAGGATCCCCAGGCTAAAACTCTGGACACTTGGCAGCAAGTTGCCTGGTGAAAGCAGTGCGATAGGGATGGACCTGGACTTTCCCCGCTCACAAATGAAAGCGGTGCCGTGCAGGAGCTGGAGGAAGGCCTTTCAGAGAGATAAGTCGTTCTAACTATTATTGCTCACAAGGTCTCCGAGCAAAGGGAGAGCTCTTATCTCAGGAATCTGTTAATTTGGCAAATCTGTCAGCAGCATCTCCCTAGGGATGATGGTCTCACCGGGTTGAAGAGATGGAGCTCTCCAGTAGGAGATAAGGGGCTCTTGCTGCACCATCGAGGGGAAGTGTCAGCCCAGCAGCTTGCGCAGAGGAGGTCCCATCACTTTCTTTCCTCCTGCTGCTTCACTGTTATGCAGTAAGGGAAGGACAGACACATTTTTGGCCAAGGATGAGGGGTTAAAGCCCTTTCCATAATGAAAATACTGAATGATGTCAAGCCTAGAATGGCTAAATTGTTGGGATGCTCCCAGGTATTCCATGGCTCATGCAGTGCCACAGGAGCTCAGGCAGCCTGGTGGGTTGCCAGCAATATATCTCCTTCTAAAAGCTTGCAGGAATAACATGGAAGTCATCCTAAAGTGCTGTGAAGCACAATCAGTTCAAGACCACACTTTGGAATCACATTCCTATCCCAGGAGATGTTTTCTAGATTTAATAATAATAAAAAAAATCCTGCCCTGCCTTTGGAAAACTGTCAAAACCTCAGATATCTTCCCAGATGGACTTTTTCAAATACTGTGAGTTAAGTTATGGGAAACATTTCCTTCCAGCTAGTGCAGAAGTAGGCAGCCGGGAGGTGGAAATGCCTTTCCAAATATCACTCAGCTAGCCGGTAGCTTCTGACTTCTTCCAAGAGCCATGAATATCTGAGGATGCTGTATTCCCATTCTGAGTTCAAGATGCTGGATTTTTCTCTCTGGGCTAGGACAACCAGGCTACTTGTAGGAAAGCTTTCAGGCTTGTATCAGTAGTCATCTGGAAGATGGGGGATTTGATTCAGAAAAATAGTCGGGCTGCAGTTATTTACGAGCAAACAATTCCCAGTGAGGGACCGTGCTGACCTTATAAACAACACGAGTGAACTTGTTGGCTTCTTCCTTCCCTTAGTGGAATTAGTTCCATACTCTGCTTTGCAGTCCATTTCTTGTGGTCTGGATTTGTATGTATTTTATTACACAAACATGTATTTAACCCTCCCGCTTCAAAACTATTTCCTGCTAATATTTAAAACTCTGCATCATCCTAGGGCATCAACCAGATGAAAAAAATAATTGAAGCTATTAAAATTAGCTTTGCTTTCAGGAAAAAAAAAGAAACAAACTCTGAGAGTCTGTGTTTGCCTTCTGAATTATGCACTCCCTGGAATGCCTCAGCCACTGGTGATTTAACACTCTAACAAAATCACGGTCCGCTGAGGTTTCCCAGTGACTTGTGATATTACATTTCTGACCACGTGGGGCCTGCAGAGACCCAACGACACCTGACCTACTGGCTCTGGCTCAGAACAGGGTTTGCATCCACAGTCTGCTCTTGGATATCAATTATGCTCCTAAATTTCCCTTAGAATGGCAATCAAATCTGGGAGTTTTCCCTCCAGTTTCCATCTTGCCTGAGCGTAGCAATTATAGCCCCTTGCTGGTGCTGACTTGGTGTGAAAGAGGCAGTTTCGACTGGCACTGGGCAGCGCGCGGGCTGCGTACGGATGCTGACTAACTTTGGGCTAGGTCGGGTGGTTTTTCTTTTCATTTCGTGGTTATTTCACTGGCCATCGGCCCCTGGGCAAACCCGCAGTAGTGTTATTCTCTGTCTGTGTTTTCTATGGGTGTAACTGGTATTTTTAAAGGTGAGATTTTAACAAAATAAGCAAGTAGTCCAGGCTGATGCCTCGCATGCTTATTCCCAAACACGGCTTTGAAACAACTAATTTTCCTCTCAGCAGAGGGGAATTAACCTGTATTTGTATATACTATGTTTATTCTGGGCTAAACATCACCTTTGAGGGAAGGCTAATTTTGCGTGCCAGCAAGGCTTTGCCCTCATGCCTCAGTTTCCCCCCACAGATCATGTTAATAGCATTGCAAAACAGAAGACTTTTTAAGAAAACATGCACCCAGAGAGGATGTGCATGTGCATGAGTCCAACCAGCTTTTTGGGAGCCTTTGCTGTGGTTTCCTGCTGAACTCCTGGCCTCCAGCTGTGCCGGAAAGAGCCACGCGCAGCAGCGTACGGGAGCTCTCCACCGCCGCCTGCTCCCCGCACCACGCCTGGGTTTAATTACAGATGCTCCCGCTCACTGCGAGCGCGGATCCTAATGAGATGTAAGTGGCAGAGAAAGGAACTGTGAGAGCCGATGCGAATTGCTGCTTGAGAAATATACCGTGGAATAAGAGAAATTGGGGTCATCACCTGACTACACTTCTTTAATACCAGTTGTTGATTAGCTTGTGTTTACATGAGTGGCCACAGCTCTTGCCTCCAAGGGGGATTTTTGCCTCCTCATCAGCAGACAGGCTGGAAGGAGCGCTGGGCAGCCAGCACCCACTGATGCACTCATCAATTCATTGGTTTTAACTACCTGGAGGAACCTCAGGACTCCTGGTAGTGGGAGAAATATTGATGAGCATTGCCCTCTGTGCTCATACCCCTCTGGGGGAAACTGAGGCGCAGCCAGCATGAAGTGACCCTCTGGTGATAAGAACAGGACCTGAATCAGCAAGTGGCTCATTTGGACATTGTGGATTGTCCCCAGAATAACGGAGAGATGGTTGGGATGCTCAGCTCAGCCTAATTCCTTGTATGACGAGGGGGAATAACATCTCACCAAAGCGTGCTCCTCTTCTGCAAAGCAAGACTCTCAGGTGTGTAAGAGCTGTCTCGTCTCGTCACTTCCTCTGCATCTTGCTGAACATGACTGATAAACACTACTCTGGTTATGGCAGTCAACAGCGTTTCTGACATGTTCAGAAAGCCCAGACAGTGACCAAAAGAGTAATATTGTTTCCTGGCTCTTGCCCCACCTGAAGGCTCAGGAATGTTCCCTTCCTTCACTGGGACAAAGTGCTATGGCAGGAAATAACCCCCCTGAGTGAGAAAATGAAGTGGGAACTGCTCCCCTGCCTGCTCCAGCCTCCAGCCTTGCCAGCCCATTTAGACCAGGAACTTTCTGGGTGCCCTTCGTGTGGGACTGTGGGACTACCTACTTCATTTACATTGCAAAATACTTAAGACAAGCACACCTCTTTCTAGCTACTGTCTGAAATATGCTCAAGAAGCCCTAATACAGGACCTACTCTTTACTGGATGGGGTAGTGTGGCAATATCTTTTACCTCCTGCAGTCACTTAACCTGGTGGATATTTCAGAATTCAGTGTCCTGACATATTTTTGCACAATCTGTTCATGAACTTGCTGACGCCTGAATATTGCAGCTGTTGAATTGCAAGAGTGAGACATGATGCCATGTCCAGGCTCCTCTGGTGGGTCGCTTCAGAAGTCCATGGCTGCAAAATGACATACAAGTAAAAATCATCATCGTTGATGCAAGCAGCATGCCTTTACTCTCCTCACTTGCACAGACTGTGAGCAAAGAAGAGCTCTTTTTCTCCATGTGCAAAATTGGAGGTCTGGCATTGCAGGATATGCCTGGTGACATGCTCCAGTTACCCTCAGTGAAGCAGAAACCAGCTGTGAGGTTAGACTGCTTGAAGCAAGCTTGTGGACCTCCTTGCCAAAGGGCAATGGAGAAGGTGCTCAAAGACAAACTACTCACCTATCTGCAATAGAGATCTCATGGAGTACTGATGAGCCAAACTATATGCTGTCCCAGGGCAATCTAGACCCAGTTTTCATTCCCCTCCTTGAGAGTTTTTTAATCCTGCTCTGCTCAGGGTACAGCTGCTCCCTGGTAGCGATTGTTTTTCCCCTAGTGCATTTCAGTGTTTCCTCCTCTGTGTGTCCAAATTAGGATGTTTCACTCTGGACTGGTGGATAACTACATGTATAAAACATTTGTTGGATGATTGGTCTCAGAGGGGAATGGTTAATGGGTAATGGTTTCCCTCTTCCTAGAGGCTAGTAACAAGTGGAGTACCGCTAGGTGCTTAACCTTCACCAGCCAAAACACACACTGTTGACTTATGTTCAACTTGCTGTCTGGCAGAAACCAGGTCTTCTTTCTGCAACCCTCCCCAGCCAGTCAGTCCCCACCTTGTCCTGGTGCAAATGGTTATTCTATCTTAGATAAAGGATTTTTGCATTTGTCTCTGCTGAACTTCATGAGGTTCCTGCAGGCCCCTTCCTCCAGCCTCTTGAAGTCCTTCTGAATGGCAGCTTTGTCCTCCAGCGTATTGACTGCTCCCCCAGTTTGGTGTCATCTGTTAACTTGCTAGGGTGCTTTCCATCCCATTGTCCAGGCCACTGATGATCATGTTACACAGCACTGGCCTCAGGATTGACCCATGAGGAATGCTTAACGTAGCTGGTCACCAATTCAACTTGAATTATTGAGCCCAAAGGCTCAGCCAGTTTTCATCCACTTATAGTCCACCTATCTGTTCCATATCTCCTGTTTTCACTGGAGAGAAACTATAGGAAGCCCCTCAAAGGCTCTACTAAATCAAGGTAAAAACATACACTGCTGTCCTCTTGTCCGCAGAACCAGCATCACAGAAAGTGATCGGGTTGGTCGGGTATGATTTGCTCTTGATAAATCTGTACTGACTATTCCTAACCATCTCCTTGTCCTGCTGTGCAGAAACGCTCTCCTACTGTAGTCACCCTGGAGCTGCTCAACATCCAGCAGTATCGCTGGCAGTGCAGTGCTGCTGAAAGACATGAGGTTGTTGAAGAAACATAACTGATGATGGAGCTATTCTGTTCAGCACCTCTGTGGTGTAGCTTGAATGACTTGACCAATGTCAGGCAGGACACTTGCGGCAGTGCCGAGAACTGAGCCCACTTCCCCAAGCCTCAGTGCAACAGCCGTCATTTGGCTTCATTGCCCTGTCACTTTCACTGACCACGACTTTCACTGAAGTCAACAAGCCTCCAGAAACATGACAGTCCACCTGAGTGGAACAGCTTGCAAGAGGGAGGCCTTGATGAGAAATAGAAAATGAGCCAAGCTAACGAAGAATTAATCGCTACCAGTGCTAAAAAGGAATAATTTAAAAACGTCTGTTGATCTCTTGCTGTAGAGCTGAGATTTGTGTATTGCCACAAGCATAAGATAAGAATCATTGTTGCATACAGACATGAACATTGTGTGGGTTTCTATCTATGCAATAGTCATAAGTTTAAAAAAATTATTGATTTTATAATTAAGGAACTCTGCAACACATAAAGTTAAAAACCATGCAAACATATACACAGAGACCACATAAAGATAAACAAACATTTAGATTTAATGCAGCATAAATGCAATAATCACCCATAAATGTAGTAATCACCAACTGTTTAATATAGAACAGTAGCAAACAAAAGAATAGATGGAATGGAAATTATTATTTGTACGAGAGGAGCTGCAGAGGCCACAACCAAGATCATGACTCTGTTATGCTAGACAGCACCCACATGCATAATGAGAGGCAGCCTTTGATGCAAAGAGCTCCTAAACTAAGACCAGACTCCAAAAGGCCAAGAATGGAAATAGAGATACGCTTGCACCTCAAGGTCACCAGCCTGCCAGTGCAAAGCCGAGCTGTGGCTCAGCTCTTGATGCCTAGATCTGTTTCCACCACACAACATATGAATAAGATTAAACCAGGAGACAGTTTTTATTTCTGGTATGAAGTAAATTGTCAGAAAAAAGAAAAAAGAAAAAGCAGTTCCTTCATACACTGCTTTGGTGATGATCCTTTGTTCGCCTTTGACTTTGGGGTTGGAGCAGTTGCACTGGCTGGGGGAGACCAATTCCCGACCCTAGGATGGGGGGATCTGAGCCCCCATCATGGTGTTTGAGCCTGCACCTGCAGGATTCGTCCCTGACTGCCCAGCTGCAGGATGCACTGTCGTTCTCCATTTCTCCTTAGATGCTTTTCTGCTCGTTAGGAATAGTGAAAGGTTCATTGAGCAGGAACCATAAACATATGTCCCAACAAGAGACTCTCAGTGCTGTTCTCCTATCTTCATCACAGGGTAGGACTCATCTCATTTAGCTGGAGATGTTTACATTTAATATACTAACCTCAGATTCCTTTCCTACTCAGCAGAGAAGAATGGGCATTTTTAGCTTCTCAGGGAATATAGAGACAGCTTAGCCAAGGTATGACAGTCCCTAAGTGCCAGCTGAGGTGAGGTAGACCTACAGCAGGGTACTACATGGCAAGATGATCATCTTGTAGGTAAATAGCCCAAGCTAAAATCCACTCTCTTCTGAGCCTCGGGGAACATCTGTAATGAACTGCAGGCAGGACAAGGGTGGCTGCAGGGACACTCAGCCTTGGCCATCATGTTCTTTGTTTGACCCTTATTTTTCCTGCCACTTGGCACATTTTCTCTGCAGGACAGTGCCTGTGGCATCTCTAGCAAGACGCTTTGGCAAACCTCCCATGGTTTCTCAAACTCCTTGAAAGCAAAGTTGGTTAATTCATCACCTGAAATTACTGCAGGATCTTAAAGCCATACGAAAAAGTGGTATTTTATTTCTCCTGCTGCCTATCCTCTCTATTTCTGCTCTAGAGAAGGCTGTGATCCCAGGACATGCGGAATATATCGCATTTCATGTTGTCTAATTTCCCCCAACCATAGATAGCTATTTCAGAAATAAAGACTACTCCTGTACCCTTTTAATTAAATGTTAAAAGCCCTTGATTAAAGAGCCATAAATCACCAAGAGGCCTCTAAATTTCTGTAATCTCTTTTGGCCGGGCATGTACCATTTCCAACTGCATCCTCATTTGGCTGAAGTGGTAAGGGACAAGTACCTACAAATATTTGCCATCAGCCGCTGATCTCCTGCAAGGTAAAGAGTAATAGGGAGAGGATGAAGCCAGGGCTTAAATCAGGCTAATAAAAATGTACTGGCAAGACAACCCCTGGAGACAAGGGTGGATGTCTGGGAAAAGTCTGTATTTCTTTAGCTGCCCTGGTAGCACCAGTGTAGCATGGGAGAAGCAGCAGAGAGATAAAAACATTTTTTCAGCTGTGTAGCTTTACCCTGCAAGTGAGGAAGGAACAAACTATTAAACTTGCTTAGAAGTCTGCGTGTGTGGAGGCAGCAGATGTTTCCCTAGGATGAAAAATCAAAACCCAAACTCTTGACACGCCACCAACATGGCTGATGGGTGCAGCAATTTGGGTGGCTGGTGCTTCCCTCTTCTCTGGTAGCCCAAGCAAGCACTTCTTTCCTGTTCACACATCTCAGCCTAAAATCTTGATCAACCTCACTACCTCTGCGCTACCAGAGCATGCAGCGCTGCTCGTCGTGCCTGTCCGGCAGCACCTCCTTTGCTGATCCTCCGCAGCAGGTGAATTTAATACAATGTCTCCAAATGCTGCACCAAATTCAATTATTTTGAAACGATCTGGAGGAAGGGAGGGTCAAACTTGCTGGATAATTTATTCATTACTAATATTTCCAGCGGTGGTAATTGAGGTGCTCTTTTAATTGTCCAAGCCAATCAAAAAAGCAGCTTTTCAAATAACAGCTCGCAAAGTAACTGTCATTCAGCTGTATAAACCTCTATCAAAGTTGGCTTTTGACTGGCTGATGGTATCACCCACTGTCTTGACTTTATTTTAGCTTATTAAAATTGATCCTAAATAAACTTGATATGCACCAAATTATTTCCCTTAAATTAATCTGAATGCAATTTGTTCTCTGCTAGATTTGATGCCATGTTGAATCTCGCAGTGCAAACACAAGTTTGTTGGGTCACTCTAATTAATTTGATTTTGTATCTCAGCCCTCCTACCCGTCACCAGCGCTAAATGGAATTATTTAGAAATAACTGAGATAATGCTAGCAAAATTATATGCCATGACAGGGCCAAGGTGTGCTTCTTTAGGAAAAATACACACACACACACACACACACACACCACGTGTTGAGGTGGTTTATTTTTGATTAAATGCTTCTGCTTTGCCTTGGCATTTATCTTTCAGAGACAGCTCCCGATCAGACAAAATGCATCATTCCATTAACATTATCTCTCTGTACATTTGAGTGGGGCTCCCCAGATAATAAAGGGTTACAACACGCATGGCCAGCTTACACCTTGTGCTGCTTTTATTTCCTCAGCGGGGATTTGCACAAAAAATGTTGGGAGGTGGGGAGGGAGGGGGAGGGATGCCGCTGCCAAGTTGCTTGGGTGAGAAGTCAAACAGCTTCAAAGAGCCAGAGCTGAGCTCTCTAATTCAAAGGCGCTAACTGAGACATCGGTGCCAGGAGCTGTACAAAATGACCTGGGTTTAAAGAGATAATGTTGGGTCATTTTATTCAAAGGCCTCGACTGAAGCGCTGAGCGACTTCACAATGCGAGATATCCCCGGCATCCAGAGAGCTTCACGTGGGATGGAAATAGAAATGGAAAAGAAGTAGGTGCTGCAGATGATCAGAGGCATGGGAGGAATTCAGTATGAATATACTCCGGAAAGGAATTTGGGAGAGAAGGCGGAAGGCAACCAGATCAATCAGGACTCTGATAAAGACCAGTTGTGCCCATTTCCATCATACCTGAATGCAGGAGATCTTCCCATGAGCTTGGAAGGTAACAAACTCAAAAGGCTTCTTCTAGCTAATTTCTGTAGAGCCTCATTAGCCACCAGAACTTGCTGCCAGAGTGAAAAGAGAGGTGGAGACCTCGGTGGGATTCAGAAAGGAAATAAATATTGATGTTGGGAACATCCATAGGAATCAAATGTAAAGACCGAAAGGGTGCTACTAATCTTCAGTGGCTGGAGATAGGAGGAAAACCTCTTGTCCCAGGTTGTTCTATAGTAGCTGGGTGTGAGGTGGTTCCCACGCATCCTCAGTGGCTATGGTTGAAGACTGAATCTCTGTCTTCACAGGATGTTATCCTGGTTGCTTGGCAATTTTTATGCTCTCAGTGGTGAAAAGAGGGCAAAAAATTTAGTTGCACTCTGGAGATGTCATGACATCAATTTATGGGACAGCGAATGGGTCACAGCTTGGGGAAGCTGCCTTCCAGCACGGTTCATTTTCACAGGAGATGAAGCCGGCTGGTGCAAAACACGTCAATGGAAGCTTTGTATAGGTCCTACTAATAAACAAAGCAGAGAAGGCAGCTGTTCTGTTTTTAACTATAGGACCTAGAATAAATGGATGCTTTTTTTTGTTTGTTTGTTTTTGAAGCTTTCAGGGAGGACTGAGCAAGCTCCACTCCAGCGTTACAGAGAGGACACATGGAACATTTTAAGGGGTCTTGCATAACGGGCCTGCAGCATCACTCTGCCAGTAAGTGGAGGGGGCCGGGGTGGCAGTGCACCGCATCTTTAACAAGTGATATTCTTCATCAGGGGAACGACTCTCATTTCCCCTTCCTGTTTCTCTTCTTTCAGCCACCCTGCTCCACTCCCCCCCATTTTCTGTCATTTCTCCTTCTGCTCTTCCTTTCTGATACCATGGTGATGGACATGACATATAAGAATAGCTATTCTTCACTGGAGTTCCCACAACTTCCCTAAACGAGTTTATGCTTCTCCCCCTCACCGTCTCCCACGTTTACTAAGTGGGTAATTCTGCGTGTGCTGCCGACCCCACATGCTAAAAAATATGAACTAACCCTCCCCCTCCGGTCTGTCCTGCCCCTCCTTTCCATTTCAATGCAACTGGCTTAAAAATGAGGGGTTTCAAAAGCAAAAATCTAAATGTTGGGGTTGATTTGCGTATTATTTTTATGCTTTTTAGCCTGATATGCTAACAAAATATGACCATGCTCTGTATC
Source organism: Rhea pennata (assembly GCF_028389875.1). Classification (NCBI taxonomy): domain Eukaryota; kingdom Metazoa; phylum Chordata; class Aves; order Rheiformes; family Rheidae; genus Rhea; species Rhea pennata. The sequence continues at coordinate 3,139,543 of NC_084663.1, forward strand.
TGTTTTCACCACTAACTCCGGGCAGCTTCAATCACATAGAGCAGATGGTTAGATGATTTAGTTCCTAAAAGTTTTGTGGAAGTAGGTAGTTGGATAGAGGTTCTCCTTGTTATTTACCCTGTGATATCAGAGCCTTTAGAGAGCCTTTCTTTTCCCTGCTCTCTGAGGGAGAAAAGTGTTCTGAAACACCTTTCCAGATTTATTACCAGCCACAAGGAAACATGAATATCCTGGAGGGTCCAGCCTGGCTCCTACCCTATCTCCTCCTTGTGGCAACCACCTGAATATCTTTCCAAGCTGGACCACCCAGTGAGAGGGTAGACGGAGGAGGCAACCGAGGCCGCAGGAGCCTGGGGTCACACGGGACTCAGTTTCAGGGTGGGCAATCTAACTTGGCTTCTCAAATCCTAAATTAAAGCCCTAGTCTCTGGATTAGGCCCTTCTCCTCATCACACTGTCCTATTTTCCTTTGGATCAGCCCTTGGAAATCAAGAAGCATACCTTGTGATTTGAGTGCATGCTTGGTGTCTCCTTGGCTGAATCCACCAGCGTCTTCCAACACAGAGTGCCCCAAGTACTGACATACAATATCCCCTTCCTGCATCCTGCCCTGGTCCATTTCCTCTGGATCTCGAACAGCTTTTTGGGCTCGTCCCTCCATCTCCAAACCTCCTGGCTCTTATCTCCCTGCCGTGCTCTCCAGCCCTCCCTGGTTGGGTTGATTGCTCTCCCCACTTGCATTGTACTCCCCAACGAATGCAATGAATCTTCCTCTCCTAGTATCTTATCGCTCCACCTGCCCACTTCCATATTATTCTCTTTTGCTTGCCTTCCATGTGTCTGAAGCATCCCTTCTCATGCATCTTGTCATTTAATGCCACGGCCTCAACGTGTGTTTTATGCTCCTCTTATCGTTATGGCCTGACTGCTCCCCTGGCTCTCATTTCACCCTTCCTTCGTCCCTCTGCCCCTCTGCTGGGGCCATCCCCCTTCTGTTTTGTGTGGACAAATAACAGTCTGGGTGTGACTGACAGTGATAGTGGTCGACAAATATTTCAAAGAAAAGGGAGCAAATTTTCTCCTTTGGGAGTTTTCAGGAGTAAGGTAGGGGGGAGGGTGTTGGGATAGGTCCTGCATTTGCAAGGGAGACTGTGGCAGGGAAAGGGTGGGTGGGTGGATGTGCTGGGAGGATCATACTCTCATCCTGAATACATCAACAAATTCCTCCTGGGGTCTGCAGGGAATCTGGAAACAAGGATCAGTCTCTCATCCCTTGGTCTTGGGAAGAAGGACTGTCTTAACCTACCACCAGTATCTTGCCAGCAGAAATAAGGAGGGACAAACTGGAGAAGTGGGACAGAGAAGGGATAACAGGGCTGAGCTCCCTGAGAGGGAGAGGACAAGAGAGGAAAAATCACAATAAAGGGGGGAAGTTTAGTCTGAATAACTCTGCAAAGCTTCATGTGATTTAACTAACAAGTGGTGACCTAGTACTTGAAGCCAGATACTAATGCAGAGTGGAATGTACTTTTAAGAAGAAACCTTGGGTGTAAAAAGAAGGGAGGTGGCATCCTGATTTTGAAGGTCTGCAGCTCCAATCAGTTACCTGGTTTGATTCATGGGAAAGTATGAAAGAAAGGTATTTGTTTCCTGAAAATCAATCAAATCAGGAAAGAAATGAAGGCAGATGTCATGATGCTACTGCATCATACTTTTTGGGAGGGATAGGAGAAAGGGCAAATGTTAGATAACTGGTATAGAGGTAATTCACAGAAATGTCCTACCAAGAAATCTGTGGAAGAAAAAAAAATACACCTGTAAGGATCAGAGGTGAAGTTAAGTGACTTGACAGTAGTGATGCAGCAAATCAGTGGCAGAGGAGAAACTAACTGCACATTGCACAAAACTCATCTATATTCTCAAAATGCAGGTTTGTGTGGCTATCTGCCTATCCAGAGAAACCAGCCTGCCAGTGCCCAAGGGCAAGGAGTGCTACAGATCCCAAAGACATGCCAGAAAAAGTGCAAATGGTGGATAACTTGTCCAGATCCTCTCCAGGGCTGTTTTTCATCTGTGTTAGAAACCAGCTGCAGAGAAGTTCTGACTAGAGGGAAAGGTGGTGGTTGGCAACCAAATGACAAAATCTTGCTCTTCCCCTGTTCCCTGGGAACCTCTTCTCCTCCTACATGCCTTTTGTGTTGATTATGTCCTGTCCAGTATTGACATGGCCCCTCCTGACGCTGGTAAAACTGCACAAAACCTGATAGCATGCCAACATGCTGCAGCCAGCACCCAGAGCACGATCTGCCCTGTGGAGCAAAAGGGATCCTTGAGAGAGTCATGTCTGCCAGGGCACCTTGCCTTGTTCCTGGGTGGAATTAATTCAAGATGATCCATGCCTTTACATTTCCCCAGTGGGTTTTCCAGTCTAGGTTGGTGTCCCCTCCTACCTCTGCTCCCCAGCGCCCACTCCTCGGAGCAGATCCTCGGCACGACCGACTCCTCTTCTTCGAGCTGATGTGGGGTGCTGAACTCCATTCCTCCATGAGGTGCGAGGAATGATGATGCAAAGCACTGGACCAGCTTTCAAAAAGATTACTTTTTTTTTTTTTTTTTTTTTTTTTTTTACACTCTGAAAGCACAATGAAGCCATCCTTTGTCAGAGGCAGGGATGGTGACAGCTAGATGGAAGAGGCCAATTTCTTTTTGGGTGTCAACAGAGCTGGTGAAGATGTCTCAGCCTCTAACATCTGAAGGACCAGTGGGGAGTGGTGGCGAAAACCTGACCAGAGGAACAAGCCATTTAACCAGGAGGTGTTTGGAGAGCTGAGCAAAGCCCCTGCGACGGCCTATTTCTTACCACTGTCTGCTCGTGACATTTAGCTTTTGTGAAATTCAGTTATTGGCCTTTGCTTTAAGGTGCTTCCTCAGGGCACCGACACGAGAGGAAGGGCAGGAGAGTGGGATCCTAACAGCCTGGGAGGACATGGGGCAAAGCGGGGGCCTCGGAGGAGGCGAGGGGTGGTATGTCACCCCTGGCACCGTGCAGCAACGCATCGCAACGCAACGCGACACAACTGCACCGCGCTCCCTCTGCCCACTGCCAGCCAATCCCCCAGTCTCCCCCCGCCCCGCATTTTTTTTTTTTTAATTTATCGCCGTTTCAGGGATTTCCAGAGCTGCCAAAAACCCCGGTCTCTGCAGGTGGCGCTGCAATGTAGGTTTTTAGCCGTGCCGGCGCTCGGCGCAAACCCAGGTCCCGGCGAGGACCAGCCGACGGCTTTAACAAGCGTCTCTGCCTTTTAGCGGCTTAAATACCAGCCTGGTTTAGCAAACTTGTAAAATGGCAGTGGGGAAGGGAACGTCTTAGGATTTCCCACTCTTAAATTGGCTTGCACGCTTTGTAATTCGGGGCAGCTGAGTTTTAAAACAAGCACAAAAAAACCCATCCTGTGCATCCTCGGGGGGAAAAAATACGTGTTTTGTGCGATCAGAAGCTTTGAGTGCTGTCATGAGTGATCCTCGCATGTGGCTTAGATAGCAGGGCATGAAACGAAGGGAGGCGTGTGCTGTTAGCTGGCCGTCGGGGGGTGAAATCTCTGAGAGCCGAAATGGGTGGCGTCGGGGCGTTATCTGAATTTAGGGCATTCGTAGCAGTGGGAGGCTGAAGAGGATGTTGCACGGGGAAAGGACTGTTACCGCGCTGCTCCGGCAGCGCCTGCTGCCACCGAAGTCCACGGTAAAACGTGGCATCGATCGCGACCGGGTGAGACGGGGCCCTCCGTGTCCTCGGACCCTTTTACTGCAGCTATTCACAGGTCAGGGGAGGTCGTTTGGGTTTTCCAGTCTTAACCCTTCCCCACCCCTGCTGCCGAGTTCGTGAAAAGGCCGATAAATAAAGTCTCATTTGTCACTCACTCCTTTATGAACCTAAACAGCGGAGGGAAATGTTGACTCCTGCCGTTGTTTTAAGAAACAGAAAGAATTTATATTAAATTCTTCCCATGAGATAGCAAAAAGTAATCTCAGGGTATCCGGATTGTCCTTCTTTTTAGCAGAATAGGCCAGTTTTAAATGCAGGACCAAATTTCCCAGAGATTTTCATATGCTTTATTAAATGGTGCTGCAAGCCAGAATGGACATGAAATAATACGGTACTGTTCACAACAGCAGTGATCTTTAGAGGTTACTAACCTGCCATTGTATCTTTCAGATTTCCGTCTCGCTTTTCCGTTGTCATTTTGCTGTGTTATTACTCTTCAGGCTTCGCATAGCATTCATTTCTCTGAATGAAAACAAATGACTCTTTGCAAGAGGCAGGAGATAAAGAATAATAAATACATTTTATGCACCACCTTAAAAAACCGGCTCCGAATCCTCATCCATCCATCAGGAAATGTAAACCAGAGCTCAGGCAAAACACACACACACACGCACACACAGGCACGCGCTGAGGAGATAAAACTTGTTTCAAGGAAAACATGAAATTGTTTAAAAATAAATATCTTGGAGAATGCAAACAGAGAACCCTCAGCCCCCATGTTTGGTTGCATAAATTTAAAATAATTAAAAATACAAAGCTTGGATTAATCCTGGATGGCAGAGGCCACGGTAAGGGTGGGAAATGGGAAGCCCTGCTGTGCTCGGGGCTGTATAAAGTGCCTCCTGAGAGGCAATCTCTGCCTCTGATCATGGTTGTGGCTCTCTGAGAGTGGTGGGACCCCCTTCATTGTCCACCTTCTACCTTCTTCTTGCTTGGGGAGGGGGTGTGGCAAGGAGCTGCAAGATCAGACCCAACGTTTTCCCTTCCTTGTCCTGGTGTAAATGTAGCCAACATCCCTGGAAGTACAGGACGTCTCCCCAGTCAGTTCCCCTTCACTTCCCTTCATCTCTGGACGGTTGCGAGATGCCCATCATCACAGCGTCAGGGCTCTCCCGGCTCCATGGGGATGCTGCCCTGTTGCTGTGTGCTGCTATCAACACCCTGAGAGCGCTGCTTGCCTTCCCACCATCTGCTGCCTGCTCCGCTCCTGTCTCCATCGACTGAAGGAGAGCTCAGATATTATCTAGAGAGGGGAGTTCAGGTGTCTGCACGGGGAAACGAACTTGCTTCGCCCTTCCTGGCTCCCATGGCCAAGGGCGGCTCTGCAGGGCAGCCTGGGCAGCCAGGCCAGGAGCCTGCTGGATGCAACACTCAGGCAATGATCATTAATAGCTTTTTAAAAATATTATTATTCCTGCGGCTGCCAGGAATTAAATGAAGACCCGGAGAGCAGAGCAGCTTGCAATAGCTCTCTAGGATTACTGCTCACCCAAGCTGAGAGATTGATCTTCCTCTGAGCCTCCCAGTCCTCCTACGCTTGGGCTGATCGTCTCCCCACCTCACTTTGTCCTAGAGGGAGGAGAGCGGCAGGGCAGGGGGGAAGAAGCAGAGGGGATGCAGATGCCACCTACAGCCCCGCTGCTGGGAAGGGGTTTTCTAGGGAGGTGATGGAGGAACAAGCAAGATACGTTTGATTCCTGGAGATCTGTCTTTTTTTTTTTTTTTTTTTTTTTTTTTTTTTTTTTTTTTGGGGCAGTGAGATTTCCCTATTAGCCCAATCAGACTGGAGATCCTAGGTGTCAGTAGTGAGTAGCGTAAGGAAAGGCTCCCGGAGAAATCAAAGCAGCCGAGCCGGACTCGGAGCCGTGGGAGAGCGGCGGCGGCGGCCCCGCTCCCCATTCCCACCCCACCCTCATCCCCATCCCCATCCCCTGCAAACTTCGGGACGAGGAGAAACCAGCTCCAGGTCCAACACCCCCCCTCCAACACCCCTCCAGCGACAACCTGCGCCCCCTCCGCCTGTTCCCCTCTCCCAGAGGTGGGTGGGCTGGCGAGAAAGGAGGAGCAACCGGCCACTCACTCTCAAAAAAAAAAAAAAAAAAAAAAAAAAAAAAGACAAAAGGGGATTTTTATTATCAATTTCATTAATTTCATTATTGTTATTATTGCCACCCCTCCCCGGTGTGCTGGGCGCGGGTTGCCGCCGCGCTTCCCCACGGCTCTCTGGCTTTTTCCCGGGGGGGGGGGGGGCGGTAGTGGCGAGGGGGTGGGAGGGAAGAAGGGGGTGTGCGTGCGTGTGTGTGTGTGTGTGTTTGCAAAAGAGCCTGGGTGTCAAAGCCCGCTCCGCAGCCACCATTGGCGAGAGGAGGGCCGGGGAGGAAGGGCTGCCGAGACAGCCGCAGTGCGAGCCCTGCCAGGCGGGCGGGCAGCGGCCGCGGAGCCGGGCGCGGAGCCGGGCGCGGAGCCGGGCATGGCCCCGTAGCGCATCCCCCGCCTGCAGCCAGCCGGCGCGGCTGCCTGTCTCCCCCCCTTCCTTGCTGTTTTAGAGGCGGGGGGGGGAAGGGCTTGGGAAGGGAGGGAGGGGGTGGTTTGAAGGGGGGGGAGTGAAAACTGGAGCTGCTTTTTTTTTTTTTTTTTTTTTTTTTTCCCTCTCCCCCCCTCCTCCCCCCCCCCCCCCCCCCGCGCTTTCTGGGCGATCCAGACGCGCTTTACCCAGTGCAGAGAGAGGGGCTCCGTGTTCCGCCTCCGTGGAGTATTTGGGATTGGAGAGAGAGAGAGAGCACACACACACACACACACACACACACACACACATATACATACACACGCACACACACACACACACACACACACTCACACGCACACAGAGACCATCTGCAGTGTCAATGCGGCGCCTGCTCTGAAGACTGAAGTGGGGGGAAAAGGAGAGGAATTAAAAAAAAAAAAAAAAAGAAAAGAAGAAAAGAAAAAGAAAAGAGAGATCCCCAAAGCAAGCGAGGAGCCTGCCCAGGTAAGGAGCCCCGCTGCCCGCCCGGGGCAGCGGGGGGCTTGCGGGAGGCGGCCCGGGAGGCGGCCCGGGAGGGCCGGCTCGGCTGCAGCGGTGCCTGCCTCGCACGCCGGCAGGACGGGGGCGGGGGGGGGTCCCTGGGAGGGAGCCCCGGGATCCCCCCCCCCCGGCCCTTTTCCTATGCCGGGTCTGCGGGAGAGGGCTGGCAGGGACCCCCGCGGCGCAGCGGGCTGAGCCGGGCACGGCCCCTCCGGTCCTCTCCAGGCTGCTTTAGGACGATGCTGCAGGGGTTTTGGAAGGGGGGACACGACACCCCTGCTATCGCGCCCTCCAGCCCCCCAGCGCCGGCGGCCCGTCCCACCCGGTCCCCGGTGCCTTTTCCCCCATGCACAAGGCTGAACTTTTCTCCCCGGAGGCAGCGGCACCAGCGTTGCAGCCGGTCCCCGGCACCCCCGGCGGCGGCTCTTCCTCCCGCTGGGGGAGCGTCTCTCCCCCCCCCCACCCACCCAACCCCGGTGCCCCCGGGCCAGGGGACTGGAGGCATTTGCAAACTTTTCCTGCTCCCGACCACGTCCGCGGCTGGTCGAGGCTGGAGGCAGAGCCCTTTCGCTGGGGAGGCTCAGTACCTCCCGGGCGACTGTCGGGAGGGAGACAGGGACCACCGCGGTGGGGAGAAGGGGAGGATCTCCGTCCTTCACCTCCCTGCAAGGTGCCGGGGAGTTTGGCTCCCCAAACCCAGGCTGCGGAGTCAGCGCTGCTAAACCTCCCTCCCTCCGTGCGTGTGTGTGCTGCAACCGAAACCTGCGTATTGATGCTCTCCGTTTATCAGACATATGCCCCTAAATTATGTAGACAGGCAGAAGTGATCTAAACACCGAGCCGCACATGGTTTTGGTAGAAATATAATACTCCGGCGGCAGATGAGTTCCTCCCAGATAAACAAACCCACTTGCACAGCCCCAGCAGGGCTAAGTGCTGTTTGGGTTTGTAGCGGCTGCATGTGGCTGTTACATACCCAGCCCCGAGGAAACCCTCCTCCTGGGGCCCCATCTGCTCCCTTTTCTGAGCGGGGATGAAGCCCTCGCCGTGCCGGCACGGGGCAGTGGAAGGCACGAAACCTGCCACGCTCGCCTGTCCGAAGGGACCGGGCGGAAAGCACGCGGCCGTGCTCCTCACCCATAAAACTTCCACCCGAAAGTCTGCTCTGCTTCGGTTTCCAGCCCTGCCGCCGCCAGGCAACCATCAGCGGCCGTGCGAGAGGGCTCGGGCTGAACGCACCTGATTTTCATGGCTTCCCTCTCTGCTGCCGGGATGTCGTGCACGGGATGCGATGCGCTAGTGAGGACATGGGGACAGGGGGGACCGGGGCTGTTCAGGTCACTGGGGCGAGCGGGGTGCAGAGGGGCGGTTTGGATCAGCAGCCCAGGGATGCTTTTATTCCTGGGGAGGAATAAAGGTTTCAGGGGATTTTGCAGCCAATGCAATTTCTCCCATCCTTCTAGGGATTTATCTCGAGCGTGCACCAGCACTGCACAAATATTTTGGAAGGCATAAAGCGTGCTAACTTATTTTCTTTATCTGTCCTCGGTTTCACCCGGGTCTTGTTTATTGAAACTGGCTAAACCAGGGAGTGGGTAGGACCAGCGGAGCACGGGGTCGCTTTGCCTTCTCCGTGATTTTAATTACAGCGTGTGCCTCCCAGTGTGAGATTAGGCGCTTCCTTCCCCTGGCTAAGCCACTGTCTTAAGGTCTTGGGGATCAGAGCAGCGTGTTGTTTGCAGTTTTAATTGCCTTGGAAAGTGTTTGCTTGCTTGTTTGTTTGTTTCTATCCGGGACCCTTCGTCAGAGCAGGGCTTCAAGCAGCGCAACAGATGTGTGCCTGCTTTTTGTGCACAGCCAGGTTTAAACACGCAACCCCAGCCCCATCGCGAAAGCCTGGGATTTTCTTCCCTCCTCTGCCCAGACCCATCCTCCGTGGGGGTGTCTCCTTTCCTAAAGGACCACTCTAAGGCTTTGCCTTTCTGCCCCCGTCTTAAATTTGCAGCGCTCGGAAAAATCAGAAAGATGCAAAATAAATGACAGATGCATGATCTAAGTGTTGTTTATGTCCAAGACGGGTGTTTTAAAATACTCGCTGATGATCAATCACGCTGCTGCTTGGAAGCTTTAGCTTGATGATCATAACTGCCTTGTAGGCGCTGGAGACTGTTGTTAAATCTGTTCGGTGTGCAATCCAGCACCTGGGTAGCAGAGTGAGAAGTGCTATAGAAAATCCTAAGAGAGGCACCAAACTTCTCCACCGGGAAAGGAAATATTCCAGCCTTTCCTTGTGCTTTCACCTACAAGCCTCCCTGCCTGCATTCGCAGTGTGGCTGGTGCTATGCAGGCTGGAGATGCAGCGAAGCAGAGGGCTCAGCACAGGCGTGAGACCTACAACCATCAGCTGCCACTGGGGAGGCAGAAGTGGCCTTTGGCAGCCAGATCCCTGGAGGGTGGTGGGTTTTGGGGTTCGATTGCATGTTGAGGTCTCTGGATCTGCAGGGGTGAGGTGGGGAGGAGGGACTCTGGAGCCCCTTTTGTGCTGCATCTTTCTGCTTTCGGTGAATCACTGTGTATCCTGATTTCCTTGACTTTGAATGGATATAATAAAACCTACCTCCTTCTCGGAGTACCAGGGTTTGATTAACATACTCACGCATCCCCAGGATGAAAAACATCGAGAGGTCTTACGCCATTCTGGTGTGCTATGGGTTAATGCCGTGCTGGAATTAATTTCTTGTTTGGAAAGAAGCTCAGAAAAGCTTCCTTTTAGGAATCTGAGAATGACGCTGTCGTGGTAGGCTTGTGCTCAGCTTGCTAGTGTGTTGTGTTCCTACGTACGGAGGGTGTAGAGGTAAGGCATTTGCATTTTTGGAGCTGGCTGTGCCAAAGTTGGTGGCTTGGCATGACATACAGACGTTTTTGAGCAAAACGGCATTCTGCGATCATTTATTTTGAGAGTCACTTGGCTCATCTTGCTGTGGCCTCAGAGCCCCTTATGGCCACCATAGACCTCTTATTAGTCAAGATACCCCCAAAAGTGAGGTCCTATGCTGCTGAGAGCAGCTGGGGGGGGGGGGGCAAAGTCACCCCTATTCAATGGCAGTAGCAGGTCTCCCAAGTCCCAGATTGTGTCCTGCCCACTTGTTCCCCCTAGGCAGGGATGTAGTTTGGGCTATGACAGTCTCCCACAGTGCCTGGTGCTGAGCAAAGACCCTTTCTTGTCACCACCAGCATGGCGAAAGGCTTCAGAGGGCTCTTTCTCACTTCTTTCTGCTTGCTCATTAGGCTCCGTTAATGGACAGTAACCTCATCAGACGCCCAAGGCCACGGGACTTCCTGTCTGGGCAGCAAGTCTGAGCCACACACTGACTTATTGCAGGGTATCGGTTATGAGCGTGCTTCCCTGCATGCATGTCTCGGGGTTAAAAGCTCTGTATATCCCCTAGGTCTGACCTCTCGAGGAGCCTGCGCCAAAAAACAGATATAAATATGCAGGGCTCTCAAGATGCTTTTCACTCACACTTTGGAGTACTTTTTAACAGCAAGAAAGTGCTCATGTGCCCCGGTACAGATTGGAAACTGAGGCATGGAGAAGAGAGGTCTCAGTCTGACCCCGATTTATAAGTGGGAATCTTTACCCACCACCATGAAATCCAGCCTGAACTCCATGTCATACTTAGAAACGAGAGCTGTGACCAGTCCCCTGTCCCTTGAGCTCATGCTCCAGCAATCAAATGCAATGTTTGGTCAGAATAGGACACTTCTGAGATTGAAATTTTTGCAGCTAAAATGACAGACGGGCGCTTTTAAAATGAGAAAAACCTCATCTTAGATTAGCACATGGGACAGTTATGCACCCATGAACCTTGGTTCCTGTATCTTTATAATTGAATAATAAATGCTTTTAATAATCCTTGAAAATGGAGAGATTGTTGCAAAAATGAGAAGTATTATGATAGTGACAGTCTGTGTGGCAAATGTTTTGAAACTGGCATTCCTCTTTTGTTTTTTGACTCATCCCACTGGAACTGCCTGGTTTTATTTGTTCCTAATAGGCGAATATGCGCTACTAAGTTTGCTTATTCCTTGCTTCGTCGCATCTCCTAAGATGGAAAACAGCCGCCCAGGCAAAAGGCTCTAAGTCTCTGCTCCATACCCCATACGGTGGGGAGCACTGCAGCGTGACACCTTGCCTGCGACCTCCACCTTGATCCCTGCCACCTTTGCAAAAAGGCTCTGTGAACCCTTAGAGATGCTCTGGAAGCTTTTGAGTGGGCGTGCTTTGGTTTGGACACCTGATAGTCAGTTCCCATCAGACACCTCTAATCTGTGCAGCTCAGCGCTCCAGCCAGCCTGAGCCTTACAGGCAACGCACGTTCCTCAACAGCGATTCCTGGAGCAGTCTCCTTCATGGAGAAAGGCAAATCTTTGCTTAAGGGTATTTTTTCCAGTTGTTTTCCATCTTAAATGCTAATGTTTGTAGAAGACACCTAGTGCTCTGGGTTGGAGAAGAGCCTGGAGACCTGAACAGGAGCTGTTAGCAGATTGAAAACTGCCATCCACATTACACAGTCTATCATCAGGTGGCTTTGGCCTCATGTTGGGGATTTTCTCTAGAAAGACTGGGGTCCTTTGCAGGCCCTGTGACTCGCTTTTGCCCCAGGTCTCACTGCTGAGAAGACTTTTCAGCATTGTTTCCACAGCAGATACTGTAGAACAGAAATCTTGGCCCCAGATGAAACAAACAGGCTGAGATTCACAGACTTTTGCATGAGGCTAGAGAGAAACCACTGCTGAGCCTGACTGGATTTGAACTGGTGACCCGGAATCAAGACCTTCAGTAGCCGTCTCCCTCTGCTTTCACGCCTGATCTCCGAGGTCCCCTGCAGCGGTGTTATCTGTGCACGAGTGGTCTGACTGGGTTTCCCTACCAAGCCACTAGCTATAAATTTACGGGAGCTGACTGGCACTAGAGTTTGCCTTGTCCTTCTGACAGGGTGAACGTGTGTCTCTAATGCAGATAATATGGGATAGGTTTCCATTAAATGCATTTGCATGATATATACTCACACACGTCCCCCTCCCCAGAGCTCGTTCAAGGGCCGGAAGAATAAATCTCGATGCCTGGTGAACCCTCACGCCAGCACTGCACCAAATGCATGTAAATGTTTGCAAAATGAGCTGCTGCGAACTGGCTGTTGAGTCCTCTTAAGCGTAAAACACTATATGGGGGAGGAAAGGTGAGGGAGGTGATAGAGTTTTGTGATCTTCATGTTGTTTTCCTTTAAAATTGCAGTGAGATGGCAAATATTTATTTATTTAGTGTGACTTCTTCTGAAGCGAGTCACATGCACTTGCTAGCAACAGCCCCCTGATGCTCATTCGCAAAGCGCCGCGCTGGCGGGTCTATCAGCATTAAACTGTTTGGTGACTGAGTTTAGAGTTATAGGAATCAGAGCAATGAATTAGCAGTAAATCAAATCCCGGATGGCTCCGTACCCAACTGTGGCAAGATTTAAATTAAAAATATCTTGCCAAGATGAAGTACTCATAAGTCAAGCACTGGAGTTCTGTCAGTCTGAGCTTCAGCAGCGAGAGCTCGGCCCTTTTGAAACAGAAACCGTGACAAGTCCACGTATTGATCCCCAGCTGAACTGGGAAATTGCCACTTCATTTCTTTTATAAACTGTTCTTTCTTTTTTTTTTCTTTTTTTCTTTTCCCCCTGAAGGGGAGATGGTTGTGCTGGGAAGTTGGGGAAGGGTTTGCAGATTCACTGCACGCGTGTGTGGCCCCGTTTGTCTTGGTTAGAGTATATTTGATTGTGAAAAGGGATTTATTTGTTTTTTGTGACTGGGGATTTGTCCATAATGCAGTGCTAGAAAGAAAACTCATTTAAAGGCTAAAGAGGTATATCCTGTTACAATTGCCTATTGATGGAAGAGCAAGCAGTTGGTGTGCAACACTGCTTTGTTTTACTTTATGGAAACTTATGTCGGGCTGTCAGGAGACTTTAATTCTGTTAACGAGTTACCCCATGGCCCTGAACAAGTCCCTTGGCTTAAATCTTCATTTTCTATCCATAAAATGGGGGTGGCTGTGCTGTCCCATCCTTGAGGAGCCCTTTGGGATCTGAAGTGACTGTCCCTTTAGCCATCATAAATTAGCCATTTTGCTATAACAAGCTGCACAAATGAGTCACTTTTTCCTTAAGTGAGATCAATAAAGCCAGGGAGATTCGGGCCGGGAACTCACATGCCTACCTGAGGAATAGCATCATGTGCATGGCTAATAGCCATTAATATTTGCTGGCCTGTTCTCAGGCTCTTCCCCCATCCTCTCCTGGCTGAAAATGGGGGTTTTTGGAGACAAGACCCTGTGCCAGGCTGGAGGAAAACGCTCTGTCGCCATCAGTCCACTGGGGAGCAGAGAAAGGAGGTGAGTTAGGACTATAACCATACGAGTTTTGGAGTGAATCAAAGGCTTTTCCTCCAATTTCCTTCAATGGACTATTTAGAATAAAAAGAAAATCAGGATGAACATGTCTACACAGATTGTTAGCTTAAAAAAGTGAGTTTCTGGACTGTTTTGGGAAACTTGTTTCGTTCTGTCAAGGTTTTGGCGTACCTCCCCGATGCTCGCTAAAAGCAGAGGACTGCTTAGTGTTTCATAAGCCTCAGACGTGTGTATGGGGTTATTTTCATGGCTTCTCTCTCCCCTGCAGGTGAGTCGCACCTGTGGGGCATCTCCTCTTTGTGGCTGCATCTCTCCCTGTGCATGCTCCCCTCACCGAGGCTCTTCCCAGCTGCGTGGGGAGGTTGTCCCTGGCAGCAGCCCCCTTTTTCTCTGGCTCTGCCAGCACCCAGGACTCAGTTAGAGAGCTGCAAAACCTTCATGCCCAATGTCCAGAGTGATGTGGGGTGTATGCTCACTGCATTTCCCGGCTGTGCTCTGCATCGCTCCCCAGTGTTCCTGGAGGTCCATTGCTCCTGAGGCTGAGACCCCAGACTCTGCCATTCCAGGGTATCCAGGCCTTGCCGGATGGCCTGCAACTCCCTGGAGCATGCAGCAACTTGGGGACAACCTGGAGGGAGCCCAGCTCTGCCACCGATGGAGTCAGCTCCTGTGGGGCGATTGCCTCCTTACCCCAAAGAAGACAGGATCAGCCCTGAGTTTTCCTCCTGCGCTTAGCTGCTATGGTGATGAGTTGCTATAGAAACACACAGTTAGCATTATTATTTATTATTGAAGGTGCTTCTTTTCATCTCTTAAATGCAGGTTCGTGCTAGGAAGAACCCAATGGTGGGTGCGGTGTGCTGCCCACCCTGGACACTCGGGTCGGTGGGTTGGGCTTCCCCAGGAGCTGGGCTTTAGCTGCGCTGGAGACAGACAACCACGCTGCGCTGGCCCAGTGAGCTGATCTGGTTAAACAAATCCCCCCAGTATGTTCCCGTCACAGGTTCCTTCCTTCGTCAGATCCATCCTTTGGAGGGGGATTTGTGTGAAGCGTTTCATTATAATGAGCTTAGTTATTTCCAAACTAGTAATCGCATGTCGCCATTTGGTGCAAAGGGTTTGCATTAAGTTCTGTAATAATATGTCTATTCATCCATCACAAATACTATATTCACAGGACCTTGTAGTGATTGCCTCGTAAATACCTTCTCTTATCTCTTTGCATATGCTGCTGCTTGTTGTTTGCCGAGGTTCCCCCCCCCCTTCCCGCTCTGCAAACCCATCCCTCCGCGCTGGGAGGCAGGGAAGCTCCCCCAGCGCTGCCAGTGCTCCTGTCCCCGGCTCCTGCTCCGCTGGAGCCTGCCCGTGGCCGGGGCTCCGGCCGGGCTCTGCGGGGATGTGCCCCTCCTGGGGCTGCCTTCGGCCCCTGCAATGCCAAGCAGAGCCAGCAGCGCTCGGGCTATCGCTCTACCCTCCCTTGCTCGCTTTTCAGCTGCCATGCGTGGGACAAATCCTGCTCTCTGCTCCTCCCTGGCTGTCCCAGGAATGAATCCTGGGAGTAGGAACAAGGACGTGAAGCCCAACAGCTGGGTCCCCTCCTGCAGCCACCGGGTCCGTGGTTTCTCCTTGAAGCCTGCGGTGCTGCAGAGGTGGCTCTGCAAGAAAGCCTCCTCCCATCCTCTGCACCTGGGCAGTGCCGGGCCCCAGGGGTGTCAAAATAGCCTCCAGGGGTGGCTCGGTGGGGCTAGGAGGTGAAAAGCTGGGAGGATGGAGGGGACTTGCAGAGGCACCCGGAGGAGCAGGGCTGTTTTTTCCCCTCCAGCTGGCGCAGTGCGATGCGCCCTGAGGCAGAGGGCTCAGTTTTGCTGGCAGCAAGGATTAGCTGCACAGTTCTTGCTCCTTCCCCTCTCAGCTCTAAAGGACTCCCAGGAAAATGCCTGGCTAAAAAATAAAAATAAAAAAAAGGAAAAAGAAAGAAAGAAAACCAAACAAAAAAAGCTTTCCTTGATGCGGAATTAACAACTCGGAGCTAGAGTTTCAGGGCTGGCTGGTGTAGCTGCAGGCAGGGATTTTGCAGCCCCTCCTTGCAAGCCTTGCACAATGCTCCAGGTGCGGGGCTGGCTCTGCTCCCCAGGGCAGACGTGCCCCTGTGGGATCGCGGAGGGATGGAGGGATGGCTGGACCAGGGCAGGTTGGTGGATGTTGAGGGGCTCAGACGTTGGGAAATCTCTGTGGTTGCTTGCAGAGCTCAGACCTTGAAGTTGCCTGAATTCCCCTCTGTCTCCCCCTCTCCCTGGCCTGCCAAGATGGGATGGGAAATATTCTTCCTGGCCTTTGAGGAAAGAAAGAGAGGCTCTTTAAAGCCCCTCCTTGAGCAGGAATAAAACACCTTCCTTTTGCAGGGCCCGTTTCATTGCTTGAAGTCAATCTGTTTGGTCTTTGTATTTCCCTTCTCAGAAGCTGAGTGCCCTATAGAGAAGAGCAAAAAACACCCTGGGATGCAAGAGCAGGGTTCAGGGGGCCCTCCTGGGAAGTGGAGTTTGGAGGATGAAGGAGGGAAGCAGAGGTCCGTAGTGGGTATACAGAAGGCTTAATGCTCACCTCTCCGTCTGCCAGAAACCCCTGCAACTCTATGGGCTCTCTGCATCTCCAGGAGACAGAGCTGCCTTCCAGAAGTGGTCTCTGAGGATGGATGCATCCTCAAGCAGGATGCAAGCGGACAAAGGTGCGTTTTTGCTTGGGCTCTATCTCCTTGCATACTGGTGAGAGCACATCTTCCTGTGCCTCGTCCCCACAGAGTCACACTTAGCCAGTCTCTGCAGCAGCGATAGTTTGGAGCACCTTGCTGGGGTAGATGCTGCCTAGTGTCCTGCGTGACCCATACCCCTGGTGCAGTTATGCGCAGCACTTAGTGGGACCTCCCCTAAAAGGATGGCATGTACCCTTTAGCCCCTTAGCTGTTTGTGGCAAATGAAAATCTTTGGTATTTTGGTAGGGTTGCTGATGTGGATATGGGCCTGGAGTTGCTTCTTCCTTTTTCTCCTTCTCACCCTGAAGCAGGCAACTTGGATGCTGGACTTGTGCATTTGGAGAGAGCTCATTCAAGAGATGCCACCAGTGCGGGATGCCACCTTGGATCCCACCATGAAACCTCAGGTTGCTCTCCAAACTGCAGCTCAAAACAAGTCCCTAGACTTGGAGGGAATGTGCAACCTCTGGCTTTCCTTCCATGATGGCTCCTTAGGTCCCAGGAGCACCTTGCTGTGGTCCAGTGAGGAGCTGGGGCAGGAGGTCATAGCTGCATCCCTCTGCCAGGGGGAGGATGGAGAGCGGAAGGGAGGTGAGCTGCATGTAGCAGGATTTTGACACTGAAAACTGTGCCTGTCAGAGCCATGCAGGAGGGTTTTTTTCTTTCCTCTCTTATAATGGAGTTCCTGCCCTTGCTTGCCTTTGCAAGGCAAATAGCTCAAAGAGATGCCTCTGAATGAAAATAACAACTTTTAGAACTAATTTCTCTCTGCATAATGTCTCAAAGAAAGCAGGAAAAGGAAATGGCAAGCAGGCATAATTAAGTAAGTATTACCCATTAGGAAGGGGAAGCAGCTATCAAGTTGATTTCCATTTCCTTCTTATTTCACATGCCTGGTTTTTCTGCCTCTCCAGGAGGCGGTGTGTGGAGTAGGTCTCTCTTTAGCTTGGAGAAATAGATAATCAGAACATGATGCGCTCCAAAACTCTTTCCAAAACTTTCCAAATCTGAGCTAAGAAAAGCACTTTTAGTGTTCTTGCAAGCCCAGCTGAATTCTCCAGCTTCTGTGGCACCTGGTAGGGATTTATTTCCCATGTTGACAGAGGGGAACTGAGGCATGGGTGTGTAGCAGGGCGTGCTCAGGTGCATATTCTCAGTGTATTTCCCTTGTCTGTACATATTTCTTTTTATTTCTCCTGTTCAGCATGGAAGGAGAGATAACACCTTGCGTTTTGGATGCTTCCCTGTGTAAAACAGTGTTTTTGCAGTGTGAACCCATGGATACACCCTGTGTTGCACTGGAAAGTGCATTAGGACTGAGCCCCTTGGACACCACCCAGTCCTTCTCTGTCCGACCCCAGAGCTACCCATGTCCTTCTGATGATGGGACCCCAGGTAGCCCCAAGTTGCTCTCCCAGTTGTGCCCTCTGTCGCCTCTTAGAATAACACTTTCCTAGCGTGGGTTGCAATTACGGAGCCATCAGTGGGTGACTATAACACATTTTGGCAAGGATGCGGGATGGATTACACGCCAGCCTGTAGGAGAATAGCTCGCCTCCCTCCTCGCCGGCTCCCCTGCTCCGAGTCTGTAAGTGGTGTTATTAAAGGCTGTCAGGAACTGCTGTCATTGGCACAGTCAATGGCTGACACAAGGCAGCCCTCAGACTTTGACTCATCTGGAGCACGCACACACACACACGCACACACATTTTCTCTCTTATGCATGAGCCAGAGGAAAGGCAGTTTCTTGGATGCTGTTTGGGCCCTCTTTTTTACATTTGTTTGGGAGAAGGAGTCTTGATCGTCTACTGTGCAAGGAGATTTTGGTTTTTCATTGCACCTCATTGCTAGCGCATGTCTGGCTCTCTCATTCACTTGCAATTGAAAGTGGGGTTCCCTTTTCCCAAAAGGAGAATAGATGAATATACATATATACACAAACACACACACGCACACATATATATACGTAAAATGTGTAAAACACACACATTTATACACACATTTGTATGCACATGTACAAAATATACATGGTTAGAAAATGCCAATCTGTCCACCCTGGATTTTTTCACAAATCGGTGACAGCTTTGCTAGCCCACAATTCAGGAAAGAACTTGCAAGTCCAGGGTGAGATCTCTAGAGGAGGAAGAGCAGATTGACTGCACATCCAGGGTTAGGACACAGAAGGAGGGACTTAGGGCAAGCCTAGTTCCCTTTTCTCTCCCACTTTGCTGTGCTGTCCATCAGGCATCGGTGGGATTGGGGCTTTTCTGGCTTGTGGGGAGGAGACATGAGGGAGAGAAAGGAGGGAAATTGTCGAGCTCTCTGTTTCACTCCACCACAGGACTGGTGCAATCTTGGAAAAAAATTTTGTGTCTGTGAATGTGGCTTCCTTTGAACTCAGTTGCTGTAATGCTTTTCAGGAGCACTTAAGTAGGGCAGCAGCAAGTTGCCCAGAGCCTGGAGCAGATCCCCAAGAGACTGAGACCAATTGGCAATCTGGTTTCTTGGTCCTCACTCTTGCATGCATTCATGCTCGAGGAAGTCCCCAGCAGCCTCATGCTCTGGCTGGTCAATGCACACGGTGCAGAGATGCGTTTCCTCCCAGCAGCGGCCCCACATAGGGGGCTTTCTTGCCCTGTCACCTCTCCTTTTGAGGGGAGCAGGGAAGAGTTACAATTTGCATATGTGGATAATTTTCAGGCTTTTCTTTACCTGTGCAAGGCTAAGGAAAAGTTATAGTGTGATCCTTAAGGACTGTGCCCCTCAGCTTTGCAGTAGAGTGTTGGAAGGGGGAAGAATAGGTGCTTTGCAAGCAGCAGTTTTATTTCGTGGTTGTCTTCTCTCACATCTTGTTTCCCCTTACCCAGTAACAAACAGTGCAGCAGCTTTATTTTGTAATAAACAAAAAGGTCTCCAGGTGCAGGTTTGTGTTCACCTGGCTCTCTACTAGTTGGTGACTTACTTTGCCACCCATAATTAGCCTCTTCCAAGGTCTCTCGCTGTTGCTGGGCTGAGGCAGAAGGTTATTACAGCAACTGCCTGTTCTCAAACATGGAAAAATCCATCCCTTTTTGAGTTCAGGATTAAGAGGAAGCAGATTTTAGACTGCAATATGTTGTTGCTGTACGCCTGGAACTTTTCTCTGCAAAGGTCAGTCCCTCACAGAGTTTGAGTAACTCCTCTGGTTTTAATTTGGCTTTTGCAGGCATGTCACTTATTTCTGTGGGGTGTCACAGCCCCTGGAGTTTCCCATGTTGCGGTGCTTGGGGACTTAGAATTGTAGAAAACATTCCTTTTTATGTAGACATTTTGCTGATACAGATCTTGTACAGCTTTTCTAATATGATCCTGGGAAAAAAATGAGCATGAAGTGAAGACAGAGGAATACAAAAAGAAGATCTTCCATCAGGGAATAAGACTTAACAGCAGCAGAGGCCTCTGCTAGCTGCAGGCTCAAGCCAGCTCGAGCTTCCCAAGCAGTTTGTTGAAGCTCCAGTGCAAGGGGAGAGAGAGCAGGATCACTGGTATCTCATGCTCTTCACCCCATAGCTCAGCAGTGAAGAAATCTGGCTGGGTTTGATTTTTGGCAGAGTGTGAACCCACTTCTTTTATCACCCAAGAGCATGTTGCGGTGACGATACAGCAAAGCATCACTCATGGGAACCTCTAGGAAAAGCCTCTGAGTGAAGGTCTGCTGACTTAGAGGTAGGGATGGAGGTGTCCATCTATTGGGATGGCCACGCTCAGCTGGGCATCCCAATGTGTCGCAGAAGTGGGCAGTTGGCAGAAGAGACCTCATTTGGCCCATGCTGATGTCATTACATGCTGGGTGAGAACTGAGGGGTGGAAGATGTGTATTTGAGTTTTCTAGGCAAAAGAAAGAGTCAAATATCTGGTATATCAAATGCTCCTATGAGACTGAGTTATTAGTGAGAAGGAAGCTGACTTTCTCCCATATTTATGAACTGAATCATGTTTTTTTTCCCTTTTCTTTTTTTTTCCTTTTTTTTTTTAATCTCCACAAGCCTGTTACAGAAGGAGCTCGATACTTCATTCCACAGGAAATAACACTTTTTTTTTTTTTCATTTTCTCCTTCGGTGATTTTTTTTTTAAAGGTTTTAATGCTGATTCAGAGGAACAAGCTTTATTCCCCATAGCTTTTCTTGCTTTTCAGTTTGGTTGGCACTTTGAAAATGGACATTGCTGCAGATACTTGTTTGTGTCCATTAGCTGTCCTGAGGCAGTGTCCTGAGGTATTTCCGAGTAAGGCTAGTGAGGGTGCATCTCATGGAGCCCAACAAACACATTTTTATTTTAATATTCACAGCCCAGCAAGCTTGATAATTTAAAGTAATCAGTGTTTCCCTTACTGCCACACAGATCTATCCTTTAATTTTCTGTCTGTCCTCTCTCCAGCCTTCACCAATACAGTATTTTCTGCATGTCCTTTCCTGCAAGAGCTGTTCTTGAAGATCTTTGGAGTAGTAAGCCCTTTGGAGCCCTACACAGAATCCATTTCCTTTTCCTCCCTTCCTCTGCCTGCAGAGAGCTGATTTTTGGAAGCTCAAGAGCTCTGCATTTCCCGAACATTGGTTCCTTGAAGTTATCTGAAGCTGCTTTCTTGATGTACATGCATGACCTTTGAAAACCTTGGCCATTGCATTCCATATAGATATATATATATATCTGTTCTCTCTTCCCTCTTGTTTTCTTTCTCTGTTGGGAATCCAGCTGTGCAACATGTGGCACTTGTAGGACTTGGAAGGCAGGAAGATCAAGCAAACACAGAGCTTTCAACAGAAGAGATAAATTTCCAGAATAAATTCAAGCCACGTAGACCCCGTCTGTTTTAGTTTTAAAGCCCCACTGGTAGTGATGTGTGGGAGCTGTAGCTATAAAGTAAAGGAGAGAAGAGGAGTTTATTTGTATTATTTCTGGCACCTAGGTAGAAAAACCTCTGTTCTGAGGTCATGGTGTTTGGCATAATGTCAGTCTGCACTGATTGCACCGGAGAAACTGCCTGTTGAGCGCTACCTTGCAGCCTGTTCTGAAGGCAAAGAGAGGGGATTTTCTACACCAAATGAGAGCACTGTAGCTGAAAGAGGAAAGTGCTGGATTTGTGGGAGTGTGTGGGATGCAGATGGCAGCAGAGGAGAAATGTCTCGTTCTTAATAACACATCGAATTGCTATTGCAGCGTTACACCTGTGCACGCTGTTAAGATTTTTCTCCCAGCCCTTCGGTGCTTGGCAGGGCCACAGCTGTGTGCTGTGGGCTCCTTTTGGATGACAATATCCTGCTTACTGAAGTGACAGAGAACAGGTCTGAGTTTGATGGGCCCATAACATCGAGCCACAGCCAACGCTGGCCTGGCTGGACGGGTGATTTGGGCTATATGGCATCCTCTTCGTTTCCTGGGAGTTGGTGTCCTAGCAGGGACCAGTCAGGCAAAGAGGGATGCTGTATGGGCTTGTCGCTTTTTGGAGAAGCCTCTGCTTAGTGCTATGCTTTTGTTTTACTGAGCTGAAAATATTTATAAGCCCCAAAAGGGCACCAGGGTGTGCTACCCAAATCTGTTCCAACAAGCCTGATAGCGCCTGGCTCGGATCAACGCCACCAGCAACGCGGACTGCATATCCCTTCTTCTGCCCCCTGCCTTTTCCCAGCAGCTTGCAGCCGGAGCAGGAGATTTACAGGCTTGTGCTTCTGAAGTTAGGGCAAATCTCAGCCCGTCCTCCCGCCCGAGAACTCGCCTCACATTATTAAAATCCATCTGCAGCCACCCAAGTCTCCGCAGCCGGCCCCAGGCAGCGTGCTGCAGCCCCTTATCTGAGGCCCCCGGGGCTGGAGCACAGATGACGCTCGTCACGAGCTTCTGACTCCGGCTGGAGAGGTTCTGACGGCATCCCAAAAAGGCAGTGGTGCATGGGCATGGGTTTGCGTGCTTCTTACAGTATTCAGGAAGCCTCCAGTTCTCTGGACTGCTTTCCAAACTGCAGCTGTTGACAGGGTGAGGGAAGAGAGTGATAAACCCTGTTTTGGAGAGCAGGATGAGCAGAGAGAAGGAAGAACGAGGAAGATGGGTGCAGGATTGCCTGCTGCAATGGCCCATGGGTAGCAAAGAGCACGTGGAAAATAGTCCCTTGTGGATCTTAGCCTTTCCACGTCTGTGCATCCAATTTGTGGTATTTCTTCAAGTCTTGCCTCCTGTGCTATCAAGGCTCCCATTTCTAGTGAGTAGGACTTCACGAGCAGAGATGACCTTCCCACGCCCCCCGTGTTTAAAATGCCCCTCACCGCAGACACAGGTGCCTTTCGACTGTGTGTGAGGAGAGACGGACAAAGCAGATGGTGTCTGGATCTGGATTAAATTAGAGTTTGGGGTGACATTTTGCTTGCAGCTGACGCTGAGCAAATAAACAACTTTCTTCTGGGTAGTATGACCCAGATCTGAAACCACAAGTTATTGCAAACCCATAAACTATCTGTTCTTCTGTGGACTGAAAGGGCCCAGATGCCTGTTTCTGGTGCTGGGTTTTCTCTGTAACACCTATCC
Organism: Rhea pennata; assembly: GCF_028389875.1. Lineage (NCBI taxonomy): Eukaryota > Metazoa > Chordata > Aves > Rheiformes > Rheidae > Rhea > Rhea pennata. Next base: position 3,162,174 of record NC_084663.1, read on the forward strand.
TAACACAGCTAATGCTTTGTGGTGATGGATCTGCAATTACGAGGCTGTGCAGATAGCTAAAACAATTGCATCACTCTCCTTTGGCTGCTCTAGAATAATTTGTTGATAGGACCAGGCATCTGTTTGTGCAAGCAAAGGGTCAGATCCTGCAAAGTGCAGTGCACCTGCAGCTCCCATTTATGTCTAAATGTCTGGCCTAGGGAAGATGTTTATGAAAGGAGAAAGAGAGAATTTGCCTTTTACAGATGTGCTTGCAAGCTGTCTAGAAAGTGCCGTTGTTGACGGCAGCCTGAAAGTGTCTCCTTTCAGTGTTTGTTTGTGTGGGGAAATGCACGTTTGAATTACAGAAAGCTTTAGCAGCAGAGGAGTTGGAGGAGACAGCTCCTCCCTTTCTCCCCCCTCCCCTGGCCCTGCGCTGGGTGCCAGCAGCAGGACTGTGTGCAGTATCATTTTGGGATGCCCTGGACGCTTCCACGCAGACGCACAGCTGAATACGGTCACCGCTGAACTATTTAAAGTAGTTCCAACAATGACACTCAAGTGTATAATGCACCTATTCTGCTGATGCTGGCAAGTGCTCATGGAGTGGACAAGTTAAGACCCATGGGAAGAGGCACTGAAGGAGGCTCTAACAGTGCAGATCAGCTGTGGAGGAGGTTCTCCTGGTGCTGAGCGCTTGGCTCTGCAGAATAGCTGGTCTTGTCGTAGTGGCACTGCACTGAGGATCCAACGTGTGGGCTGTATTTACGGCTCTCTCATGTTGACTCTGAGAGACCCTGGCCAAGTCTCTTCAACTCTCTGAGCCTCTGTCTCCTCAGGGTGTTTCTAGCCTGAATCTTCTGGAGGTAGAGACTGGTTCTTAGCAGGAGCTTTTTGACTAGAGCCTCTGGTTGCCCTTGCAAGCAGCAGATGTGTTATTTTACTGGGGAGGAGCTGGATGGATGCTTCAGGATGAGGTGTGAAGTGCTGGTGTGAATTATAGCAGGGCAGTGGAGTAACAGTGGCATCATACCATTAGGCTCTGTGCCATCTGAGCCTCCCAAGTCGGCAGTGTGGTTTTAATCTATATACACATATCTCTGCTCTCTAAATGAGGGCTGCTGCTTCTGATTCTGTTGTCTTCCTACTGGAAAACTAACTCTAGGCTTGGCATTAAATATTGTTCTTGAGGAGGTATTACAAGGGCATAGTATTGTCCTTTATTCAGGGAGATCTTCTGCAACCTCTTCTCAATGCAAATATAAGTGTTGGGAAATATATTTGATAATGTTGAGTAGGCAGACTTAGTTTGGTGTTATGGAATATCATTTGTCCCTTTATATAGTTAAGTAATTACATTTTTTGTTCTTTTTCTTTCTATAGTTGCTCCTTTCATTTTGATAAACATTTTCCAAGCCCTTGAGAAAGGCAGCATTGGAAACTTCTTCCCAGAATTTTAATTTCATGGAACTGATTTGCCCTCCACATGTGTCAGCATTTGGAGGAGATCCTTCCTAGGGGGATTTGAAGAGTCAGGAGTTATGGGATCCATGTCCCACTCAGGACAGGAGAAGAGGATGTTTCAGTCCTGCAGTCTTTCCACGTGTCCCAGTCTCCATCCGTATCCCCTTTCCCAAACTGTCTCTGTGGCAATAGCCCAAGCACTGTCTAATCCATCTTGGGAGCAGTGGAAAAGTCAAAACCTGTACATGCCATGTACGGAACGTGATTAATAGATGCTGTAACTCAGTCAGATTTGAGTAGACTTTTAGGGAAGACCAGAAGATCCTCATGACAACAGGAGAGGACACTCCCAATTTTTAAAGCCTGCTCCAACACATTGCTTTCCAGCAAGATAGTAGAAAGAATATTGCCAAGGTCAAACACACAAAAATTTAGAACCCACAAAAACTTTTTTTTCCTCCTAATTTAGTTCTCAGAATTGTCCAAGCCATTCTGAATGCAACTTTTTACAGAGATGTTAGCCTGAGGCAGACACTGAGTTGGGGGAACTGTCTCCTGAGTAGGTAAGGTTTGTCAAAGTAATGAGGACCTTGAAACCCAATCCTAGAATAGAACATGTCAGGCAACCTGAGCTATAGGTGTTGCTATTACTGCCTTGTGCAATTACTTATGCGCACATTGGCCTGCACAGGGTGCGCAGGAATTGCACAATAAATGCCAAAAAAAAAAAAAAAAAAAAAAAGAAGAAGAACAAAAAGCTGTCTGTAGGCTGTACAGGATAGATTTCTGCATCTCCTCGCACATGCAGTCTGTATATGTATATACAACCTATCAACTCCCTTTTAATCTCTCTGTTAACGTGTATAGTATGTGATTATCTTTCATCTATACTAGCATAACTCTGTCTCTTGTCTATATCTGACCCTAGCCATATCCGTCCTCTTTGGCTCAGCAGTATCTTGAGACTGTCAAGTATGATTTGGAGCTAGTTATCCTACAGCAACAGCCAGGCAGGTCTCTAAGAATAACTTCCCATTGGCCTTTGTATGAATTGGCAGATAGTTAGGCTTGTCCTTTGCCTTGGGGTGACAAAGTCACTGGAACAAAAAATTAGTAGCAAATTTGTAATAGTTTATTTATGTACTTTTTCAGAGGGAAGGGATTCAAGCTGTGCATTGACTCTTTTCTGAAAGTACTTGTTGCTCTCTTCCCACATTCTCATCACAGCTTGTAAAATGAGGCATAACAGAACTGTGGTGGCACTGACTTAAGGTATAGATGTCAGTCAGACTGCCTTTCCTTTTTTCTTCTTTTCCCCCCTGAAATGCTCACAAAGCCCCTGGTTATCAGGGTTGTGTCCACACTGCCTTATTACGGCTATCAGCACAACGAGTAGTGTCAATCCCCCTTGCTACTGCTGGGCTTGAAATTGTTTCCCAGCAGGATGCCTCTGCTGACGTGTGCATGGGGCTCTCCAGCAGAGTCCTGTTGCCTTGTTCTCCTTTTGGATCGGGTGGCATCTGAGCTGTCCTTCAGCCTGACTGTCAAAAACTTCAAGACAAGTAGGGATTTTAGTCAAATCCCCAAGACTAGGGGAAGTCCTCTAAAGAGGAGATCTCTCATTTGGGCTATCTTGGTTTACTCGCAGGGGTATTCTCTCTGAACACAGCAGCTGCATTGAGCCCTGCTTTATTTAGAACTTTGCTGGAAAGTACTTTCAAATGAGTTTAGTTAAATTTTATACCCCATTTTAAGGCAGTTTTTATTATGTTTGTAAGGGAAAGGTCTCTGTGGACAAGTAAAACATACAGTAGATTAATATTGTTCAAAATATTGCTCTATATTTTTTCATTTGAGCAGAAATGTTCTCTCTTTGTAGCAATTTCACATCTGCAGAAGATGCCTGGAATTTGGATCTGGTGTACTTTGGGGCAGAACCTTGGATGAGATAGCCTTCTGAGATCTCTTAAAGACCTTTTTTTCAAGACCATGGAGTCATAGAAACAATAGAAAGTAACTACTTTTACTTAACACTTGCAAGTTATGTGCTAACAAGAATGGGATCTAATTGTCTTGGGTAATGCAGAGAAATGTCTGTCCCACATCTGAACTACTTAGGGTCTGAAAGACAGCAGCTGGTTGGTGAAGGAGCTGGCACATAAAAGGCAGGATGATAAAAGAAACAGCAAGTGAGGGCCTAAGAGGTTTATGGGTGTACAAAGACTCACCCACAAGCATTTGTGCACTCGATCCCTGGCCTCAGTCAGGATTAGCATGTGCAGAGTAAATCAAACAAAAAGATGCCTATTTTTTTTTCTTCCTGATCTCCAGTAGTCACCATAAAAATATTTCTAATAGTTCCAGTAAACTGTTCTCTGACACTGAAGCTTTCCTTTAGGTTTGGAAGAGCAAATACCAGTCAGCATGACTCTCTTCCACTAGTGATAGTGTGTGTTAGATTCAAACTCTAGGTAAGATTTGAGAGGGTCCAGCACACCCTGCATGGGATGTGTTCATGAATCTGGGACTGTACTCACTAATTTGCTCTCGTTAGCCCCTCTCACAGAAGATGAAATCAAGAGATTTGCTGCATCAGCTCTTTCCACTGGCCTTATCCATGGCCAGCAGTCGTTGGATACTTGTTTTAAAGGAGGAAGCTTTATGTTGAATGCTGCAGATAGAGACAGTCCTTACTCTACAAGATTCTTGATCCCTGTTTATATGCAGCCTTGCTCCTAATCAATAAAGTTGGGCTGGCCAATTTTGTATTCTTTATTTGGGAGAATTTCCCATGTTCGCTGAATCATCAAGTATTGGTTACTGGTAATGGAGTCTCGTCCGGTTTGCAGATGGCCTGATCCTACGCAGAAAGTCCACCAACTCTTTTTTTCTCTGAAGCTTTCTTCTAAAATTTTGCTCTTCTTATTCCTCATATTGGTACCGTCTTTGATTTTCCCAGTTCTGGTGCTTGCACCCTGGACTGTCCCTGCCCCTTTCACACTGCTCTGCTCCAGCTGCCTTTTGAATACGTAGTGAAGTCTCAGACTTTGAAGACAGGGGCTTCTTTGAAAGTGATTTTCCCAGGTCCAAATATAGATCTCGATGCTCCAAGAACCAGTAGATCAAGATCTAAAGATTTTGTTTTTAAGTCCCAGTTTCATTCTTGATGGTGCCTTATATGTTGGTCTATTGAAATAAATAGCCATGACTGTAAAGTCACCTTGAATACGGAGTTACTCTCTGCACCAGGCTTTTGGGAAATAGATGAATTATGGTCTTTATCTTATCAGATTTGACTTTTTGTGAATTTATGCATTGCTAATCACAAGACTTCCGCCTGAGAGAGAGGACTTGTGTCTTACAGATCTTCCAAAGATTGCAGAGCAGGGGGAAGCATCCACCCACTGGCATTCAGTGCAACATAAACCATGTTGTATAGCCTGAGCCAGCATGAAAATAGCTGCCTGCTGACTCATAGAGAAACCTGAGGTCAGAGGCTCTTCCTTTCTACGTGGGGATCAGAGTGGTGTTTTAGGGCTCACTTCAGTAATGGGCCAGATCCAGAAAAATTAAATGCTTAATTTGGGTACTTATCAGAGGCCCTTACACCTGGAAGGGAAATTGCAAGCATAGTCTTGACTTCTGCAATCAATGAAGGAAGAAACATTTTCCTCAAGACTATTTTAAATACCATAATGCTATAACTGAAGTACAAGCTGGGAACACTTGCTGGGGTTAAACCCAGTTCATTTGCTTTTCAATATTCACCCATTTAGGGGGAGGAGGAGTGTTTATTCCTGCTGGTGTCTAAAGACTCAATTTGATCAAGGTCTCCTAAACCAAAAAGTGCCTTTTAATTTCTCTGTCCTGCCCTTCCCACGAAGAGTTGCGTCTCAATTAAATACAGCAGTGTACTGCTTCATAGTGAGGAGATTGGAGCCCCAGGAGCGTACGGTGTCTTCCTCGAGGGTAAAGAATAAGACTTTAATGCAAAGGTCAGCTTATCAATCTGTATTTTGGCAGTTCTCGACTTGTCTAATTGCTTCAGACCTATATGGTTTAAAACATTGTTTCCCACTCAAAGTAGGAGTTTAACAGTGCCTGTCAGTCAGCTGTTCTGCACCGTTGTGACATGGTTTGGTTAAACCTAATGAATCTGTGAGCACTTGCTGTATTAGTCTGTTTTCTGGAGGTCTAGATTGCCCCAGTTATTGGGATAAGGAATAATTTTAAGAGATTTATCCTCAGAATACTTTGAGGACACAGCAGAATACTTGTGTTGTGGATAGGTAAAGTCCACCTGTGAGATATACATGCTCTCTTTTCTGCTCCAGAAAAGAGAAGTTTAAGTCTGGTCTCTGGAATTCGCAGGTTATTTCCATGACCACTCAAAACTGCATTTCTGTTTTTGTGGATTGAATATCTGTGTTTTTGACTTGAGTCTCTGTGGAGCAAATTCCTGGAGGATCTCAGAAAACATTACAATCCTCTCTGCTCTCTCTTCCAAGCAGAAAGGAGCACTGCTGTGACCTGCTTTTGCTGTTGAAGAAGTGGATAACTCAGTCTGAAATGCAAGGAGAAAAAATATCCACATGCAGTTTTATCATACAGGGAATCAGGAAAGAAGAGAAGAGAGGTCCCACCCATGGCAAAAGTTAATCCCATCACTTAATGCACTTCAAGAGAAAGGACAGGTACCAAGGTGATGGGCACCATCTGAGTACTTGAATAAAATAATCTGTATGTGATGGGTATAAATTGTGCTGTTTTGCTGGAGCTTAAGTGCCTTGCAAACGACCCATTGCTGAAATTAATCTCTCTATTTGGGACAAGCTACAGCTTTCGCTGGAGTTTGCTCATTGTGGCAAGCTCCAAAGAAAAGATGCTCCGAACTGGGATGTCCTCAAAGAGAGACTTGCCTTCAACTTCCGTCAGGCATCGGACAGGTTGTATAGTTCAGGGAGAAAGGCTTTAGCTGAAGTTAGAAGCTGGTCTTTGTTGAGGGAGTTGTCGACAATGTCTCCATATGAGTTTTCTCTCTGTGTCAGTTCCCAGAGAAAAGCTTCTATCCATGGTAATCAGGGTTTATTAAAGGAAGCCAGGAAAAATCTTTAGCTGAGATTAAAGGGATTGTGTAGCTGCACTTGGTGCTGAATTGCTGCGCCCTGGCTCCGTTGCTGGGAGGCTGCCTAGTCAGCATCTGTGCACGGCCTCCCGTGTCCCAGGAAATGAATAGCTGTGCCTGAGTGGAGCAAAAGTAAACAGAGGAGTGCGCTGCCAGATTAACGCTGAGCTTCCTTAGCTGCTGCGCCCATGTGGCAGGCATTCCCTGGTAGCCCTGGGCACGAGCAGGTGTCTTCCCAGCCAGGTGCTGCACGGTGGAGAGCGTGCTGGGGGCTCTCTGAGCCCGTCCCACCAACAAAGAGGACCCCGGACTTACGGCTGGCCTGCTATGCAGGAGGAGGCAGTTGGATGTGATTCCCTCCTGCAGTGCTGACTTTGGGCACATTTCAGTCCTGCTGTAGATTTTAACTGGTGTTTTTGCTCTGAGCTCCTGGCTGCAGCAGGACACGGGGCGGGTTTTGCTTCCTTGGCTCTTTCCAGCCAGGCTTTCATGCATGACTGCTCTGGTGAGGCCTGGAAGTCTCACTACTGACCTTGCAGTGTCCCTGCTGCTGAACGTGGCTATCACAGGGGATCTGCTGATTCGAATCTGCCTGTCACCTTTCATGGAGAGAGGGTTGTGTGCATGAGAAAGCCAAATAGGGAGATGCTGTCATCTCTCATGCTCACCCTAGGACACGTTCCTTTCAGGGGCTGCAGGGTACTTCCTCAGACATAAAGCACCCATCTTTATTTTCTCCCCTTGAAGCTAGCTGGGTTGTGAGGACGGATTCAGCACATCCTGACTTTTCTGCCTACTGACACAGTCACCAGATGAGTTCCATGATTTTGGAAGAGGCTATTGAGGACAAGAGCCACGTAGAGCCCTTGAATGGGACAGTTTGCTCTTGCACAGGAGTCCTGCATGCTGGGTCAAGACATCAGTGCTGGCCACGTCTCAGGGGAAATGGAGGGTGAACCTGGTCATTGTGGGAAGTCAGTTTTGGGTTTATTTTAGAAATACTCAGATCAAAACCTAACCCCAGACCTCACTGTGTCTTTAGTGAGGCCTTTTGTTTATTTGTGCTTTTTTGTTTTTTATAATTAGTCTCTCACAAGCCAAGCAGTCTAAGAGATGAGGTATAGCACCATGTTATTTGTCTTCCCAGCTGCTATAATTTCTCCCTGTCCAGATGTGGGCAATGAAAAGAGATACTTAAGTCCTTCTGCCTGGTGCATTCTCTGAGGGGTGGTACAAACCCTGCTCTATTCTGCAAGCTAAACAGCAAGTCCTCCTTGCCTCTGCCCTCTGCTGTTTTTTATCAATTAACGCAAATTGCAAATTATAGCCTTTAGAGGCTCCAGCAGTGATGGATGGTGGGTGCAGGGCAAACAACATGAGCAGACAGATGAAAAGGAAGGGGTGAGTGCCAGCAGCTCACAGAGAAAAAAAATCGCTCTCCTAGGGTTGCTCGAAGGGCTACTGGAAGACAGCAAGATAGCCCCAAGCTCCCAGTTTCCTGGTTTTGCCCCAAAAGGTTGGTGAGGGGCTGCTCCTGTGCTTGCCTGGTGGCTGCCAGCACTAGTGACTTTTGAGGCTCTTCCCTCTGGAGAAGAAGCTCTTCCCCCATGAGGTCCACTATGTCTGAAGTGCCCTTGTCCTCCGCAAAAGGGACTCCTTAACCTCGCCTCTCCAGAGTTTCTCATTTGAATGTCCTCATTTTCCAGATCAAATTTACTGGCTTTGCAAGGAGAAAGGTTCTTCTCCCTGCCCTTCACCCCAAATGTGGGAGAGAATCATCTTTGTATCTCAGAGTCAATCAAGTTTCTCACCTGCTTTGGCTGCAAAGATTTCGTGGCTGGGGCATATCTCCTTTTACACAGTGTCGACCACTTATTTTAATGGACAGATTTTCTTTTGTTGTTGCAACTCAAGTTCCAGGCTCTGTAATGACCTCTGGGCAGATGGCTCCTGTTGCAGAACAGGGACTTTTAGTTCACTCCTCAGTTTACGGGTCATGGCAGTTCCCATTTCCTTGTCCTGAAGCTGTGCTGACCCTGCAGGGCTAAGAGGAGCAAAATATAGTAAAATATATGGGTAAAATAGATGTCTTAGTAGTTTAAAAGAACAATTTCTTCCTAGATCTGTCTAGTGCCTGATCAAACCAATGTCTGTTAGAAATATGGATTGTAACTTATAAGTGACGGGAGCCAGCGTTCAGCGTCGCCACGTGATGTTTCTGAAAGCAGGACTCAAACAGGGCCAGCTTCTTTCTTCTGATACTCTCTCAAGGATGGACTTTTTTTGAAAGAGGAATCGTTGTGCAGGGAGAGCTCATCCCATTGCTGCTCTATCCGTCATAATAAAGGTTATTAAAAGCCCCGTGTGACTGCCCTGCATATCCCTGCAGAGAATCGTCTCTCGCTGGCAAGATAGAGTCTTGTGAACTCTGCAGCGTAAGCTTTATTTTATTAAATATTTGTTTGATCAGAAAGGAGAAGCAGGACAGGGTAAACATGCCTAAAGTAAATGTGAAATGACCTTTGGCTGTTGTCTATCAAATGCTCGGGGCTGCTGAGGTACGGAGGGCAGTGGGAGGTGAAGGTGATCACACAACTGTCTTGAAATTCTGGCTACTGTGAGAATTTTGAAATATTTTGGTGTGGATGCTCTACAGGGCCAGATTTACCTTTTATACTACCAGATCTAATCAGTCTATAGGTCAAAAAAAGACAGGATTTATTCATTTTAATATTTCTTGAAACATATTTTGCAGTTCCAGTGATGTTAGAAGACTTGCACAGACTGAATAAAGCTATTAACACAAACCTGTGTCATTGCCACATTTCCCATCCTGCTGGGATTTGCAGATGGAATGATTTCTACCTGCCTCCTACAGCCCTTGTGCAGGGCTGGCTGTCATTCCTCTGCTTATCCCCTCATTCACCCCTGATTTCAGCAAAGTCACTCTTTGAGGGAGGTGACAGGACACTGCCCCATAAGTAGTGGATAAAAATCATGAAGCTCTTTGGAGTTGGAGTTTGGCTCAGGTCCTTTCTAAAAGCAGGAGGTGTTTTGTGAAATTTCGATCCAGATGTTAAACAGGGAGGAGAGAGGAAGAGGCTTCAGCCCTTTCTGCAGCCGGCGCTTAGCAGAGAGCTCTGCTGGTGAGACCTGAGGCAGCAGGACTGCATCTCCCACACACTTTGCAGGGCCAAAAGGGGCCAAAGCTGCTCTTGATGCTGAAGCAGCCGTGAGAAGGAGGAGGAGGAGGAGGCAAAGGGATGTGTTGAATGATGCAAAAACTGTTCTTGGTGATGTTCTCACCAAATTACAGGAGTGGTTTGAACCTCCTGTGGCTCCCACTACTCTGGTTAAAACCTAGGAGACTTTAGGGACTCAGCAGTGCAAGGAAGTCTCCTTCTCTCTAGTGTGTCACTAGTCCCTGGACACCAGTGCCTTTTGCCTTGGGCTATACTAAAAATTGCAATGCAAAGCAACAAAGCTGGGCTGTTAATTTTCCTACTTCATGGTTCTTTGGATTTTATTATTGCTGGTAGTAATACAGCTGCTTTCTTCTTGGTGCTCTGCAATCACCAGTGGAACTATAGCTCTCTTTTAGATGATTTCTTCATGGTTGTACTGTGTGTAGAAGGTAGTCTTGTGGTGAGAGCCCAAGAGAGGGTGGGACCTGGTGCTCAGTTTGCTCCTTGCTTGACTGTGTGCTCTCCGTAGATGTGGCTCGGCATGCTGGCTGACCAGACTGTGCTCCAAGCTGGTCAGGCGTAAAGCAGCTTTGATCTGGAAGCCACAGAGAGCCTGGTCAAACAGACCTATTCTGGACCAACATCTCCCTGAAAGGATATTAATCTCAGACCAAAGCTGGCTTCTTCTTGGCTAACTTAGAGGGTTGCGAAAGAGCTCAGTATCCATCTGGACCTCCCCCTGTAGGCAGATCCCTGACCTTCTCCAGGCTTCAATCACTCATCCAGAAGAGCAGAATAGTAATCTTTCTCATGTCCTGTCTTCTTAGATAGCAAAAAAACAACTGGGTCAAAGCTGGTAGTGCAAACAATAATATTGCTTGGTGTTTCTCCTGTTACTCTTCTGCACAGATCTAGCATCCAGTGGATTTGTGCGCTGTACCATGGGGCACATGTTTGTGTAATGAAGAGTAAGAGGGTGCAGATTTATTTTTCTGCTATGTGATTTCTACCAGCATCTTTTCTTTCAAGAGGGTTGCCTTTGTGCTGTTTTTAAGTAGCAAGCTCAGAGACAAGAAAGGGAGGATTAGCGATTAAATACACTCAGATGATGGCATGGTTGTGAAAGAAGGAGGAGGGAAAAATACTCTATAGTAATGAACTTCTGTTTTCTCTTCTCTTTGCTTGTAGGACAAAATCTGCCAGGGAATTGGTGTTTTGAAGACACTTACGGCTTTCAATCCTCGTTCCCTTGGGAATACAAACTTTTCTAATCATGTCACTGGCCATGTGGAAATGGACTTGCCTGGTTTCTCACCTCCTGCTATCTGCCACAGTGTCGTCTCTTGCTAAGCAGCAGCCGTCCCACCCAAAGAGGCCCTTCATCACTTTCACTGGAGACCAAGCAGAGGGAACCTTTAATCACTTGGTGGTTGATGAAAGAACTGGGCACATTTACTTGGGAGCTGTCAACAGGATCTATAAACTTTCTAGTGACTTGAAGGTCCTGGTGACACATCAGACTGGTCCTGATGAAGATAATCCCAAGTGTTATCCTCCTAGGATAGTTCAAACTTGCAATGAACCTTTGACGCCCACTAACAACATCAACAAAATGCTCCTCATAGACTACAAGGAAAATCGATTGATAGCCTGTGGGAGTCTTTATCAGGGCATCTGTAAGCTTTTGAGGCTGGATGATCTCTTCAAGCTGGGAGAGCCCTTCCACAAGAAGGAGCATTACCTCTCTGGAGTGAACGAGAGTGGCTCTGTTTTTGGAGTCATTGTTTCTTACAGCAACATGGATGACAAGTTGTTCATTGCCACTGCTGTGGATGGCAAACCAGAATATTTCCCCACTATTTCCAGCAGAAAACTCACCAAAAACTCTGAGGCAGATGGGATGTTTGCTTATGTCTTTCATGATGAGTTTGTGGCATCTATGATCAAGATCCCCTCAGACACCTTCACCATCATTCCCGACTTTGATATCTACTACATCTATGGCTTTAGCAGTGGTAACTTTGTCTATTTCCTAACTCTGCAACCTGAGATGATTTCACCACCTGGTTCCACTACAAAGGAGCAGGTTTATACCTCGAAGCTGGTTCGACTGTGCAAGGAGGACACAGCCTTTAATTCCTATGTTGAGGTGCCCATTGGCTGTGAGAAGAACGGGGTGGAATATCGGCTGCTTCAAGCAGCCTACTTGTCCAAGGCCGGAGCTATCTTAGCGAGGTCTTTAGGTGTCAGTCCTGAGGATGATATCCTCTTCACAGTCTTCTCCAAAGGTCAGAAGAGGAAGATGAAGTCCTTGGATGAGTCAGCTCTTTGCATCTTTGTCCTGAAAAAGATCAATGACCGCATCAAGGATAGACTGCAGTCCTGCTACAGGGGTGAGGGGACATTAGATCTGGCCTGGCTCAAAGTCAAGGACATTCCCTGTAGCAGTGCGGTAAGTCAAGCACCTCACCACCCAAGCTTAACTTCTTCATGTGCTCATAGAGTGGGAGAGCTTGGAACATGGCTTAGTGATTAGGGCAGGGAGCAAGGAACTGAGCCTGCTTCGTTGCAGTCCTGGTCCTACCTCCAGCTCACCACATGATGTGATTTAACCAGTTCATACCTCAGTTTTCTCATGGACAAGCAGAGGAACGTATCACTTTCTGACTTCCCAGGAATGTTATGATTGCTAATTAATTAAACCAAGGGGCCCTGCAATCTTTAGAAGGAATTAGCCTGCTTTTGTTTTTTTCACTATGTAATTCGTTAAGGGTGAAACGATGCTTCCTTCAGAAGTCTTGGCTCATACCTTAACCAAGATAGGATTTAGATAATGTTAACGCCTTGTGCTGGTTTCTGTGTCTGCTGGTGGAATTTTATCTCCCTGAGCTGGAGCTGGAGTAGGATTTGATCGGGGAGCTTTGTGAAGCCAGGATTTCATTCCTTCTAGGGCTAAGAAGCACTGGTCATTAACCATCAAAGCCCCTTGTCTTCCTGTTTCTGGTCAGCTCTGTACTGTCTGTGCACTGAAAAATTAAGGCCTGGCTACAAATCAAGGTTTAAATGCTGCAAGATTTAAGGGCAAGACTTGGGGAGAGGTTGGTCTACCTGACCTACAAATGATCTTAATAAAGTGTCTTAGTTTACTCCGTCAATTCAGTAAAGCGTCACTGCAGAAATCCGCATCAAGCCAGCTGGTATAGGCTGCCTTTGATATAATGCACAGAAATCAGCATTGCAGCCTGCACTGCATACAGGCTGCTGTAACAGTCGCCTCTCTGGGCTTTGATTTCCCTCCTTAATTAGCTCTTTCAAGTGAGAGGCAAGTTCAAGTCTGAGCAAAGGGAATACAGAGAAACACCAGAACGCTTTTCTGCCCCATAATCTCATGGCAGAGGCAGGACTCGGGGTAGAGGATTGCTCCAGCTTTTGTTGGCACTCAAGGCTCTTTTGCTGGGGGATCCCTACTGCTCCTTTGCTGGACAAGGAAGATCACAGAGGGAAATTTAACTGCAGAGAGACTGATCTTGACTTTGTCCTAAACCCCCTTTTATACCTGTGCCATCAGCAGTGTCATGTGAGCTCTAGGGAAGTTCAGGCCCCTCCTTGCAGTGGGAGCTCTTCTGTCTAGACCTGCCTCAGTAGCAGAACTCCCTGTGGAGTATTGCCCAGGGAGACAGGCTGTGCCCAAATCTCACTTTGATTTTTTTTGTTTTGCCTCAAGGCCTCTGCACATTCAAAGAGCTGCCTTTAGATTTAAGCTGAGAGTTTCCCACTGGAGTTACTTTCACAGGCTGTTAAGTCTCTCCTCATATTTGCAGATCTACTCTGCTTGTGCTCCATACAGATGCTTTTAACGTTGGACCTCTTGAATCAGGAGGTTTGGAGCCCATCAGTCACCTGGCTCCTGTGGCTTTAGACAGGAGTGAAAAGGCCAACAGCTCTCCTGTGCCCCTTTTGGTGAGTGCTGGATGAAGATGACTGATAGGATTTGGAGGGACAGGATTACAGAGGTTGGAGAGTGGAGAAGGAGCAAGGGACAGAGTGACAAAAGGGGGGGGGAACTGCTAAATCATCTTTATGACTATATTTCTTCACTGTAAAGCAGAGATGCTAATCTTTCCCACCTGGAGAAAAAGCCCGGAGAACCCTGAAAAAAACCCGTATGTCTGAAAAGTGTTACTGCGGGCTGTGCTCTCCTTAAGCTGAATTCACTTGGAGTATCTGGCAAGCCCTGTCTGAGTTCAGCTGTGCTGCCCGAGGAATGAGGCATTACTGACTTGGCTGCTAGAAGGTTTGCAGAGTCCAGCCACTAAGCTTGGAAAACATTTGGTGGTTAGTGAAGTATTTTAGAGGCTGGATACATGTCCACCAAACTTGGAAACCATTTGGTGGCTGGTGAAGCATTTTAGAGGCTGGATACTTGTCTGTGAGGGCCTTGTCTCCTTTGCTGATGTCCTAATTGCCATTGCATTTGCTGCTCTCCCTTTCAGCTCATGTATCTGTAGAAGGTATAAAAGTGATTATCAAACCACCAGTGCGACTTTTGCTGGTTTATGTGAGTGCCAAATATTTCTGTGCTAGCGCAGATACTTAGCCTGCCTGTGCTCAAGGCTAGAACTGAACTTCAGTTTTGCTGCCCTGCTTCAAGCAACTGAAATCCTGCATGTGAACAGATACAGCTGATACACTTGGCAGTGAGCAGATGGGTAGAGAGAGGCAATGGGGAATCTCCATCGAGCATAGCAGATAAACACTCTTGGAAGACACATTCCAGCCCTTTTTTGTGATACTAACTGTAGGGCCATGGATTATGGAGCAGTGCTCACCACACTGTCCCTGCATCCTGCTGCAGGGTCAGTTCTGGCTTTCGGCATCACATATTCTCTAACAGGGCAATAACTGACTCAGAGAGTGTTGTGTGTGAATCTGCTTCTGTTTCTGCCTTGGTGTAATGCTTGTTCAAGGCCACTTCAGGGCAAGTGAAGTCTCTAGGGGACCGTTCTTGGCAGAGCTCTCCTAGCCTACAATATGCACACAAATAATTGCAGGGAGGTGGTGAAGCAGCGCGCTTGGCCGGAGAAGGAAAGCGCAGTGTCTGCAGCTTCTCCGGTCAGACAGCTTTGCTAGTGCAGCTGGAGCTGGGACAGCTGAGGTCAGGTAGGACCTGGCAGCAAGCTGGCTTGAAAGCACTGCGTCTCGCAGTCAACCTGTGGCGGGAGACGCTGGGTCTCCAGATGTCCTGCGGAATTGGATGTCCTTGAGACTTGCCTTGGTCTGGTTGGCAAACCCAGTGTGATGGCAAAGGGCTGAAGCACAACTGCATAATGAGTCCATGCCTCTCATGCTGACAGTGCACATACGTGGGAGCTAAACCAGGAGCTACGGGTTTCAGCAGTGCAACAGCAGAGCTTTCAGACTGGCGGATGCGAAAGCCCGCAGATGAATGGAATATTGTCAATGCATGTTCTCGCTTCCGTCCCTGTGTTATAGCTGTCCTCTTCTTAATCTTCAGCATAAATCAAGGAAGCATGATCAATTTTTATGACTAGGCAGCTGATTTCCAAATTGGTGATGTTCACTCAGGTGATGAATAGTTCTAGGTAATACCTCTCTGTTTTTTTTTCTCTGTCAGTACCTTGCAAATACATGATAATAACTTATATTTAAATGATATACTTGACCCCAAATGCTTAGAAATTCATACAATCCGAGAAAAATGGGGCTGGGAAAAAAAAGAGCCTTATGAGGTCATCTGGTTTGCCCTTCCGCCTTACTTAGAGCATTCCTGACAGATGTTTGTCTCACCTGTTCTTAACCTCCAGTGATAGAGATTCTGCTTTCTCCCTAGATGATCTGTCTTTGCTGCTAGGAAGCTTTTCCTTATGTCTAATCTAAATCTCCTTTCCTGATATTGAAGCCATTACTACTTCCATAGCCGCAGAGAACACATCTATCCCCTTCCTCTATCTAGCAACTGCTTTGCGCATCACTGAAATGCGACAGGTCCTGTGGTGCAACATAGTGCATCAATTTATGCAGCACGGTGAGTGAGGCTGTACAGAAGTGCAGGGCTTTTGCAGAAGGAAGAGTTGTTTGGGGGGGAAGTGTTTTAAAACTGAAAACAATCTTCATATTGGAAAAAGAAGTGCATGGTTTAAGCACGCTTCCCAAGCTTTGTAATTAACCAGCAGCGCTTTTCTTAACCACTGAGAAATGCTGGATTTTTTTTTTTAAAAAAAACAAAGCCTATCTGGAAGGAGGATGCAACAGAAAATGGGACATTTCAGTGCAGGACTTAATCACTGATTGGTTTTCAGTAGTATGGAATTGGATTAACAATAGGTACATTTTGAAACTCACTAAAAATTGCACTATAAGGAGACTCAGTCGTTGAGCCAAGGGAGTTGAAATGTTGTGTGGGACATCCAAGGATGGGGGAAGAAGGGGAAAGTGTGTGCCAGGATCTACTGGGGAGGTGTGAGAGCAGCAGGGATCCTTGCTGGAGCCTTGGCTTGCGATGAAGCCCCAGATACGATGCCTTCGTGGCATGTGATCCCAGCTGTCAGCTTAGGAACTGGTTCCAGCCCAGGACTGTTATCCTGGGAGATCCCAGTCTCTTCATCAGCCTGGTCTGACTCACAGCATCACCTGCTATACTGCAGACTAACAAATTTGAGGCCCCAAAATGAAAAGATTTCACCCCCGTCTCTGTAGCTTTTACCGGATACACAGTGCAAATATCTGTCCAAGATAATCAAAGTGTCTGTCCCCAGCTATTGCCTGGCTTCTGCCTGTTGCTGGTATTTTCTTTTTCTTTTGGCAGGAAATGGAGTTTGACTGTTCAAATTACTGTATTCAATCTCTTCCTGTTTTTCATGGCAGCATTGTCACTTGGGGGAGAAAAGAAATGTTTTTGAAGCTGACCAGCCAACAAAAGGCCTTGTGTAAAGAGATGGGCAATATTTTCCCAACACTTTGCTAATGGAGGGGATGTGAGGTGGTGTATTTGGGATCCAAGCTGCTGGCTGATCAACGACTTGGCTACGAAGGCTGCTTCTGAAAAGATGCTTCGAGGCGCCGCTGCAGCTAGCAGTGCCCAGACTCCTGTGAGTCCTGCATCCCCTCTGTATGCCTGTTCATCCCATGGGCTCCCTTCTACTTTCCCTGCAACCTTCCTGCCCATCTCAGATGCTTCATGGAGCAGGGGTGGTGCTTGGCCTTTGGGCTCTGTGATGTGCAACCCTACCCTTCTTCATACCATCAGGCTAGGAAGGGACATTCCTAGCTCCGGTGACAGAGGGCTGTATATATAGTGTAAGATAAAGTCAGCTTGACTCCTGACGCTGCTGGGAATGGGGTGGCCACTATTTTCCTACAGATTGCCGGTTTCTTTAATTTCTTCTTCCTTCCGGAGGTGCATCAGCTTGCATTTGTCATCTCTGGTGTTGATAGCACACAAGTCTGACCAAGCACCTCTGAGATGCTGAGATGGGGAGTAGCATTATCCCTGTTTTACAGGACAGGTTGCTGAAGCACTGTAAAACATGACTTGCCGCTCAGCTCCTGAATCCTGCTGCTGTGCCCAAAGGTCCCAGCCGCTGCAGGAAGAGGGAACAGCATCCTTGCTTTTGGGTTCCTCTCTAGCAAAGGGGATAGCAAAACAGAATCCTTTAAAAAGAAGAACATGGCCTGAAGTTGCTGGAAAGGGGAGGCATTTCAGGGGGCTAGGAGAAAAGTTGCTTTACCGTTAAATAAATAATAGAAAAGGAATCACTATCTCTACATGTCATTTACCCCATCATTTTCCCTTAAAAGAGAAAGGCTGGGGTGAAATGGAATGTTATTTGTTTTTTTCTTAGCTGTCAAAAAAGGAATATACGGAAGGAGGTCCATGTGGTGCTGTTGCTTTGACATTTTTCACACCAGCGCCTGTCCGTTTCTGGCCTGGATTGGATGGGTATGTGAGCCTGCCTCTTTCTCTGGGGAATGACTCACAGTCACAGGAGCAAGCTATCGGTTTCATTAGACCTCGTAGTGTCACTGGGCTATCGTAAGTAAATCTCTGCGGGGTCAACACCACTCGTGCCAGCACGGTAGGGCTTTATGTTCATCTCTACTGGATAAACCACGTGTGAGAGTTTTGTGTGTGTGCTCTTTTAGTCTAAATTATATGGGCCTATGTTAGTGATCCGAAGGTCCTCCTGGGTTTCTTCCTTGCTACTCTGCTGTGTCCTCTTAACGGCATGCTTGTCAGCTCAGTCTGACTGTCCTTTGTGTCTCTTAGCCAGGCTAAAAACAAGATTTAGTTAGTCCAAAATTGAAAGCTCGTATTTCCTCCTTCCTGTGAGATCTACCTTCAGGACCCTTGAAGTTTAAAGGACCACTTCCCAGTCAGCTTTATCAGTGCTTTCCGTGCTCCTCCTCTAAAGACACAAGCAAGAGCAGGAACCAGAAAATGACACTGTGCAGCCTGTGCAAAGTCAGTAGGCTCAGAAATGCGGCACTGCCTCGCAGGGAATGTTCACTGGAGACTGCGAGACGGCGCAAACAGGCTTATTACTGCCAGCTCTGTATTTGTGTAATTGGTCACATCAGTTTGTATTGGACGGTGCTGTGTGCGTGTGGAGTGTGTTGTCAGAGAGACTTGCTGAGCCCAGCAACTCTGGTAACAGATGACAGGCGTCCTCCGTTGATGCTGCGAGCTGGAGCGGAGCGACGGCTTTGCTGTAGGGGCAGTGCGGACACATGGGTCAGGCAGTGGCCTGGGATATACATCGCTCAGCTGTGTGATTTGCAAGTTACCCCCGTCCACCTTCTCACTCCTGATTTCTCCATCTCTGGAAGGCCTGACTGTTGCCTCCCCTGAAAAACTGACAGTGCTTTGGGAAGAAAGACACTTCATTGAGGAGAAATGTCACTGCCTTGCTACAGGGGAAACTCGGGCAAAAGCAGAGGAAAGAGCTCTCTCCAGCAACGTGGCCTGTGTTTTCTGTGGTTATTGCTGAGGTGGAAGTGACCAGAGATGTTTGGCGTGGTGCTCCTCAGGCTAACAGAGAGCAGCTGAATTCAAATCTCCACCGCTCTGAGCAAGGTCTTGACCCCTCTGTAAACAAAGTTAGCAAAATCCTCCCCCCCCAACTCTTCCTCTGGGAGGTGATTAGGCAGGCTCGTTAACTAATTAGCATTAATTCACTTATTGGCGTGCCCAATGTTCATGGTCTGCCAGGGACAGGACAGCTGAGACTTAATGGAGTTGTAAAATCTCAGCACTGGGTGAGTACAAAACTTCTCCAATAACTGTGTGAGGTCTCAGTTCAGCTAGAGTATAGCCTCTGGCAACAGCCCATCCCTCCAGACATCCTCAAAAACCTACCACTTATTTGGGAGAACATGCAAATGCCAACTTGATGGATGTTCATTTGCATGGCTTCTCAGGCACTGCATGGATTCATCTTCACTTTTTCCTTGGTGACAGCCCTTCCTCTGAAGTGCCACCTCTCTGCTTTGAGCCAGCAGGAATAAGGACCCTTCACTATCTCTGTAAAGTTCTTGGCACTCCAGGGAGGAAAAGTGGCTTTGGAGGCCCTGGGGAAGAGAAAAACAAAAACTCTTAAGCATCTATGTAAGGCAAAGCTTGTACTTAAGTGCTATAAATCAGGGTCTAATTGCATGGAGAGGATGATTGTGTTTGAGGTATTAAGTACGTTCCTCAGTATTAAACACCTGTCCTTGAAAGGATACCTCCAGATCAGTGTGCACACATAAACAACGCTGGCTGTAATTAATTGCCTTCCCGTCATAACCCCATCCTGCAAGTCCTTCCTTCCAAAATCCTCGCTTTTTGTCTTAGAGTGGAGAGAAAGAAAGCAACTTTGGAAACAGTCTCCTCAAATCCTTTTATTTACTTCCCAAATATAAGGAAAGAGGAAACCCTATGCCTTTAAATGGCCAGGCGCCAAAGCCGTGTGCGCTGTGCTGTTCCCTCCTGGCTCCTTGCATCTGTTTGACCCTGCTCACATAAAATGTTCATTGAGGACGGCGCAGGGCCCAAGGCTGCTGATGAGCTGTTGTGTCTGAGATATTTTAGGCGCAGCTCCCTCCCCCAGCTGCGATCCCCTCCCCAGCCCATGTGGGCTCTGCTTCAGCATCTCTCAACATAGACCCGGGGCCCCGGTGGTCCCGGTAGTCACCTGACAGCTACTCCTGTAGGTGACCGAGGTACTGGCTTCTCCATCACTGCCCACGCTCCTTGCCGCATGGATGAGTAGATTCGTTGCTGGGAACTGATCTTCACTGTTTTCTTATGCGATTGAGCTGCCTGGGCACACGTGGCTCAGCCTTACATTTTCTGAGGGCTCCATATGATCTCCTCGCATTTGTTTCCACGCTGGATGATCAGCTCCTTCGCAAACCTGACCTCATATTGCCTCGCCAGGAGGTCGCCTGGCAGGCTGAGGGGAATGCTTACACAACATTTTTTTTTTTTTTTAGAAAAAATAGCAAGCAGAACCCAGCTATCCTGGAAAAGCCAGAAGCAAAGTAACTTCAGCTCTCTGTGTGAGTCCCATGCTATTTAAAGCATCTCTGGACAGGGAGCAGACAAGCACTGGGGTTTGTACAATAACTGTTCTGTTGAGGAAAGGGGTCAAGGGTACGCTGCATTCAGCATTGCCTAATGGGCCAAACGCTGCATAGACCCTGTCTCCCTTGTCTAATGTGAGCGGAGCTGTGCAGGGTAAAAAACAGTGCGTGGCCTGTCTTGCTGCTCGGAGAATCAGCTAAGTTGTTTAAGCTCTGAGAGTGGTCTGGTGCACTATCTATATTTATTTTATAGACCATCACATGCGTAATGTGAGATGCTTTTTTTTTTTTTTTTTTTTTTTTTCGCCCCTGAGATAAGCAAGTTTATCTGTTTCCCAGATAAAGCTGCATCTGGAGGTCTCCGTTGCATCAGGTGCATCAGATTTGTACAGATGCTGGACCTGTCTGCCCTAAAGGATGGCCAGTGTCAAGAGTCAAGATGAAGATGAGAAAGGCCTCTGTCCCTGCAGAAAAATGACCAAGTCCTATCAGATCATATTTCTGCTCCTGCCTAGGCAGGACATTGGACAGGCCAAGCTTGGTATCTGTGATGGGATGCGCTTTGGCTGTATCTTTGTTCAAGAGGCACTTTAATAGCACTGGCCATGTCATCTGGTAATGTGACCACCGCTTTGGGACCTAGTGTGGTGTTTGACCCCCTGGCTAAATGCATGGGCAGAGCCAACATTCACCTGCCTGAGGAGACATGGCCAAGTTCAGGATGGATCTGGGGATGAATCCTGGATCTCCTGGCACACATTTACCTCCAAATCATTCTTCTTGTCAACCCTGCTCCCTTGCTTGAGTAAATGTCAGGGAATGGGGGAATGTGGCTTACTGTGCTTGCTGACGTGCAAATCTTCATTGTGCCTTTCTCTCGGAGGTGGCAAATCCTTTCAGTGATTTCCCTCAAGAGTACGCTGTGATTGTAGGTGTGCATGAGATGTTGCGTTTTTATTGGCATTCAGTGAAGGTATGGAGGGACCCAATCCATGAGCTTCCTGTGAAGTACTGCGTTAGGTCTCTGGGGCTGAGTCCTCTGGGACTTGGAGCTGAATAACAAGGACTCAAGTTCAGGCTCTGCTACTGTACTGTGTATATACTTCATGTAATAGCAATGCAATCCATAGTTTCCATAATCTTCCCTGTGCAATCAACATCTAGTCACTTAAATCTAGCAGCTACAAACTGTTGCAACCCCAACATTTTCAGCTTTATGGTGCAGATTTTGTGGAAGTAATATTTAAAGTAGTTAAAGAACCACTTGAAGCACAGCAAAAGCAAGACATCCAGATACGTGTGGATCTAAATAGAGACTCCACAGAAAGACAGAGAGACCTCTGTTTCCTCCATGCAGTATTGAAGTTGGCATAGCTGATAGAGCATGTGGGTGACATTAGATCAGTAGGAACAACATCGTATTTTCCCTGTTTCAATGTCATTACCCCGTTGTTGTCAGTGATCCAAAATATAATAGGATTTGTTCAGCTGATTTATCCTGTAAACAAACAATATTAGCCAGGCGCATGTTCAGATGCAGACAGGGAGTGGGAGAGGCAGAACGAGAGAGCGTGCAGAAGGGAATAATAAAAACGTACTCCTCCTAATGAGGGAATGACCCAGCACTTATCAATGGGTCGGGGCTATTGGTCGGGATCCCGAGCCAAGAAACACAGGGACGTAATTGTAATGGTGTCCCTGCTCCTGAGGGTTGGCTGCAGCCTTCCGCTGCACAGTCCCGCTTTCAGATGCAGGGAGAGTTTGAGCTTAATGGCTTGAGTGAATTTATACTCGGCTGACACAAGTGCTCTGCATTCCTCAAGCACTGAGATCGGCACAGATAGAGGTAGCAAATGGGAGATTTTTCTTTGCATAGCTCGAGTGCTTTATTTTGTTGTTTAAACTGATAACTAGGCTTCTTTACATTAATTTTTCCTGAGATGATAGGAGCCGGCACAACACGGTGCTCCCTGATGCAGATGTGCAGCCCTTGAGCTCGGCACAGCTCACTGTTATCTGGCGAGCAACCCGTGGTCTCTGATACCCAGCAGAGCTCTCTCAATTTCCCCATGCTGAAGAGCAACTGCACATGCGAGTCATTCATTACAACACTCAGTTTACCTTTGTAGGACCGTGTTGAGGCTTAATTAATGCTTTTAAGCGGCTCTGGGATCTCTGGGCAAAGGTGCTGCCTGCATGCAAAGCAGTGTTGTTGTTTAATTTATATAGCACTGTTGGTGTGCACGGCACTTTTCAGCCCAAATGATAATTTTGTCTGTGTAACAAAATAATAATTATAGTAATTGTGATTCAGCAGAGAATCTCTGGTGATGCCGGCGTAGGGTAGACAGCTGGACTCTATCCGCCAAGGTGCTGGTGTGCACTGCTGGAATAGGAACGAGGGGTGTCTCTCAGCTGCAGAAACGCTCCATCTCACTCCAGATTTAACCATTCTGCTGCCAGTAAGTACTAGAACCAGGTATATTGTCTGCGAAACTGAAGATAGGTCAGCAAAAGAAGGTGCCTACACAGCACTGTGCGTAATAAACAGCAACAATATTCCTGTGGAGACCTTTTGAAGAATCGTGCAATGCTGGCAGTTGTGTCCTGGTGAAAATGGACACGAGACTTGGTAATTTGGGGCAGGGAACATCTTTTTCCTGGGCAGTTCTGTTGGACCGATATGCCTGAGGGAATCCCATGCTGCTGCAAGGATGCTCGGGATTACAGGGACACAGGTAGAGAGGACAGAGCCTCAGTCTCTTCTTACACCTCTCCAAGCTCTGCAGTTGATGTCTTGCGGGAATTTGTTACATAGCCAGCCGTTGACCCATCATGGACACGTGACGTCCTTTAGGGCGAAACGCAGCAGCTGGCTAAAAGAGCACTTCTCTCTCTCGCAGAATTGTCTTTCTGTCTGCACAGAACACCTTTTTCACCCCAGATTTTCTCTCTGTGGGGTGAAATTTCTCTCTAACTCCCCATCTCAGCTACAGCAGCACCAGGGGAAGTGAAGTGCTGCCACGTTTCAGGTGTGTAACGCACAGCTTTGCTGCTGGAATATGTTCTTACAAAAGAGCTCTAGTGGCTTATTTGATCAATACTTCACTTTTGAAAAATCCCTAAATGCTTATTTACCCAATGGACCATGGCAGTTTCAAAGGTACAGTCTCCACACTCAATAATCTCTCCCTATTTTTTTTTTTTTTTTTTTGGTATGAAAAATTTTAAGTGAATTTTTAAAGCCATGGAAAGCACTAAGCTGAGAGCTGCAGAGATTATATTCCTCTGTTTATCCTGCAATGCCTCATCCATATGATCCTCCAGCCTTTGAGCCAGCAGGGTTAAGTTTATGGGACTGCAGAACTCAGCTTCCTTTTATAGTTACAGATGCTGTTTTCCAGGTCCCATCCATCTTTCCAATTTGAAGATACAATTCCCACCTGTGCAGGAATGGCAGGCATGAACCTCTGTTGCCACACACCTCAGTGATCTAGTTTTCACCCCAGTTGCATGGCTTAGTGTGTTAACAC
The DNA here is from genome assembly GCF_028389875.1 of Rhea pennata. Lineage (NCBI taxonomy): Eukaryota > Metazoa > Chordata > Aves > Rheiformes > Rheidae > Rhea > Rhea pennata. The sequence continues at coordinate 3,186,044 of NC_084663.1, forward strand.
TGAGGTTTGGCATAAAATGTCTGAATTTTTTTGGAGGGAGTGGAAATGATTTATGCAAAAGGGAGATGTGGCTGACACAGTGATGGCATTTTCTATTTGGGACGTGAAGGCCTCTGCTAATGGAAGTGTTTCATGCTTTGCACTGCTGCTGGAGGGACCATCCTCTTTCCCTGCTTGTTTAAGAAGCTTAGGCTCTAAACAAGCTATTTGAAATATCACTAAAGTTACAATATCCAAACAGACAGAGTATAAATACCACTGCAAAATATGCCCAGGTATTTGAATCTGTTCGGCACAGAGATCTTGTTTATCTTGACATGATGTGCCAGTTTTCCGTAGCAGACACTTGGAGGCGAAATTAATGGTGAGATCCAAGGATATGGTGAAGCTGGTATCTATTCACGATCTGCCAGTAACATGCACTTATTAAACTGGTGGTGTTCCAAACTGGAACCCTAATTGCACCTTCTTTTGTAATGGTGGCAGGAGTGTCCTCTTAAGCCAAGAAGAAGCATGTGTTTTTGCTGAGGCCAATATTGGATAGGGGGCCTGCAGACTTAGTGTCCGTGCTTCTCTGGATAGTCAGTTTTGGACTTCCCCCATGTGGATATGAACTGTTTTCCTCTGATTTTCTAGTGCTGCTCCCAGAGCAGAAATGCTGCTACTGACCTGTCCTATGCCAGTCATAAGGAAATGTGCATAGCAAAAGCGGGAATAAAAGTCTGAGAACAAGCCATGGGCTGAAAAGCATTTGCACTTTCTGCTCGCTAGCTCTGTGGCTATGAAACTGGAGTCAGAAGACCCTGAAAGCTGTGGTCTGCATCTCCAGGCTCTGCAGCAGAAAACAAGAAAAGTAGACCTACTGCTAGTATTGCTTAACTTTTGCAGCACTGAGGAATAGAAATGCATCTTTTGACACATTAATCATTGGACATAGACTAATCAAACTGTTCAGGACATAGAGGATGCTAAATTTATAGCAACAATTACCAGCTGCTAATAACCAGCTAGCTCTGTTGAGCAAAAGGTCTGAAGACTGAAGAAATCTGTTGGTCTCTCTAAGAAAGGCAGCCTCCTCTTCCGGAAATTGCAAACTTTACGATGTGGAGGTACCTGGTATGGACTGTTGGGAAGCCAAATACTCACAATACAGCAGGAGCATAAAGGCAGGCATAAAAAGTCTGTGCCACATTAAGATTCTGTAGCACTCTGGAAACTTGACACCAGTCCTTGAACTGATACTTAAACTACAGACCTAAAAACCAAACGCTTGTACAAGTCCTAGTCAATCTGAGTAACTTTCCCCCCTGTTCGTACATTCCTGAATTATGTTTGAGTGAAAACCTCTTAGCATAGTAGGTGCAATTTCCCTGTAATTGGTAAACTTACCGTAACTGCACTGTCATTTGTATATGGTGACATGTAATTGCGTGGTAACCACTGCTGCGGCTGCACAAGTGAAAAGCAGCGTGCAATTATAATGTATTTTGGAACACTGGCTCTTTATCCAACTTCCATTATATCACAGAGGACCCTTGGAAAATGGTCCTGGATATTTTTGTATGTCATTAGATTGCAAACTAACTGCTAAAGAGTGGTTTGGTTGGTGAGCTATGCTATCTTTGGTTGGTGGCCCAGGGTTCCCATCCTTTTGCCCACAAAATTTCCCAGTGGCTTTGAATTCCAGAGGACAACAGCCTATGGCCTTCGTTAGTCACTGAACCAGCCCACAACTTTTTCCTGACTCACTGTCGGGAATGCATGTGATGGGGAGGGCAGTGTCATGTACCCAATGTGAATGATGTGGCACTAGGTGAAAGTCGGAGGTGCAGTCTCCATCCTGCACCAGGACTTCACGTCTAGACAGAGCCAATGGGTTGATGTTAGATATTGCCTGAAGTTGGTGAACCAAACAGTGATGCCCAGGATGATATAACCATGAGGACAAGCAAACGAGAAGAGCACAAGCCTTGGGTAGCAAACTTCTGTTGGTGGAGTTGGAGTTAAAAGACGTGTTTTGCAGGGATGTGGTTTGCATCACTAGCAGTTCTATTGGCCAGGGATTTATGGTTCACCCCTGCCTCTCTGATGATCTAGACCCTCACTTATGCCTCTTCAGATACTGGGAGGTTCCTAGTCAGAGCTTTTCCTAGGGCTTCCATCTCTCTAGATTTTTAAACACCCTATTGGAGTACATGTCCACTATCACCAGGAAACACAGTCCTTGCCATTAAGATCTTGCAGTTGAGCAATGGAAAAGACCTTGGCTATCTCCTTGCAAAGACTCAGATGCATATTTCTGTTGATTTCTTATTGCTGTTGGCTTGCTGGCCCTGCTGGCAGCACAGACAGCTGTAATAGATGCAGTGTCTCCATGGTCTGTAGTAGCCAAGTCTGAGATAACAAGAGTGAGAAGCCAAGTACCTGCCACTGTATGAAGACAGGGTTGTTAGGTATTAGCTGTAAATCAAAGGCGAGACCTGGCCACTGGGACAGCCTGTATCCCCAGTGGGTTTGTGGAATTGCTTTGGAGCCTGCTGAGATATCTGGAAAGAGGCCTTTGTGCTTTGATTGTGGGGGAAGATTTCACCAGAGTGAAAGCAAGGAGGAACAAAGGATCGCTAATCCTTTATCGAAGCTTCTCCCAAAATATGGATTAGCCTGTATTTGATTATCAGAGGCTGTTTCAGAGACAAATTGCTAAAGCAGATGTTTAAGGGACAATTGCAGTTTATTACAGCACTGTTTGCATGGACGCCTGATATCTGGCACTTCAATCCTTTGTGTGATGCCAAAGTGCTCTTGTCTGCCATGGAATCAGATGAGGATGGAGAAGGAGGTGCTGTAATCAGAGCTGTGATCCTTCTGCTGAGTTTAGGGGTTTTGGGGCTCAGTGAAGCCTTAGAGGCCTGACCGAGCAGCACCAGCCTTGTAAAGCCAACCCTTCTAGGAGGGCTTTGATGAATTAATTATTTATTTGATAGACTTAATCCTGGGGAAGGCAGATGCATGCCAGAATCCTTCGGTAAATCAGGCCCATTCTTTGTACATCCTTCCTATTTCACTGGTGAATGTGATACTTGGCCACGGTGTCACCACTGCAGATGAACCCTCTGGGTGCTGATGTAGGGCCTGGTGACAGAAGCAGACTGCAGCCTTTCACCAGCTGGCTTCTTCCCACATGTCAGCCCAAGATGGAGAGGCAGCTGCCGGGACTTGGGAGGACATTTATGCCCTGGGAGCCGCCAATCATTCTTACATGAAGATATTTTGGATATGTAGAGCACCTTACAAACCTGTGTTTAGCGGCTTCCCTGGGGAAGGGGGATGGTGAGTAATCCCATTTTTTCAGGTGGGAACCCGCTATGGGATGCTAATGCATTTGTCTCCAGTCCAGTGCCTCAACCAAAAACCCCCTTCCCTTTCGATTTGCTCCAGACTGTCCAATAAATTTCTGAGTTGGATTTTAAATGCTCAAAATGCAAAAAATGCAAAAAATTTCACCATCCTATTTCTCTAGATCTTCCCTTTGTCCCTTTCTGATATCCCAGCTGGTGTTGTAGCAGTGTCGCAGGCTAAGAGAATTCAAGCCCTCACCTCTGCTTTCATTCTGGAAAGTCATTAATGTGAAATTGCCAAGCAGAGAAGCTCCAGAGAGTTTAACGTAGCTACTTTATATTGTTTTTAAGAGTGTCTGGAATTGAAAATAAACCTGTGCTTGCAACTCCAGACCCTTTCATCATAAATCCAAACTTCCTTACGTGTTTCTCTTTGCTGAGGAAGATGGCAGTATTTCTGTCTTAACAAAGACATTGCTCATGCAGCTGAGAACCACAGCTGCACAGAAGCTGGGTGATGTTTATTTGTAAGGGTTTGCTTGTTGGCATTTTTTTGCAGAAGACCCTCAAAGGAAATAACCCAGATGTATTAAATGAGAATATTTTTATGTGGCGTGTGACTTGCTGGCCTTGCTCCTGTTCCTGGGGGACAGCTGTTCACGTTGAGGACAGTTGAAGACTGTCATGGTGCAATTGCTTCTCTGGCACCCGTGGGAGAGAAAGTGACTAAATAGAGAGGTCTGATCTGTCCTCGTACATCTCGTACATTTGCATACTTCAGGGACTTGGGTGTGGTGTGAGGATCCTAGGTCTCATCTAAAGTGTGTCATGTCAGGCAAAATACTGACTTCACTCTTCAACCTTTGCCCTAGGGCAGGGGTTTGTTCTTTCAAGGAAGTGAGCTGAACAGGTTAAAAGTTAGTTTTGTATCTGTAGAGGGAAAAAAATTACATGATTTTGGTGCTATTGAGGATAGGTCTGAATTCAGCTGTAGCCAGGCCCAGGCTCATGGAAGAGGAAACAGACTGTGGCAATTGAATTAATTAAGCCTCAACAGGTAGGAGATGTGCTGTAGCTCAGCCACAGGTTATTGTGTTTGACACTGTGATCACTGGTCTATATCTTTGTAGTGCTTTGCAAGCATATGTGAGCTTACTCTGCCTCTGTGTGCTCTGATATACAGCCTCTGCACTTGTATAATCTAGTTAGTGTAGCTGACCCTTTGCAGAGTGTATTGCGTAGGAGTCAGTGCTGTATTTCTACAGTTTTACAGATGGAGACCATCCTGGTGTTTGGGGAGTAAGCAGAAGTACCTTGCATTTGCCCAAACAGCAATGCAAGTAATCCCTGGGTGATATCCAAGGGCCTGGGTCATGTAGGAAGGGGGAACAGGTAATTGCATTAATATCTCTGGCATCCAAGAGCATCAGCCAGAATATCTAGGTTTGGCTATTGTGAGGAAGGTAGTGTGCAGGAAGCTGTGCTGCACTGGGAAGGACACCTTGGACTGTGCCAGCCCTGCTTGATTGTTGTCATTTAATTGCTTGTTGGTGTAATTTTCTGTTGTTTGAGATGGAGCTTCATCACTGTGCTCTAGGTGAGATGCCTGCTGGAGTTTTTCACCCTTTTGGTGGTGAAGAAGGCTTTTTCTCCTTTCTTCTTTTCCTTCAAAACTGTGACAAAGAAGGACTTTCCTTTACCTCTCTTTCTGCCACTTGCAGAAGATCTGGGAATGCTTTCTTTTCCATCTGAAATGATTTTTCTCTCTGCCTGTCAGGTATGCTCAGTTTTAGTCTTGAAATGCTGATCATTTTGACCCGATAGCTTAAGAGTTTCTGATCATACTGGGGCTAGCTTCAAGACCTGGGTTCATCTCAAATACTGTATGCATAGGATCATAAGCTAATTCTGTTGGAAGGGACCTCAGGAGCCAGAACCACCTGGCTCTGCCAGAAGATGGGCTGGATTGGTGGCACTCTGACTTATTCATTATTATTATTATTTAAACTCTGTTGACTATGGAGATGGCTAAGATGACCACTATAGGCTACATTATAAGATTTCACATGGCTAGAGCTGGATGAGAGATCTTACACTACATCAAGTGTCAGGCAGCAAATCAGAGAATGGAAAGCTTGTGGGCCTGCTTCAGGCCAACACAGCACCTCTCCCGTAAGCTCATCTCTGACAATTAGTGTTGCATGTCTTGCAAAAAGATGTGGTAGCTTTGCTGCTTCAGACATTATTGGTGCTTTCTGAATAATCAAGCTGCAGTTTTTCTTCCAGACCTATGTATGGAAGCTCTGCATAGTTTCATTATCCACATAAATACTCAGCTTTTACAAGGCCCACTATCACCAGTGGTGTCCTTTCTCTCTGAAGTGTAGTGATTAGCACAGTGGTGCTAGGCCTGAGATGAATTTGGACTTTGGGTCTGGAATATGTATCTATCCTTGACTTTGTGCTGGCATGTAAACTAGCAACATCCCATCTGCAGCTCACAGAGGCTGTTGATTTGATCTGTAATTGCTCTTTGAGCTGGTGTTTTACATCTAAAAAGGCAGTAATGATTCTTGCAGGCCAGAGCTCAAGCCTAGCTGTTCCTTACTAATGGCTGTTTGAATTCCTCATAGGTTTTATATGTTTATAAATATGTTTAGGACACATTATTCTTGCACTCAGTAAACCCATCTGTAATTATTCCCTGTAAGCGCTAGGTGAGGATGAAATGAATCAACTATCAGGCTTTTATTGCTAGTGAACTCAAGCAAGGGGCAGCACATACTCCAGCCATGTTTCCTGGAAAATGGGAGCTCAAAGAAAATGATCACAACTATTTCTGGCATAAGAAAATTTGACAACTTTGCTGTACACTTAATTACTCTTCTCGGCCTCAGTCCAGCAAAGTATTTTAAGCAGGTGCTTAACTTCAAATCCGTGAGCGGTCTCATTGAAATCAATACAGTATAACTGCCTTGGCAATCTATGCTGTGTATTGAGAGTATCATCTTTATTTGACTTATTCAACAGAACACCTCACAGTGGCAACTTGCGTTATCCTGAGCTCCTGTCTAGATCCTGCATTTGAGGTAGGATCGAAGAGGTGTCACTGTCTATGCTATTTGCTGCTGCGCTTCTACAGCTCCTTGAAGTCCCAGGATACACCCTCACAGTTAGCTGGATGATATGTGCATTTATAGACAAAGATCCCAGTGGAGCATCTCTCTGATGACAGGCTTGTTAAGTTCAAGCGCAATAGATGTTGGAGTTTATGTAGCAGCATTATTGGAAAGAGCCTTTTCCCTAGTAGTTAAGGCATCATAAGTATTTCTAGCAAACACTGTAATGCTCTCATAGTTGCAGAGAAACCTTCCCTCCCTCCTCTTCAGAGTCCTCCAGTGAGATGGTTATATGTGAAATGGAGATTGTTCATAGGTTATAAACCTACGGGACCCAGGAGGTTTAAGTGCTTGGATCAAACACTCAGCGCAAGAGAAGGACTCAGGACTATACAAGCAAATTAAACCCATTGCCAGCAAGAGCATGCAGGCACTGTCTATATTGTTTAATCCTTAATGTAGTCCCTACTGAAGATCTGGGCTGTGCTGATCCCACGCACAAAGCCTGGGCATGTCTTGATGAATAACAATTTCCTAAATGTGGAGTGGAGTTTGGCGGTGGGATGGGAGCAGTAATTCAGATGCACAGATATGAGCCATACCAATGAGTCTGAGAGCCAAAGGACAAGCCATGGCTCATTTTATTTTGTAGATGTATCTCAGTGTTTCTCATTCTGGGTCCCTTGGCTGTGATATACATACCTTTTTGTTTTTTTTCACAGAACCAGAAAATCTTAAGACTTTTTTAGCAGATTTTGTCTTTGATTGCTAGGTCTTGACTGGTAAAGCAGTAGGAAAAAGGCTTAAAATAATGTATCCTGCTGGGTTGTCATTCAAGAGAAGGACGTTTCCATTTCTCTTTCTGCCTCTAGCTCACCATGAAACTTTGGATGATTTTTTCCATTTCTGTATGTATTTCCCCAATCCTGCCTTTCTTCTTGACTTGTCAATACACTCAGATTATAGGCATGTTGTACGTACCTCCCCAATGCCCAAAGAATCAATGGCTTCCTGTTTTCACTCTCTTTTTTTCTTTCTGTTTGCAGCTGTTAACAATTGATGACAATTTTTGTGGCCTGGATATGAATGCCCCCTTGGGAGTATCGACCATGGTGCGGGGGCTCCCCATTTTCACTGAAGATGGAGACAGAATGACGTCTGTGATTGCCTATGTCTACAAGAACCACTCCCTAGCCTTTGTGGGCACTAAGAGTGGGAAGCTCAAGAAGGTAAGACTTCACGTGGTCCTCTAGCTCAGGCTTGTTTGTTCCTGTGAAGACTGGCAGTGTTGAGGTGGCAGTGTGTGAGTCTTTATCCTGAGATGTCTCACCTGTTTTGGGAACAACCAATGTTTTGATTAGCAGAAAATTGTATTTCATCCCTGAGAGCCTGAGCTGATGAGAGAAAGGAGAAAACTCTTGAGTTCAAACCACAGAACTAGACACAACTGTATTTGATACAATTTATGTCCTTTTTTCCCCCCATAAATGTTCAGACCATCTCTAAATAGTTGATCACAGGGTATCTGTGCGTGCTGGAGAAGAACTGACTGGGGCTGAAGTCCGTTAAGTAATAGGATTCATACTCTGGAGATATTTCTTTCTAGCAATGTGACTGGACTGTGATTTCACCACAGGCCCAACATGAGATTAGTGGTTGCTCTGTTTAGGTCAGGCTGCGTGCTTATACTGTAGGAAAAACATTTTCATCAGAAGAAAGCTCTTTTTGAATGATAATGAGCATTATGTTTATGGAGTAACCATGGTTGATGTCACGTAAGAAAATATACTCTTTACTGTATTTTGGTTTATGCTGCTCCTCACTGCATTCTCGCAAAAAACGTCTGTTGCGTGGCTGTAACTCCATAGTAGAACAGCTGCTGTAGTTTGTCACGTAAGACAGTAGTGGTTGGTTTGTGAGGTGGAAGCTGGGAGTCGTTCACCTGTGTTTTTGGCAGGTGTGTTTCTTAAGGTGAAAAGAGGTATTATAGGTGACCTTCTCATGCTAACGATGGGCACTGCGACTCCTCTGTGCCATTTTGGCAGTGTTTGTCTGAGCGCTTAGCCTGGAGATGTCGCAAAATATTATGTGTGCGTGGAGACCGTGGCTTTGCCAAAATAATGGAGGTAAGAGAGAAGCAGAGAGAGGAGGTTGCACAAAGAACTGCCCTTTGGATAAATCCTCAGGGCTGGGATGGGGTGGGATGGGTGTTGATCTCTCTTTGAATTCCTTTTGCAAATAACTCTGAATTGTGAAGAAAAATGCTATTAAAAGGCAGCCCACTATGGCTTGTGTATATGATGGACAGAGCACACAAGAGGAGTGCGGAGTCATTTGTTCGCAGATACATAAGAAAGACTTGAAAGTGCTAGTCTTGTCTATCTATCTATTTCTTCTTCACACGTAAAGTGGAGAAAAAGTGCAGTTGTAAAGGCAGATATCCTGTCCTGAGAGAGGTCTACAAGGGGAACACGATCCTGGCCTCTGGCAACATGTCAGGTCTCAACCTGGTCTTCAACCTCGGAAGGGCTACTGATGCTTTTGAAAAGAGGATGAGGTTTTTTAACAGTCTGTTCAGGCATGTGGAAAAGAAGCCAAATTGTTTTTTAAACAGTTGTAATAAAAAAAAAAAAAAAAAAAATCTCCCCTGACTAAGTTTTGCTTCCCTATCATCTGTGATACCATAATAAATTGTTTAGTTCTGCAGCCAGTCTCTTAGGGGGAAAGAATAGGGTAGCTGAGATCTGAATAGTAAATATCCAAAAGACCTAAACAGATAACAATGAATACTGCTTCTCTGCACTCGCAAGCTTTTGTTTTTTCTTTAGGCTTCAGGAGAGGCAAACTGAGACATGGGCCTGTTTTTGCCTTTGCAGGTCACATTACAGGATCCAAGAACTGATTCCTTTTAATAGGGAAAATAGGAGTAAAAGCTTTTCATTTTTACAGTGTGTGGTAGAGAGCAGGGACATCCTTATAGGGTAAAGCACGAGATGAGGGGAGCTGTGCTGGCTGATGTAACTTGAGAAAGCTGCATTTTATTCCCTTTTTTTCTAATGTGATGAATGTTTTGCCTGTGGTAGTTAGTGCAATGAGTATGTGTGTCAGGGCAGAGCTGGAGCCCCTAGCTGAGATCTTTATCAGCTGGATAAGCCTCCACTGGAGAGGCAACCTTTCCCTTTCAACCTGTGCAAAGTGGGGCTCCCCATGAACACCTATTGCTGGTTGCTTTGGACCAGTTGGTCCAAGCTCCCCAAAACTCTCATTTCCTGCAGATTCTGCCCCATCCTTTCTATGACTTCTCCTATTGTAGTCTCTGCTGGACCCACTGCCCTTCTACAGGGCTCTCTAGTGGTATCAGACCTCCTAACATCAGCCTGCCTTCCCCTCCCGGGGGCCATGGAACAACTCTGTTGCTATATCTGCCCTAGGTCTGTGGATTTTCGCCTGTCTTTGCTCAGTCCCTGCAAGGCTTCATGGTCCTTTTGAAGCTGTGCTTTTGGTCTTGGTGCATCAAAAGAACACTTTTAAATATGGAGAAAGGGAAATACCTTACTGATACCACAAGTCTAATGCAACCTGTTGCGTTAGCATGAAGCTTGATTTGTTTTCTTTTTTCTTTCTTTTTTTTTTTTTTTTTTTTTTATAAATTTTGCCTATGGGTAAATTGGAAAGAGCTTTGTAGGATTAAATGAAACCCCATATACCTGTGGATGAAGGCCAGGGGCTGTCATTGTCTGTGTCCCGCCGAGTCCTACTATGCACGGTGCATACTGCTGTTTTTCCTGATGCAGTGCAGCTCCTTGGTCAAGCCAGTGATGCACCTCTGACGGCATGAAGAGAGGAGTTATTGATTAGCCTCAAGACAGTAGCATCTGCTAAGCTGTTTTTGGAAGACATGCTGCAGATAATTAGGTGGTTTTGGAAGAAATTTTCTTATTTTTTCCTGCAGTTTAAGCCTTTTTCTCTCTGTGTGTGTATCTTTATATGAAAGATACAGACAATATATCAGATTTTGATGTGTGCAGTCCATGAAAGCCCTGCAAAATACCCACAGTCATAAAGCAATATGTTAGTTGATATACAAATGTCACATGTGTCAAAGGAATTTATCCAGTGACACATACAACTGAGGAAAAATATTGTGCTTTATAGGAACATATCATTAAAATGAAAACAAGCAGCATATCAGGAATCTGCCCATGTAACCAAGACAACAAAGAAAGAAAGAGAAGGAGAAACTAAGATAGAGATAGGGTAGGAAAAGAGTGAGTGAAACAGAATGACAAGGCTGGCCTCAGCTATTTCACTGCCCCAGGCAAAATACATTTTGCAACCCTTGCTCATTCACAGAGCTACATGTGCGGACCAACAGGAAGGCACTGAATAATCTACTGTAGAAACAGGCCCTTCTGATGCTGCTGGTTTGTCCATAGCACAGCCTTGCCCTGCAGGATGAAGGTATAAATAGGACAAATATGCAGCCCTATGGGAAGGGAAAATTCCCCCAGTCCTAATCTCGTGTGAGAATTCAGAGCCTTTGGATTTCACACCTGATGGTTGCTGGTATCGTCTTTGGAGTGGGGAAAGCTGCCCAGTGATGAGTGGGTTGAGAGACTGCCAGATTCAGTTCTTTAATCCAGCAGAAGCTTCTGCTGTGTCTTGGTGCCTCCACACCCCATTTTCTCTGCTGTGAAGTGAAGAAAATATTTTCCTTGCCCAAAGAAGTGTTAGGTACATCAATACACTAAAGATGGTAAAGTGCTCAGATATTAAGCCATGGGGAACGCATCAAACAGCTGAACTAGACAAATGGGATGAGATGGAAAACCAAGCTCCTGACCACCTGCGGGCATTAAAGATCCTGCGGTACTTTTTCATGAGAATTATTTAATCTTATGGTGCTTTGGTCAGATCCCAATACCTGTAATTACCTCCTGCTGTGTCGGATAGCCCGCAGGGTTCCCCTGTGCTTCTGCACTGCATTAGTAAGCATTGCCATGGCTTTAGTGTACTCTAGGGTGCCTGGTGGGCTGCACAGGCAAAGTGAAATCCTACATGCAGTGGAAGTGCTTTGAATGAACCTTTGCTGAACGTTATCAGGATTTCTGTGAAGTTTTAGTGATCTATTTCCAGGAAGCTTTTGTTTCCACGAGGTATCAGGGCCCCACTTTATTTTAACCAAGGTCAGTTTTGTCTCTCTACAAACACCAATGCAATTAACTATTGGGAATGGGAGTTGCTCCTGGGTATGTTCTTCATACAAACCCTTTTCCTCTAAAACGTGTAGATGCTGAAATTCACTCTTTCTTCTCCTTTGCATGTTCTCCCTGCTCTCATTATACGCTTAGCTCTTCACTCCAGTGGCAGCAGAAAACTAGAGAAGTACCCATGGAAATACTTTGCATAGTTTTTTTTATGGATGTTTCAGATTTTTCTAGTGTGTCTGGCCAAATTAGGTGTTGCTAATACCTGTTATTGCAAGGGGAATGTAGCGGTATTCAGAATTCCTTGCAGACCTTCCTTAAGCATGTAACTTATGAGCATTGTTTTTGTGTAGATAGCTTTCACTCAAAAAATACAACTTATTTGCAATTATCTGTATTATTTGCAATTATGTTTATAAGCGGGTGTAACTGTCAGTCTATGTTTGCAAATGTCAAACTGGGAACAGCCCTTGAAAATGCAATACTGATCAAAACAAAACTTTGTCCATTTTAAACTGTTGATTTGAAACCAAAGTAGTAGTAATTTACACTTGCTTGAAACTTCCCCATAAGAAATAGTTTTTATTTGATCAAAATACTTCATTCAAAGCCTCTTCTGTGCTAAGCTTCTTAGAAAGAAATTGGGCTTAAACATCAATTCTTTCACTCTATGGCCTGCATTTTTTTCATAAAGTTCCATCAGTTTAAGGTCTTTGAAGTAATTTTTAGATTTGGACAGCAATTAAGAACGAGTTTTCATTCAGATCAGACAGCTGCGAAATGTGGTCAGCTATTCCCACCAGGTACCTCCTCTATTTTGTAGAAAATTCTCAGAATCAGATGGTTTTGTGAAGGACCCACTGTATTTCCGTGAAACCATGAGACCCTGCTATCTTTGGATGCAGAGAAAAAACACCATGGAAAGATCTGAAAGCTTAGATTTACAGTTCTCATCTGGCCCATCTCAGCTACATTGAGGAAGCTTGGCTTTCTCAGGCAGCTAATTGGGTTAAATATGAACATATCTCTGACGCCTTGCTGACTTCTGGCAATGTAGCTGTGGCTACCTCGTTCCATCAGCCAGGCTGAGGAGAGGAGAATGGAGGAAAGGTAGCAGATAAGAGAGCCCTGGAGATAGGAAGATGTTGCAGAGACCCACAGGTGATGGAGCACTAGGTGGGCTGGTGACATGATGTACTCACATGTAGAGGGGGGAGGAATATCTCCTTTTGCTCCTATGCTACTTCACTTCCCATCCAAAGAGCTGGAGCTAATGAGAGCACCATAGGTTGTCACGTGTAGGTTTGTGGGCTTCTGTTAACGGCAGGAACAGACAGTGATCCTCAATGCTTATCCAGGCGAGGGGGTTTCTGAATATGCACGAGATGAGAAATCCTGCCCGGTTTTGATGTTCCCTAGAGGATATTATACGGCTGACAGCTCTGCGAACATCAGCAGGGAAACTCGACTTCCTTCTCCTTCCCTGTGCTATGAAGAAGTCTTTATATTTTATTTTCTTTCTTTCTCTCTCTTTTTTTTTTTTTTTTTTTTACTGTTTGGCAAGTGGACTTGACTGCTCTGAAAACATGCTGTAGAGGCCCTGGCTCCTGCTGGGAAGCTGGTTTCTTCAAGAGGGGCTTGTTCACCCTAGCCTCTCCTCACAGCTTCCTAAATCAGCTGGAGTCAGTGTTTCACTCAGTTGTGATGGAATGATGTTGCTTCCCATCTGTATTTGACGTCTGTGAAGCCTGCAGTTGTCTGTATCCTACATTGATACACAGCTATTTTTTGAGAGGTCACTGCAAGTGTAGATGCCTGAAGAGCAGTTGAGTTTTCTGGCTATACCATCAAGAAAGCTGCGACTTGGTAGCTGTGGTGTACTTGAGACTCATGTTGTAGTAACAACAGGGAGCCCCTGGAGAGATGGTCATATGAATCTACATGGACTTTGGCTGGTGTCTCATAATTGCCATCAGATGGTGATACTAGAGACCAGCATGGCCTAAAAGGGCCAGATCAGATACTACCATCACAGGTGAAATCTGTGCATCCTGTGAAAGGATGCAAGTTTGGGCATTCCAGTACTAGGCTGTTGTACTGTGCTATTTCTCTTCCGCTTCTGCTCTGAAGCCTTGGGGATCCATCTTTTCTTAAACTCTGCCTTTCATGAGGTGGAGTTGAGTGGAAAGTAGGCTCCCTTGTACACTATCCTGTGCATCTGCCAGTCTCAGAGCTGCAGTCAGTTGGGAGAGTCAGACTGGATGGCAAGGCTACTATCCAGTAGGACCTATAAGTGCTGGAGCAGTGGGACAACAGGAACATCATGAAATTTGGTCAGGAACTATACAAATGTGATGGGCTACAGCTGTGGTGGACTTGCACCTTGCAACAGTACAGGCTGGAGACTGCCTGGATGGGCATCAACTCTTCTGGAAAGATCTTGGGGACCATGCTAGACAGCAAGATGAACATGTCAGCAGTGAGTCCCAGCAGCAAAGAGGAACTGTCCCAGGCTGTATGAACATGTCTAGTAGATTAAGGGATTTACTTGCAGATCTATCTAGTTGATCAAGGGATCCCTGTACCTACAAGGATGTTATTGAGAAGATGGAGACAGGCTCCTCACAGTGGTGCGTGATGGGAGGACATGAGACAAGAGCTATAAATTGAAATGAGAGCTTCGAACTGGATAGAAAGAAAAACTTTTTCCTCATGAGGACAGTCAAGGATTGGAACAGGTTGCCTGGTGAAACTGTGCAGCCTCCGTCCTTGGAGGGTTTCAAGATCAGACTAGATAAAGCCCTGAACAACTTGGTTTCACCTCAGAGCAAACCCTACTTCAAGCAAGAGGTTAGACTGGACCCCTTTTGAAATCTCTTTCAACCTGGATTTTCCTTTGATTCTGTGATCCATATTTTGCTTCAAAACTCCAGGCCCTAAACCACATCAGAGGATTCCACAACAGATCCAGGATCCGCTACAGAACTTGTGCGGCTGATGCTCATTTCAAATATGTATTAATTGCTCTGTCACTGCAGGCTCATGCTTGGCTTCTTACGCCCTTCATCTATATTACCTTGGGACTTGTGGCTACAACTTGTCATTGTAGCATGCTGCAGTGAGCTTGTTGTTCCTTACAGTATTTAACTACAGTGGGAAAACTTTTCTGTCTGCTAGGAAGGCTGCTGCTCTCAGCAAGAGTTAGTCTGCTTTTTCAGAGAGAGCAACTAATTTTCTATGTTTCTCCCTCAGACAGCCCTTTCTGCTTTTCAGCTATCCAGCTAGCCCTGGGCTGTGTGCAGGGTTTGGCCGAGCTGTGCTTTTGCTGAATGTTTTGCATACATGTGTTGAGTGCTACTACTCTTTGGTGATTCTGATTTAACAGTGCCTCAGAGTCTTGTCAGAGATGGGATCTCATGACCGTGGAATGAGATTTGAAAATGACTATATAATCCCTCTAGATGCAATCTGTACTTCAAAGTCTAGAGGTGCTTGCTGGCTGCTCCCATGCATCCTGCATCGGTGGTACTGCACCATGCATTTTTACTCCAAACTCCAGGAGAAATAGCAGGCTTAAGCAGACACGTTGCAATGGGGAAGGCAGCAGGCTGTGCCATCATCTCTTCAAGGCCTTTTCCTAAGAAACTGAAGCTTGAAGCTGACAGGTTTCTACCCCAAAGAAGCCAAACTGAATTTTACCACGATAGGGGGAGGATGTGTGCTATGCATACAGAGGGGTGCATTAAGAAGGGCATGCAAAAAAGGGCAGATAGTAATGTCCAGCTGCAGGTTACTTTCCTGATATCTGTGAGCCCTGCAGTCCCTTCCCAGGGCCACAGTTGTCACCTGTGTCTTCAGGATAGATGTTTTCCTGCACAGTGTCGCTGGCTCTGTACAAGAGATGAGGAGCAATTAGGTTGCAATACTGGCATGATGGAGATGCCAGTGCAGGGGGGAGCCCAATATATGCTGCTGATGGAGACAGTGCAGGGGGGGACATATGGAGAAGCAGACATGTCCTCGTGCCCTGGATCTATGTACTTCTGTTTGTCCTCATCGCTTTGCTCCCAAAGCAGTGTTCTAGGTGGGACACTATGTGTTCAGCTTCATTCTTCACCCGCTGCTTCTGCTCTCTGGGAGACAAAGAGAGACTATTTAGCTCTTGCATGCTCCATATAATGCAGACCTCCAGCCAAAATGGCTCTTGTCATTCCTTCTTCTTTTGCCTTGCATCCCTTTTGACTGGGATAATGACTTTTCAGGGAGCCCTTGAAGTGCCTCTTGCATCTGCTTTTGATTTGAATGTCTCTTGCCTGCTGACCCTTCTTATGGGAAGTCAGCTTAAGTGTGGTTCTCCTAATTAGTTTTGCTTTAATTTAATCTTTTGAAATAATTTTATCAAAAGAAGAAACCTTCACCCACTCCCTTATTTCATTGGTCTGCTTTAATGCATCATCTCCGACTTTATTTCTCTTTCCCTTGTCCCCAGATAGGATGTCATTTGCATATTTGATTAAGCTCCATATGTTATCAGGGAGCCAGCTGAAATATCAGCAAGTCCCTGATAAGGCACTGTGCATCCGTCTTTCTTTCACCATCCACCACTCTCTCCAGATTCCTCACCATTCTGCCATGGTGTCTGTTCCCAAAATCATCTCTGCAGTCTGTCTCATCTCTCTCTGTCTTCTCTCTTTGACCGGATGACTGATAGCTGGTTCAGCTGCAGATGGATATTGATGTAGACATCAAAACTTGACAGCTTCTGTCTTTAGGAAGGAAGGGGGAAGGGTCCAGAGGATGTGAACTTAGTGGCAGTGAAATATGCTAACAACAAGGCCCAGGTTCAGTTCACTGAGCTCTCCAAAGCTTTCTGCCTGCTTGCCCTTCTCAGGGATCACATTGCACGTGTGAGGGTATGGCTGCATGAAGCAAACTTCTTTCCACTGTTTGTTCATCATGTTTCCCAAACCTTTGTTGAGATTCTCAGCCGGACTAGGGGCAAAGTGCATGTTTCAGCCCATGTTCCTCATAGTGATGGTGTTGTGATCACGCACCTGTTTGCTGCAGTCCATACTGACATGGTTTAATCATCTACCAGATGCTAGGAATGGCTGGTTTGCGGAGACAACGGGGAACAGTCAGGCTGACTGAACACAGAGCAGTCATGATCAAGGTTCCTTATTTTTTCCTTGAAATTTGAAATGTATTTAAATATATACATATACACACACTTAAGTACATTTAATACTTTATTAGCATATTATTGTATATTATTATATTATTATTATTTAGTACATATATATAAAATATATATTTCAAATGTTACTAAATTGTGTAAATCCGTGCTTTTCAGGCTTCATTTATAGGCTACTGCTCAATGAAAATAATTTGCCTTAACGAGTTTCCCCAGGCAACTTCTACAAATCCTTTTCTTCAAAATAAGTTAGGGAAACCCCTGAGGAAACCTGGGGGAATGCTTTGTTTAACAGTAATTCTCCTCCCTGCTGCTGATGCTTAAGCTGGGGGAGATGTCGCTCAGCCTGTGACAGATAGCTGGGCATTTCTGCCCAAACCCTGGCCTTGGGGCCAAGTGGCAAAGACTGTCTGGTGTGGCAGTGCTTGGAGTTGGCCCCACTGTGGGCGAGTTTGTCCTGGGGGAAGCCACCTGGTGCAGCCGATGGCAGTGCATGGTGAAGAGCTATGCATGGTGGACGTGCAGAAGTACCCTCCACCCCAATGCCCATGTTCACTCCACATCTCTAACAGTGTAGACCTATGTGCTGGGACTATGCAGACACCTGGAGGTCTCCGTTTTTTAAGCGATTATCCCTGGCGGTCTCATGAATGGCTTATCCAGAAAATCCTTGCAGACACTTTTAGCAAAGATAGTGTGGGTTTGTAATGGCAAACAAAACTAGTGTAAGCGGCCGTGCTATCTGAGTTAGAAAGGAGACCGCAGCATGCACGAGGGGGCCTTAGGCTATTGAAAAAGAGCTTTTCCCCCCAGCTGATGCCCAAAGAGCACGAAAAAGAGGTTTGATTCATTAGCCATCTTTTAAGTAAAAGGCAAAAAGCAATGTGTCTCCCCTCGCTACAGTGAGCGACTCTTGGCCTGCGCTAGTTTTAAGTCTCTGTTTGCCTCTTCCCTACACGCATCCAAGTTCCCTGGCAGTGGGCAGCGAGTCAGCATCTGCAATACAGTGATTGCGTCTGTACTCATAGGAGGGAGCTTTAGTGCTAACTGCAAGCCTACCATGAGGACTGGCCCCCCAACTTGGTCTTTTCCTCTTGTGCTTCCTTTGTTTTGAGTTAACAACTTGGGCTTTCAATGCTGCATGATCTTTCTCTCTTTTTCTTCATCCTGGTGGCAGTCTGGCTTGAAAGCAACAAGGCTTTGACTGATTGATGGTTGTTGGACTTGTGAACATGAAGCGTCCAGCTGGGAGAAGCATGTGAGCGCCGTGCTGGTTTTTGTAGACCACAAACCCATATGGTGTCTGTAGGAGTGAAGATGTGTGTCACTATGCAAGATTCAGGAATCTGCTCCTGCTTGGTCTGACACTTGTCATTCCTACCCCCTCCCCCCCCCCCCCCCCCAAAACCCTGTCTGCAGCCTTTCACCTCTCCTAAATGAAACCATAAGAAACACCAGCAAACCCTTCACCTCCTTTAAAATTAGAAAACGTCATCAGAGCTGGTGAAAAGTAGAAGTATGGGTTGAAGGCTAGATTAAGACTTAATAAAAGCTGTGACTCCAGCAAAGTCCCCGCAGGATGCTGTGTCCAGGGTGACCAGCAAGTGTGCTAACTGGAACAGAGGCATCTACCTCCAAAGACTTGACTATATTCTGAAGGCATGAATTCTAGTTTAATGCCTTTTTCATGGCCCTACCTCTGTCACTGCTTAGCTTTCTGTGTCTTGGTAAGTGTTATGCCAGCTGTGATCCCTAGGGCTGGGATGGTCATTCATCTCCTAAATTAAAAGGGGTTGAGCTGGATTAGGATTTTGTGTCAATGCTTTCAAGCTGGGATCCCACTTGGTGCAGTGAGCCCAGAAACATATTGGAAATGAGTGACGTGCTCA
The DNA here is from genome assembly GCF_028389875.1 of Rhea pennata. NCBI lineage: Eukaryota > Metazoa > Chordata > Aves > Rheiformes > Rheidae > Rhea > Rhea pennata. The sequence continues at coordinate 3,204,791 of NC_084663.1, forward strand.
CAGGTTCTAGTGGAAGTACGATTGGGGTTCTGGAAGTGCCAAGAGAAGCCAAGTCTTGAGAGAAAAGTTGGGAGCTGCTAGCTTGTGGGTTTCAGCTCTGATTTCCCTCTGTCCTGCTGGAACATGTTCTGCTGATGATTCACAGGGCTGGGTCATTCTGCAAAACGAAGCTCGAACCCCTAAGGGACTTGAGCTGGTTTTGGAAGTTTTCCTGCAGCTTGTTTTACTAGCTGATGTGGTACATTGGCGAAGGACCTCAACACGCTTGTGTCTATGGCATTCTGAAAATGCAAACCACTGTCTCTGATGCCAACCACACTGGTATCCCACCCTGTTGGGATACTCTTGGTTGTGGTCTGGAATCATCTTTCCCCAGCACGACTTGTAACTTTTTCTGAACTGATGGATGGCAATAAATTCTAGCAATGTCAGGAAAAGGTTATCACTGAAACTGGCGGAAACCTCATCATATTAATTTTTCAGAACCTTTCTGATGAAATCTAATTAAACATAGTGACCTGCACTGTGCAAATCTCCCTGTGTTTGCCTCATTTGTCATATGGTTGATTAAGGCGAGGTTATCAGAGGGAGTTATTACTTATGATATCTGCTGGGGTGGATGTGGTTTCGCATACTGCGGGTACTTTGATCATTTCCCCACTGCTTACAAGTTTCTGTTGGTTACTGTTGGATTTCATATGCAATCGATTTATCTCCTCGGGGTCTAAGGGAACATATTGATGATAGAGCTAACCTGAGCGATAAGGACATGTTGTGCATGCTAATGTATTTCCCCTGCTCTTCAGACAGCTTCACTGTGTTTGTAAGTGATAGGACTTTGGCATCATGTTAGGCTTCAGTATTTGTTGGTCTGTCTGTCTCTTGCAATGAGAATAACAGATTTTGCTCACAGAAGTGAGAAATTAAAAAAAAATGAAAATTAAATTTGTGCCAAATCAGAACTGATTCCATCCCCCTCTCTTTCTCAGCAAAACAAACCTCCAAAAATGTGCAAGTTTTATGGACTCTGAAACAACCATTTGTGGTTATTTGATCTCCTTGCCTCTCCTTTTCTCTTTATTTAATTAGCTCTCTTTATAGACGTTTCTACGGTGAAATAGAAATGTCAAAATATTTTGATGCTTTCAAGCCCCTTCTCCCCTTGTGAGAGTGTAAATTAATTCCCCAAATCCCACCTAAATTCTAATTTTTTAGCTAACTTACTGTTCATGGAGAAAAGGAAAATGTTTCCAAATTTGTATCTCTGTTTTCCTTGCACGTTTATCTTAGCATGCAATATACAGAGAGATGCAAGATCTTGTGAGACTGCTGCATTTAAGCTCTTTTTTAAACAACTTCTGCCAGGTTAGCATTTTTGTCTGCTCGGAAGCTCGAGAATAGAACTCACCTGGGATTCCCAGTAGTGAAATAAATTATCATAATATAGTGGGGAAAAGAAAAGATTTTAGGATGGTGAGTAGTGCAGGGCTACCCTGGTGTATTACATCTGTTTGTTCAGAGCTGTTGTATGGCTTCAACTTTGGGAGGTGAGTAACTGAGAGGCTCCGATTTCAGGGGACGGGGGCTGCTTAGTCTTCCTGCCTGGGCTTAGGGAAAAGCAGTAAAATGTGACATCTAAATGCTGAAAGCTGCAAATGCATCCTGACACTAATTATTAGTAACTATAATAACAAGCTAAAAACTGAGCATAGATAACTCATGATTTTTAAGCCAGTTTCATAATTTTAGGAGTCTGACTTCTGAATTTTGTATTTTGAGGACTGACAGCTCTGAGGATCAGTGATGGGGGGGTGAGCAATGAAAAGACCCTTGCAATTAGTATTCCAGTGTTCCAATGCTGTGCCTTTAACAAATTTTTGGCTTAATGCGTGTGCATGCAGATGCAGGACCATTCACCAGCGTGTTATATACCCTACACTGCTAGCAAGGATTTGTCTTCAGCTTGAACGGTGGGAGCCAGAGCTGCAAGGACAGATGCAAGCTCTGCCTCCCCTGCAAAACTACAAGTGATGCCAGAGTGTGGCTGAGCAACAGTCATAAAGACCTGAATAACTGCAAACTCATTGCATTATTTGCCAGTGCTTAAGATACTGGGAGGGATATTATGTTCTCCTCCCACCCCTCCAAGGTTTTCATCTTGATTATGCTTTGCAGTCCCTGTCTGCCTCCTGTTCTGTGATCTAGCCCAGGCTACCACTGTGCTGCTTTCTTCCCTGTTAAGGAAATCTCCGGCGCTTTCCTCTTAAAGCGTGCGTATTGCCCTTGCGATGGAAGCGCTGCCCTTCCTCACGCTGCGGAAGGCAGGCCCCGCTAGGAAAGATGATCTCATTGGCACTAAATATACACCAGCCATCAGGCCCCTTGTCCCTGCCAGAGATGCTCTGGCAGACTCTGACATGACTTATTTTCTATGTTTTGTCAATTCTGTCGGTGGCAGGTGATTTCATTAACTGCTGTTTAATTGCATGTGGAGAGCCCAGCTATTATTTGTTTGTTTTTCGTTCAAACAGAAACCCATGCTGGCGGCCTCCGTGCAGTTCCCTCCTCCAAGATTCACAGATCGGCGTTGTCGCCATGTTTCCAAACCTACTGCTGTATTTTTTTTAAATTGAGTGGGATGTTGCTGCCGAGTTTGGAATCGGAGTTGAATGTCCAGAAAGTTGTTGCAGGAGTTTAACTCCATCCCATCCCCTGTGTCAAGGTCTAGGGTGTTGTGATAGGAGTGGAGAGCTCTGGGTTGTATCCTGCACTGTGCCATCGGCTCTCTGGGTGACCTTGGACTCATTTCCAAATCCTATTGGAACTTCGTAGTTTCTCTATAGTTATTTAAAATAGAAAAAAAGGTAGGGAGAGGAGGAGAGTGGGAAGAGTGGATTTGAGAAAGGACTGACTTCTTCCTCGAACTTAAGGCTGGGACTGGGGTCTCCATGGTTTGTCCCATCTCTGTTCACTGGGAATAGTCATTGAGTTTTGCTCCTAACTTTTTCCCATACGTCTTGCATCTTATGGATAGCATGCGAGTTCATTTCCTATGATGGTCTCTTTCTTCTGATTTGTTTCCTTGACAGAATTTCTTTTGGCCTTGTCCTTTGCAATATTTCAGGGTTCCCTTCTCCATCCTCTTCATTCCTTGTGAATACATAGCTTCTTTCAAGCTACCATGGTTTTGTTATTGCTGGATGGCCTTTTGGTCTCATTCCTCTTGGCCCTTCATTTATGGTTTGATCTGAGCATCAGACTAAACTTGAGCTCAGTTATCTGCTCTGCTGCTGACTTTTGTGGATCCACCATTTTCAAATGCATGTTGGAGAATTTATTTCACTAAATTTAGAAATCTCCATCCATAGGAGATCACTTTCCATTCAAGTCCAGGAAGGAAAATCAGACTTTTGAGGATATACCTGATCTCATCCTGTAGGAGACAGAAATCACCCTAAAATAAGTCAGATTAATTTTGTCCTAAAAATGTCTCTCTTTCTCCATTAACCATGAGGGAAGCTGAGGGCAGCTCACTTGAATGTAAACACCCTTTGTAGCTCAATTCCCTGTTGCTGAAGTGACAGTAATGGCATTTCTCTGCTCCATCACGGGTCTCGTGAACAATTAGGAATTGTGAAGCGCTTCAACATTAAGACAGTGGGAGCTATAGAAAAGTTCAGAGCAGGGTTATCTTGAAAGCGATTTTCCTGTTAGATGTCTCCCCATTTTAATCTGGAATTTGATTAGCATGCTGAGGTAGGTCCATTTCTTTTGTTTCTTTGCATTACCCTATCTCTTTTCTCCAGTGCTAGTGACTTATTCTGGTTTTTCTAAGAAGCCCAGATGCTCTTACCTGCCCAGGCAGTGGGCCATACACCTGAAGGTTGCAAAGAATGCAGAGAAGATGGCTTTAGAGTGGGGACACAAGGCTGCAACATGAACTCATACAGTTTAGGAAGCCAAGAAGGTTGTCAGCAGATCCAGCCTGTAAGCATCTCTAAGTGATTAATTCTCTGATGTTGTTAAAAATGCTCCCTAAACTGCTAAAAGCTTAGGAAAAATGTTTAAGGTTCGTTTAAGAGGGAAAAGGAGCCTGAAGAATTTATGGTATCTGCAGTCACCAAGGGCACCACCAATAAATTCAGAGTTACGAGTGGATGAGCAGGTTGGTCTCTCGCTGGGATCACACATCTGGCAGTCACAGTGATCCTGAGGTAACTCTGATGCTGTTACGGTGAATTCTGCTGCAACATATGGGCAGGATGTGCTATCACACTGCCAGGCTCCAGCACTGTGTGATGCTCTGGGTAATGGGGCACCTTATACCCAGGAACTGACAATCAGAAGGGCCCAAATGACTGCAGCAGGCAGACACTATAAAAAGGGAAAGCATGGTAAAGAGCAATTTCCTTAGAAGGGGCTGAATGAAGCAGAGCAGGTGGTAGGTACGAAAAGTTAGCTCAGATTGGTGGAGATCTGGAGAACATGAAGGCATGAAGGGTAGTCAGAAAAAACTTCAATACGATATATTAGCAGAGCGGGAGCCATTGATCTATTCTATCATTGATCATTCTATCTATCAGCTCTACTGCTGATCGCAGTATGACCTCAGGCAAAACACTTTCCTCTCTACGTGCCTCCTGCACTCTGTGTATGTAGCCTGTGTGTTCTGTAGGGAATGGACCGTTGCTCCCGATGAGCGTGTCCTGCACCAAGCGCGGTGGCACTTTGATTTCATCTTGAGGCGTCACGTGCAGCCGAAACATCGGTTCAAAACTGGATGTTGTTGGGGTTCAGCTGCTTTCAAGTGCAAAATTTCCACGTGTAAAATTTCATTTTTGATGTGAGCACTGGATTCTTCTGCATGACTTCAGTTGCATGTGCATGTGTTTGCACGCAGAAGGTATGGTCAGGCTCTTTCAGCGCACAACTCTTCCTAGGTCCCCATGCATCTCTGCTTTTCCCCATAGCGCTGTATGTAGGAATGCTGTGCTTTGGCCTGCCCGCCCCCTCCCAACAGGTTGATCATAAATTAGATTCTGATGTGGGTATTGAATTTCACTCCAGCTGCTGGAGCTGTGGCACATCTGTGGTCCTCCTGTGGTTAATGGCTTCACAAAAATGAAGCAATAAAGGTTATGATGGCTGTGTTTTAACCTCCTGGCCCTCATTCTATTCGATAGGAGTGTTTCTTGGGAACAGTTAAAAACCCACTGCCTGCATTTTAAACATCTCCCAATGATGTGCTGTATCTGAGTAGCTTTTATTAAGTGGTTTTATTTTTGAAATTTAACAAAGATGAAGTGTCTTTTTTTTCTCTTTTTCTCTTTTTTTTAAGAAAGATGAATCGACTCTCTTTAAAATAAACAAACCAGTCTCTAAATTATACCATGATTTAACATTTACATACCATAGAGAAGTTAGTGAAAGGCAAAAACGGAAAGGGGAAAAAAAAAGAACCCACTTAGCTTGAAAATTTTCAATAGAACTGTTATGCTCTTCCAAGAGACGTAGGCATGCACAAGCAGGGATGATTTGTCTGTAAAGAACGGTTCACAGTTCTGGTCACCGACGAGTCCTTCAAGGGAGAGCACTCCTACTCTCTCACAAAACTACTCTGTTATGAAAAGCCAAGATTATGAAAAGTGAAGTCTGCTTTGACTGAATATCAGTTCCTCAAAAATCTTGGCTATTCTTCAAAAGGGCAGTAAAGTGTTAGTGGTCCAGACAAGATCCTGGTCTTGTCTGGCAGGTGTGGTGGATGCTGCTGAACTGTGCCGCTTGATGAGTCTGTAACTGTAGTACTTGACCGCCCAGCAGATCGGATCAATAATGTATTTATCCTCCTAGCTCTACTGACAGATCTGGAAGTGGTACCCTCCCTGCGGTGCAGAGGGAGCAGAACTGCTCTGTACTTGGATGTCTAAAGCGAAGTTACCTTGAATTTCGTAGAATCATAGAATCAGTAAGGTTGGAAGGGACCTCTGGAGATCCTCTAGTCCAACCTCTCCGCTCAGCAGAGTCACCTAGAGCATGTTAGGCAGGGATTTAAGGTATTTTAGGTATTTAAGAAAGTGGTTTAGATTACCTCTTAGTCAGGTTATCCAGGCATGTGTAGACAGTGGAATTCCAGGAATCCCTTACATCACTGCTTGGAGATACCTACTAGCATCTATTTTCTGTACAAATAACTTGAGTGAAGTAAGGGAAGAGTGAGGAAAAGCTGTGTCAGTGCAGACACACTGCACGGGTACCTGACTGCACGCGAGATGCTGCAGTGGGCAGTCCGAACGTGGCAGTGACTTGTACAAACTGCTTGAGCTGTGGTACATGAGAAGAGTGAATTCACGGTCTCTGGGATGGAAATGAGATTATTCCCTTAGTGAGTTGTCCTGCTGCCCTCAGGAAAGGACTTCTCCGTGCCCTGTTTCCACCCTGAGTTGTATTTTACTGCAGCACTGCTGTGCACAGATCCTGTCTTTTTCAAAAGCTGCAGAGAGCATTTGACTTGCCAGATTCTTGCAGCAGCAAATAAGGCATGCTAGCCACCCACTTGGAGAAGATAAATGACCTCTCATTTATTTATTTAACTCACTTGCTATTAATTGCAAAGGGTAACCCTTTGCTATTCTATTATGAAGCACATTGACTTCCTCTCTACATGTCTTCCAAGAGCAGAGGTTGCTGTTTAAACATACTCTGAATAAATCCAGAGAGGGGCTCTGGGACAGTTTTTGAGGAACAGGAGATTTGGTGTTAGAGTTAATGAGCTTGTTACGAGACACATACTGGTATCTCTAGTGACTCTATCCTACGCCACTGTGTCCACTCTGTCTGCAATTAGGAACAAGGTCCATGACATTGTGCTTTATACTAAATCTGCAATGAGACGAAAATGTCTGATTTTCACTGAACATAGCAGAAATTTGTGATCTGCAGAGCAGGGACAAATTTTTCTTCTTTATGCCTTGAACTCTTTAAAAGTCCCTGAAGGCATCCTTTTTAAAATTGTTTTTTTTAAAGGAGTTACTGCCCCTTTTTTTCTAGTGGATTTACAATCAGAACACTTATCCCAGGCAGTTGAAGCTATAACCCTGGACATAATGCATACAAGGGTATGTTAGATAACTGATATTGATATATTGATAGGACAGAAAGCAAAAGAATGCCATGGTATCCAGGTGGCACGGATAGATGGAAACACATAGATGTGGGCCCATGTGGAATATGTCTAGGATAAGGTAGATCTGGCAATGCATATGTAAGAGGCTGGTAGTGATGCAGAGTGCAAATCCAAGATGCAAGGCTACCCATGCAAAGGGGTCCTTTTCCTCTGCTCATAGCTGGTAAAATCAGAGAATATAGGGATGGAGAGGACTTTAAGAAGTCTTCTGACACTCTTTACCCCAAGGAAGAGTCACTGCAGCTAAACCATTCAGCTGGGACGTTTGAGTTAACTTGGCTGTCGTAATGTCTCAAGGAAGGATTCTTGAAGTCCAGTGGTGTCTGCCTGACTTGGATCACTTCTGACTATATGGGTTTGCTGTTTTTTTCTCTTGTTTTCTCTAATGAACATACTGAGAAGCTCTATCCTGTATCTGGGGACACTTTCTTATGGGCAGATTGTTCATCTGACATCTCATCTGAACTACCCTGTTCAGTCCAGTGCTGTTCATTCCCTGCAACCCGTTATTGCCACCTTTCTTTCCTACCATTTTAATATCACCCAAGCTGCTACTCCTTTCACTGGAAACTTTAAACGGATAGATATGTTAATTAGTATCATTACAACAAATGGTCCTAGTCACACTGCAATTCAGTCGAACATCTCATGTTACCATTTAAATGATGAGGGGTTTTTTTGTGTGCCACTGACAGCTACTTGTGTTTAATTCATTTTGATTTCGTTAGGAGGGGGAAGTTATCAGGACTGCATCATTAAAAATGCATGCTTGGGTTATTCATGCATGTTTCATATATTCCTGTATATGATCCATCATAATTCAACATTAGCCAATGGGGAAAGCAAGTGGAAACGGTCTGCTGAACATACAGATAATTCAATTACACGTGTGACGTCACATCGATTGGATTCCTGATGACACCTTAAACTGTGCTGTGAATGGGGATGGGCAAAAGGAAGGTTTTAGTTGAGGTCTATGCTTGGTAACAGCAGGTTTGTGTTTCTGCTCCGGACCTGTGGAAATACGGATCAGATATGAAGGGGGCAGCTGCATCAGAGCTGCCTAGCAGCCAGAGTTGAAGGCCAGGTGTGAGCCAGCTCAGATGTTATTGCTTGAACCTCAGGCCTCTACTACCATAAGAGTTATGCTACTTGGGCTGTAATAAATAAATTAGATATTCTGCCTGGCGTTCACTGGTATTGTTAAAGTGCTTTTATCAGTACAGCAGTTCCCGTGATGGAAGGACAATGTGTCACGCCAAAGTAAGCCCTTCTAGTCTGGCATAACTCTGCTCAGAATGGAGCTATATTGGCAGTGCTGTTTTGATTATTCCCTTGCCCCCAAATGTAGCTGATGGATGATTGTGGAGCACTGTGTGGCAGTTTTCCCTGCAACTGAAGAGGGGGATGCAGTTGGTGGCATCTTTATTCTTTCCTCTGCAACAATCTTTCAAGGACCGTATTTGGTCTCATCTTGCGGGTGTGATCTCACTCAATGTGACAGAAGCATCTCTCTTTTTTGGGTGCTGAGGCTCACACCCAAAAGAACCACCGGCTGCTGGGGGAGGATGCAGACCAAGCAGTCGGACCGTCTGCTTTCCAACCTTGTGTTCTGTCATTCATTCCTTATCCCCACTGCTGTAACGGGGATGAGCACCTCAACTCCATAGCTCAGGCGAGTCTCCATCGGCAATTCCATCTCCCTGCCCTTCTCACCTTCATTACATTCTTTCACCTCTTTAGTGAAATGAATCTCTCCTTTCCAGAGCCTGCCTGCAATACATGTAATGAAAAAATGCCATTCCTGGGGCCCAGGCTGCATGGGGCAGAGGTCAAGTAACGTAGCAAGGTCCATTATTTTGACAGCAGAGATGGGCTCCCTCCTAATGGATGTTCATGATGCTTTGAGCACTGTGGGATGTGTTCCTCTGACAGCCGTCTGCTCTGCTTCTCCCTCGGTGGACCTTCAAGGTTATGCAGCAATGGGAAGCAAGCTGGAAACAAATAGAGGGAATGAGCAAAGAAGATGCAATTTGTTTATTAGCAGGAAGGAGACCCATGCCAGTCAGTTGAACTGGAGAAACTGGAATACACACTGGAAAGGGAAGAGTGTATAGCTAAGCCTTTTCCACAAAATATGTTGGTACCAGCATCCTTTGAGAAAACTGGTTTCATACCTTTCTCTTCCAGCTGTTTCCACAGGTGGAATTACTGAGTCTGTGAATCCTGTATGTGGTGCTTGAGTTGTCACCCATCCCATTTTCCACCACCTTCTGCCAAACAAAGATTTGATAGCTATGGAAAAGGGAGGAAAGCTAGACACAGTCTGAAACTAGATTTTAAAAGCTTTGTGACTGAATCTTAGCTCTGCTGTAAATTCCTGTAGTGCCTTTGGGCATGCCATGTAATGTGTCTGTTTCTTTATTCCCCCACAGAAATGATAATGTCTTTGTAGACTGCTTGGGCTGTGTCTTGCACAGCACTTTGCCCACTCAGATGCTGATCTCATTTTGGGTTTCTTGGCACCGCTTATTCCTGATATTAGTCAAATGTAGCAAGAATTGCTGATGTGGAATTTTCCTTGATGCTCTAAAAAAATATCCCCAGAAAGACTCGGCATCCCTCACTGCCTCCCAATTTTATGTATTTAATAACAACTTGTTCTTTGTGACTGCATCTCATGCACCTATGTCCCTCAGCACTTTTTAAGCTTGAGTGAACTACCCAACAGTAGATTATCTCCATTTTATAGGTGGTGGATCAGAAGCCAGAAGTTGAAAGGTCTCTTTCAGATCAGGGCCAAGAGAAGAAATCACTCCTGCTTCTGACTCCTAAAAGCATGTTTTAAGCACATGTGTATTCAAACTACCAATCTTATTGATTTTCAATTACAGTTCAAATGGAAGTGCTTGTAGCTTTGTGTTAACCCTCAGGAGACTTTGTCCTTTCATCTCCAGTGAGGAATGGAGAAATTCTGCATTGCCCATGCTGACATGGGTATGTAGTGGTGGTGTTGAAACTCGCTCCTGAGTTAGGAATAGATGAATTGTCTGGATTTTATCATAGCTTATTGAAGTAATAAAAACCCTTCTTATTGAGATGAGAATTCTTGGATCTGTTGGGGGGACAATGTGTGGGTGCATGTCACAAAGACATTATAGTTATAAATATAGAGTTAATGTGGTATGGTAGAAAGTTATTGTTGGCATGAGTTTTGAGTATTTTTAGATCAAGTAAGGAGATTTCTTTTAAACGGCAGCTGTGCTGAACCTGCTGGCATGTTAGAAGCAGTCCCGGCAGAGCTGGATTAGCAGGCAGAATTCAGATGAGATTTTTGAAGTTGCAAAATTCACACTCTTCCTTCCTGATTATCAGGTTAGTCAGTACTTACCAGCTGCAATCACAGGCAGGTGACTGTGCATGTGTGTTTGTATGCACACACTGTTTTGAGGGCACTTTCATTATTGGATCTCAGCTCTTCATCAAAGCCAAGAAACAGTACATCCATTTTCCTGCCCAGCGATATGAAGGAATTAAATGACCTATAGGAAAAGCCAGGATGGGTTCATCATACAATCCTTGCAGAAGAGATACACCTGCATTACAACACCTGCACTGTGACTGAGTGTTAGATTGCGAGATTCGGATGAGTTTTTGACTCAGTCTCATCTGAACTGTGCCTCAGTCCATATATCCATCCCCTGCTTCCTAAGGGATGTATGTATTTGTTCCATTGGCTTTATGCAAGAGCTGCTGATTGTTATTTATAACAGCCTGCCGATTGCTTGCCTGTGGCTGAACAGCTGGAGCAAGTGTTGGGTTACCATCACCTGCTCTCTATCCAGTTCCCTCTCACTGCATCAAAGGGTGCAGCGGGGCTGGATTTCAGACTGGGATGGGGTGACAACCCTGAACAGTGGCTGACCGACCATGAGAACAGGCACATATAGACCCATCCCAGATCTTCCCCTCATGGCCAAGTCTGGAAGGGATGAAGTGCAGCAAGGCCCTAAAGTGCTCTCTGTGTGATGCTTTCTGCAAGGAATAAAGGAGATGCTCTCCTAGGGAATTTTGCACCTCTGCTTCTTCGCATTTACCTTAAGCCATTTAAGCCAAAAATAGTTAATAATTATTAGCTAATAATACTAATGATATGCATTGTCTGGGCATGATCAGGGCCTCTTTGGGATCTAGCAGATCTTTTAGGGGTGCTACAAGTAAATGCCCTTCTCATACTCTAATGGGATGGGAAGGGAGCCTCTCCCCCCTCCCCCACCCCACCCCCCCAGGTGGAGAGGATCTCAGCTAAGTGAAAGCAGGGTCCCCATGATTAAGGTAGCAGATTGCTGTGATCAAGTAATTTTATCTCATATTCTTCTTTTAGGGGAGCGAACAGCCTTCTGTCCTTATTTCTTGTTTTTTATTTTATCAGCAGTATCTGCCATTATCTCATTTGTTATATTGCATCCTCATAGAGCTGTCGTGAGGGGACTTCTCCCATGGTTGTCAGCAGGATAAAAAGTAGAAAATTATCAAAGTCCCATTGCACGAGTTCCTGTGACTTTCCTGCCTGAACTCGAGCTCTGTTGCATGTCCCCAGATCAGCGAGGGCTGGGAAGGTGACCACACTCCTCCCTGTTGTCTTACCTCTGCACTACTACCCTGTGTTTCCTAGATGTTACTCAGCAGTCTCTTACCACATGATTATCTGCTCAGCTGGAGGACGCAAACTCCAGTTGTGTATTATAGCACCTCTGGCAATTACTAGAGGCCAGAAGCTAGGTTAGTGTGGGGAAATAGGTGAGGGTTTTGGTAAGGGAGGCAGCTTATGATGTCTTCGTTTCCATGCAGGCTGAACATACATGCGAGTAAGGACATGCTGGGATAAAGGGGGTAGAAGTGTTGCTGGCTGGATAGGCAGCTTGATTTTGGGATCTTCTTCTGTGCTTATTGCGTATCAATTGGAAACAGCTCCCCGCAGTGGCTCTGCTTCAAACCCTTAAACTTGTAGCTGACTCTGCATCCCAGTGGGAGGCCCTGACATCCGGGAAAAGGCAGCAACAAGCTGGCCTGTGTTCATATCCTTCCCTCTCTGACCGTTTCATGTCCTCGAGCTGTATCATACTCTGGAGGAGTGGTGCTGCCTCTCTGAAGATTCCCCACTCTCCCCCCACCGTGCTGCTGAAAATACCCTTCATAATGTTCCAAGCTTTTGTTTTTTGCATGAGTGGAGTTGGGATGAACTTGTCGAGACTGCTAGAATATCATGAATAAGTTAGGAGAAAAGCTGTACTCCTTCTAGTGCTTGGAGTGTACACAGGGAGTGAAAGCAGGCTTGGTGCTTGAATGGCCATCTGAGTGTTCGTGTAGGGTCCTTTTATACCTGTGTCATACTGGTTGAGATTTGGACCTCTTGCATGGGTGCTGATCAGAGGTCTCTTACCTGATCTCAGTGCTTTACAGCCATGGCTGAGTTCAGATAAGTGGCCTGCAGATCTCTCCAGCATCACCTAGTGAGTGTTTTAGTGGACCATCCTGCTGCCCAGCATTGAAGAGGTCTCTTGTCTCCAACACAATATCCTCACCCTGAGAATCTGTGAGTTTTCTCTCTTGAACACTTTTGCTATCACACCCCCCATTGTCCAAGGCCCCTCCTGAAGTCTCTCATTCTCCCACTACAAGACAAACATGTTTAAAAACAAGAATGGCCGACGGGTCATCTCATTTCACTGCTTGAACCAGCCAACCTGCATGGCCCTAGGACAGGAACAAGTTCTAAGGGTATTTCTGTTTCTTAACAATAGTCATTTTTCCTCTGCAGTCTTCCTAAAGTTGCCATTGGAAAATAATTACTTGATGAAGAGCCACCTTTCTCTTAATAGGAACATCTCTACTCTCCTACTTGCATGATTGTGCTGTTGCATTTTTGAAGACCAAGCCTTCTTGATCTCATAGCACTTTATGATAATGGATGGCTGTGCTCTTCCCTGCTGTCAGCATCTAGTTTTTCAGTATAGTCTTATTCATCTTCTTTACAGTTTATTGCTAACTGTGACTCTCTTCATCCTGCTCTTCCTGTATGGCTTTCAGAGTCCCTTGTGACCATAATTTCATTCATGCTGACCCAGGAGAGTCACTGCTGCTTACTTCTCCACAGTTATTTTTGCACAGCTGGGGCTTTGTGATGAAAAACAAAACTTGCTATCTGCTTCATTTCCAGCGCTGCTGGAGAAACTCCTGATTTCTTCTTTGGGTTCACTTCAAATTAGAGCAGGTCAAGGAAGAAGGTACATCAGTGTCTTCTCCAAAATACAGACCGATTCATATCGCAAAATGTTATAGATCCACCTTTCTCCATGTTGCTATATCAGGACTTGCTGAAGGGCTGGAGAGCAGAGCACTGTCATGCTGCAAAGAGCTGTAGGACTGGAAGCTGTAGCTCAAGTCAAATCCCTGCCATTTCTGGCCCGTTGTGTGATCCTGTTTGCCGACTTTGCAAGCCCTGTCCTTATGTCACTTTGCTTTTTTGCTTGCCTAGCTGCAGGGTTTCTCAGTGCCAAAGTGACATGCATGTTGGCAGCCTCATAGTGCTATAGGTGGTGTGTGGGAGGGCTGGGACCGGGGCTGAACTTGATGCCAAACTGAGGACGGAGGTATCCCAGCAATGCCCCGCTGCACAAAGGACCACCCTGAGGTGGATCCAGAAATGTACCTCCTCCCATTGCTCGTCTCTTCATTGGAGCAAGCAGTTCACATCCTAGCAGTTGGGGCAAAAGGACTTTTCAGCCCTGCGTAGGGAGAGCAGACGACTGTAGGCAAATGAATGGGCCATATTGTATCTGCTCATGAAGAGCTGGAGCCACCACAGAAGCACCAAGGCTGCATTTTCCAAGGTGTTTGGTGGGTGCTGCTGCCTGTTTAATACTATCTGCAATCTCAGAGCAGACTGGAAATGGTAGTCCCGAAGGCCACAGATCTGATGGCAGTGGGAAGTGGTGCACAGTGGTTTTGCATAGGGATACATCCAGCCAACACCTTGTCTAGACATTAACTCTGGAAAGTCTGTCTTAGTCCACATTTAATGAAAGGACTGCAGCCTGCAGGCCTCAGCCTCAGAGTGGTGTGTGACAACTAATGCTTGCAAAGCAATGCTTGCCTCAGCATGCTGGTAACGGCACTTAAAAATTGCCTCTCTTGCAACTGCTTCATAAAATGCAGAGAAAACGGGGCAGTCAGAACATCTTGCCTATAAATGTCTCCGCCAGAAATATTTGATAGAGACATATGCTCACCTCACACACATGCACAAACCAGACAAATTTGATGAAGGCATTTGTTAGCGGAGATGCTACAATACGCACTTCAGCTGTTGCCTTCTCTGATATTGTGCTAAAGAAGAGGGCTTTTTTGTTTTTGTTTTTTTAAGTGCTTTTCTGATGGCTGCTTTACTTTGCTCTGTTACAGACGAGCTGATTCAGCAGTTTAGCGCCTAGCCGCTGCTCGGAGGAATTTGGACTGTATTTGTTTATTTTGAGCACAGCCAGTTTTTCTTTGCTATTAATTGACAGGCAGGAAATGTTTGTTGGCCTTTTTCGAAGGCTGGGTTTGTTGCTGGGACTCTGCTGTCTGTGAGGAGAAACTCATAGGAAACTTGTGTTTGAGTGATTAGCAAACAGAATATTATTCCAGTGCAAATGTATCTCTTGATACTCAAGGTGTCAAACGCTCTGAGTAATGATCATGTTTTAAATAGAGTTTATAACTTTCTTCTCATGCATATACCGCCTACAGTATCTGCATCGTAGAATACAAATACAGCGTGTCTGTGTATATAAATGATGTAGGTCTGTAATTACACCTACGGAAGAAGAGATCTGTATTTATATATGTGTGTGTATGTATATATATATATATATATATATAAAGTATATGCATGTGTGTATATATACACATGTAAATAGTTTTACACAGATGGAGTCTCTTTTAGGTCACACTTTAATAACAATTACAGTATAACTACACTGTGGTAATTTTATCTTATTTTATTCTATTTTAGTTTCCTGTAACAACTTCTAATTTTCCAACCGGAAAGGTCATGACACAGATGTGAATAAACACATCGTAAACTGGATGTAGTAAATAAATCCACTCTCCAGTAGCAGTGATATCAAGTGCACTAAGGATTATAAGAACTGGGAAAACAATCCTGTCATTGACATTCTGGCTGTAAGAATTAATTGGAGCTATGCAATGAAAGATCAGACCATATTATTTGTATTGAAATGATTTTGACTGATGTCGGGTTAAATTGCAAGCAAGTACAGTATAGTGACAGGACTCTCTATATAGGGTGAATCCCACCCTTTTATTCACTGCTGTCACCAGAAGCAGCTCTGCTAGTGACTTTACCTTTGATTTGCAAGGTCCTATCAACTATTCCTATCCTCGTTATTGTTGTGTATGGGCGTTATATGTCTACTGAGATTTTCCTGAGCTTATTGCTTGGGTCTGGGATGTACTGGAGGAAAAATCAATCTGCACTTACCTTGCTCCTTGCCCTGTAAAAGAAAGTCTACTTCTGATTGCTTTTGGAGACAGGAGATAGACCTTGGACTGACTTAATATCGCTGAAGCCTTATCCTGAAACTTGTGGTTAAAATCATTGCTTTGATTTTATTTCTTTAGACTTTTGTTTGCATAAAATTTGATATGCCACAGAGAGCCTGAGCTGAGCAGCTGTGGAGAAACAGTGAAAGCAAAGCGCTGGTGCACTGCTCAGCAGAGGGAAATTCAGGAAAAGTCTTTGACAAATACCCCCCGGGGAAGGAGTGTGCATGTGTGTGAGAAAGGGGGGATAAGCCATGGAGAAGCTGCCGGCCGTGCCAAGGATTAACTGGAGAACGAAGGTAATCCCAAGCCAACAGGTGGGCTAGCCTGCATCTGCATCAGGGTTGCAGGATGGAGAGCTCTTCTCAAGTGAGAGATTTAGCTACCAAGATGCCAGTGCCTTCACAAGAAGGCAGTTTATTTTGGCTGCGTGTCTGGACTGCATGTAGCAGTTGTTTGCTTTATTTACATGAATAAAATCATAGTTCTGTTGAAATTAGTGTCTGAGTGAGCAGCACTGGAGATACCCGCCTGTGCTGGGAGAGGCCTGGTTTGCAGACTGTGGCGGTGGAGAAATACATCTCCCTTTTTCCAAGTGCCTACGTTGGGGAAGGAGGAGTATGAATCTTTTTTTTTTTTTTTTTTCCCACCTGTTTCCGTCTTGTGTTCTGCACCACTGCTCACATCTCAGTTATCTCCACTATGTTTTTTCCTTCGAACTCCTCCCCACCAACTGTGCCTGCTCCCGAGGAAATAAAACGTGGCCTGACACATTTCTGTCTGCAGTGCTCCTCCTGCATGGCTGGGCTTCTCACGCTGCTGGGAAGAGCAGAGACGGGAACAGCTTTGCTCGTTGCTTTGTTTTCTGTGCCTCTGCAAGGCGCTTCTGGTCCGAGCCCTCAGAGATGACACATTGAGATGAGACAGAGAAGATTCTTTGTGTCTAGGCAGGGTGGCAGGAGGGGAAGAAAGATCCTTAACTTGGTGTTTTAGGAGCTGCTGGCTGAATTTGCTGGATGAACACTGTTTTAAGCAGCCCATTCCTTGGAGGTAGGTTTTTCTGCAGGTCAGATATAGAGCTGAGATGGAGAAGCTATGCGTTCCTGTCCTGCCCGCCACCTCCTCTGCTCAGAGTGATAGCGACCAGCCTCTCTGCGACGTGTTGCCTTTCTTTATCCCACTGTCCCATACTGCCTTTGGACAGTGACAGCATCTCTCTGACATTTTACATACGACTGATCTTGTCTCAAGCTCATACAGGTGGTAACTTAACATAGTCATAAAAGACTCTGTCCCGGACCTATCCTAGATGGTGCTGGGGAACTTTGAGATGCTCAGCACGGGAGATGGGGTAGCAGGACCTCCTGAGGACCCATCAGGCAAGACATTGAGTCCCGGCCCTTTCCTCCCTCCCTTCAAACACCATTGTTTGAAAACCATTTGCAAGCAGTGAGCAAGCTGCTGTGGCTGGCAGCGCTGTGCAAACGCCCTCTGCTTGCGCTGCTGTTTTACATTGATAATTCATCCCAAGATCAGCATTTAGAATTAATTCAATTAAAGGGGCCTCATCATTCATTTATGAGGAAAGAAGGCTTATAAAGAGCTGTATGCAGGGAACATCTCTGTGTGCACTGTCTTAGGGATGAAGCTTGTTTCTAGCTGGATACTGTGCTCATGGCAGCTCCTGGCCAGTTGTGAGGATCTGAGGATTTCCTGGGATGAAGAAGGCATCCAATTTCAGTGCCTGCTTCTTGCCAATGTCAGCAGAGGAGCCTGAACAAATACAGAGCCATGCTTTTAGCTTTAAATGTGATGCTTCTGGATCAAATAAAAACCATACCATTAGAGCAGTGCAATGCAGGGGACTTTCATGGGTACACAAAGATGTGTCCATCTCTAGAATCACCAGTTCAGCTCCTCTGCTGAGTTGCATATACACTTGAGCCTCAAATCAAGGCTGTGGATATTACTTGTCTTTTTAACTTATCTCCTATCCTATCCCCTGCTCTTATCTTGTTGCCCTCTTACTTTGAGTAATCAGGCAAAATTTGGGATTTTGAAGGTTGGTTGTTTCAGGAGCCATTGCCAGTCTGTATCATGTGTGTCTTTGAAGCAGTCTTATTTGCTTTCAGAGGGGGTTGCATGATGTATTTGAGTCTCAGAAATGAGTAGAAATGTGGAGAGGAGGATTTTCTAGCTGTGAAACCTAAGAAGTGCTGTTTCATGGTTTCTCACAATCCTCTCCGGGATTATAGCTTTCCGCCACTGTCCCCATTTGTGTCCTGCTCCTCAATACCCTAGACCTTGCAGGGAAGACCCTTTGTGGTTTGACTTCCTTTGAGTTAGATGTTGTGCCTTCTAGTGCTTTGGGCAGGAGTCCTGCTCTTGCTAGGTGAAGGTATCTGTAGTTGCTGTTTAGCTGTAATGGGCATGCTTAGGACACCCATCGGGTATCAACCACCCTGTGAAGAAAGGGATCTGATCATACTCTCCCACCAAAACAGAGCATCACAGAGATCATCATGAGAAGAACTCTTCTGTCTTCCCTTCTACCTTGATGTTTGGTTTTGTAGCAGTCCTAGCTGCTACCATCACCAGAGAGGGCCTTTTCCATCTGAGGGTTTGGGCCTATACCACTCAGCCAGCTGGAGCATGAGTCTACAGCTTTCCAGCCACACAGCAAAGCTTTTTTGGCTTGCTTACAGGGATGAGCCTAGCAGGGAGGGAACTGCTCTTATTTTCTGGTTGAGTCAGGTTGAATCATCTGGGCCATGGGAAACTGTTTGCAGCTGCTTACCTGGCAAGGGTGAGCCTTAACACCTCATACCCTCGAGATCAGGATAAATTTACGTGATAAATCAAAGTCCATCAAATGTCAACAGATAGATCATATTACCTCACAGATAAAGCTACCCAGTAAAAGTATATTTGGATGATTTTGCCTCAGAACCCTGAGAACTTCTGCCTTTACCTTCCTGTTGTGGCTGGTTGAAACTCTGTCAACCTTCCTAGCCCCATATCACCTCTACACCAAGGGTTCAGGGTGTGAAACCCTTTGCTGAATCCAGTTTGGAGTGGCAGCTGCTGGCATCCAACCTCTCCTAGAACGGGCTTGACAGTTGTTCTTGGGCTCTCTCCTTTTCCTTTCTTATATCTGGGTAGAAACATATTTTGACAAGCCAGTGATGCAGAAAATAACTTGCTACTCTCCAACTGTTGCATCCCTTGACCCCAATTAGAATATGGTCCATGTAGAAGTGTCAGCTTCTTGCTTTATCTCAGCTCCCCAACCCCCTGACCAAAATTCCCATTATAAAGATGACACCTGAGTGTTTCATGAAGAGAAATCATTGCTGATGAAACAGAGAATCAGAGCATGTCTGTAGACCAGCTTATCTGATGTTTTTCTAGCCATTGCCAGATGCTTCAGAAGGTATAGGAAAGCTGTCAGAAAGGAGTTATGAGATATTCCAACCTGTGGGGAAACTTCCTCTTGACCTATCTGTGTAGGATTGGCTTATGCCTTGAAACATGAAACTGTATATCCCTTACAGATATCTAGGTTGGTCTTAGAGTATTTCTTTTCCCTAGCTAATGTCCTAATAGCTCAAGCTATGGAGGATGGGTGAGGCAGTCCACGGGCTCTGAGTGAGGTAAACCATGGGATGTTCTTATGTGATTCAGGGCCATCTAGGACTGATCTTATTCTCCTTTGCATGAATTCCTCTATTCCTCCATTCCTCCATTCTCCTGCCCTTCATTTAGCTAGTAAGAAGTACTGCTGCTAGCTGCTTTCTGAGGGAATTGCTATGTCCTTCTGTCATCTTATCAAGCATGGCACAACAAGTAGAGAACTCTCCTGGGACAAGAATGCAGGAAACCGATTATGAAAACTAGGCTTATGCCTGAGATGTATCCAAAACTATCTTCCACTGTTTTGATTGTTGGGATGTCAGTAGTAGATGTCAGGTACATTTCAAATTAAAGATACCTCATGCTTTCTGACACTCACATTGGATTATCTGTGTCTCATTCAATGGGATAGGAGGAGGATAGGGCTCTGAATCGTGACTCACTCAGGCTTTTCCTCCTGCTGCTTATAAATTGGGTAGAAGTCTCAGAAGAGGGTAAAACTTTCAGGCATGCTAAAGATTCCAGGCTCCTGCCTCCTTTATGTACAAATGAATGAGCCCAGAGCTCGTTTTGAACTTTGGGATGCAGGAGACGCTTACTGTGATCTCTTTGCCTCTGCCTGTCACAGAATATGAATCTCCTTGAAAGTGGCTGCACAGTGGTGATGCTGTTCATGAGCATTTCCAAGGTCCTGATATTGAGGGGGTAGTTTCACACAGGGCAGTGAGAAAAGGGTCATGCCTTCTCTTAAAGGCAACTTTGCATACAGCAATTAATTTGCGTGCCGGGGGGTATTGGAAGAATTCAGCAGGGTGCTCCTGTGTTCTCATGTTGCCTTGGGACTATCACCTGAATTATTTCATTGGGGTTAAATTCAGGACAAGCGCAGGGGAACAGAGCAGAGCACACAGAGCGTAGCAGTTCATCAGTGTGCCTCCCCTCAGCATGGGGTTTCCCTCCCCGCTGGGTGCTCTGGGACCTCATGCAATTACTAAGGATGACCCCAGCTGTGACTTTCCCTCCCTATCAAGGCATTAGGATGCTACAGCATACTCTGGGCACTAATGCTGGATTCTTTTGCATTCGCTCTGACATGCCCTTTGGTCTTGCTAGGCAGATGTTGAGCTGAAGGTGGAATAGCCTCTTACTGTCAGAGGATGGAGCTCACTGCAAAGGTCATTGCATCCAGCCCTGCAGTGACTTTTCTTGATCCTGCTGAGGTTGAGTTTCTAATAAGGCTGGTCACCATGACCACCCCCACAGGATAGGGCATGGGAATGGCCTCTAGAATGAGTCAGGGCTTTGGCTGTCCTACTCAGGAGCTTGCTTGGAGACAAACACAGAATTTAAGAAATTCTCCTCTATCGTAGGAGACAAGATCCCACTGGAAACTCAATGAAGTCTGGGGAGAAAATTCAAGTTGTGGTTATAAAACTCATAGTTGTTATGCCATGGTGTTTTGATTTTAAATAACAGGAGGCATAGCTTATGCAAAAATAACCAATTTGGTCAATGACAAATCTTTTATTCATTAAATGCTAGCAACTATCACTGTGGTCGTATACCACTTCAAAAGCAACCAAATGAAACTTCTCTTTCTTTTATTATTTCAGTGTGAGAAGTGTCTGATGTCAGGGCGCTGTACAGCCTCAGATCTGAGTAGGTTTTTAATACGAATGGAGTCAGTGCAGCATGAGTGGCAGGCGGCGGTGTGACACTGATTGAGCTGTGGTGACTTCATGCAGAAGAGATTTCTGTCTTTTCAGTTGGAACGAGTGGCAGCCAAAGATCTCTTTAATTTGTGCCATGAGGATTAAAAAAAAAAAAAAAAAAAAAAAAAAGTAGGAGCCCTCTGAACAGATTAGTCACTTCCTTCAGTCTCCTGCACTCTATATTGCGAGGCTCAGAATTACTCCTCTTGGAAGGTGCATACATGGCTGGCTGGAGAAGGGCGCTGGTATAAAGAAGGTTCAGAAAAAAACCCCTCTTTCCTACTTTTTTTTACACAGAGGTGACCTGGGATGGAGAGCAGAAGGATATTCTCACAAATCCCGCTGTTGACATAACGACAGCCTTTGCTCTCTGGCTAGAGGACTTGGAGCAGCGTGAAAATTTGTAGCTATGTTTATGTCACAGAAGATAAGCTGAATACATATATATTTTGGCTGACAATAATCAAGCTTTTTTTCCTTAAATAAGAAATTAATTGCCCAATTCCCAGCTTCAATTTAAACTGAAAAATGTTGGTTACTTGACAGTTGTTTTGAAAAGGGTTTCTGGATGAGAACCTAAAGAATGGCTCGAAGTTGATTAAGAAGGAGAGGAGATGTTAAGCTGAAGTTTTTTAGCTGGAAAGAATGATTTATTTTCCAGCTATCTTGGCAAATGACAAAATAACTAATTAAATACAATTCATCATAGGAACTTGAATCTACCACTGGCATAACTTAGGAGATTTTTACGAACAATTCTGAGTCTAAAATTCTGATCTAAATGTACTAGAGTGTGTATTGAGAGTTGGTCAAATGCACTGAGACACTGGGAAAGGCATTAATAAGATTCTGAAATTCTGCCCCCTTATAGAATTTTTCTCTAACAAAGGATTTGAAAAGGGCATTTTAAAATGATGTTTTGTACAGTAGCAGTCTTCTCCCACAAAACATCAGCCATAATAATTATTTTTATGCAGATCCTGAGGCACAGAGAGATTAAATGACTTTCTCAGTGTCAAACAGTGAGTCAGAGGCAGAGCCAGTAAATGGATATGAGTGCCTTGATTCATGGGCTTTGGCTTACACAAGTAGGCCTTACTCCTTTTGCCCCCAAAGCTAGGAGTATCCAGCCTTTCTGCCTGATGTCCCAGCACCTCCTGAACTAGTTGCTTCTGGAGAAGGAGTACAACCCCGGAAGGAGGTAGCACTGCCTCAACCATCTCTGATTGATGCTTGCAATTAACGTGACCTGCATGAAGCTACCAATGAGCACGTTGTCCTTGATGGGCCAACTCCCAGAGGGCTGTTCTGGTGATAAATAGTTTCTGATTGGCTGTGTTATCACTCAATATCCTGGGAGAAAATTGTGCAAAGGAGTCAAACCTGTCTAGCTTTCCACTGGAAAAGACTGGCTGATGTTAATTTTAAATACCCACAGGATATTCTTTGGCTCTCTAGGATGACAGTGGATAATCTGGAGGTTAAAAGTCCTGAAGTCTTGAAAGCTGCAGCATTTCCACCTGTAGGAACATGTATAATGGTGAATCTTGCAATGCTGCTGTTTCTGGCTGAACCTGGTTAGGGATTTGCCTTCTGGTCATGCTGCAAATCTTTCTGATCAGCCTTGTTAAGCTGCACTATGGCCCAGGGGATATTTAAATTGAAGCAGGTGTATGCTTATTCTGTGAAGTCAGTTAAGTCAACTCTTTTCCTCTTTGGACTCTGTGCCCCCTGATATCCCTTCATGAATTATTAGCTATGAAATGGACTTACTGCTCAGACTAGTTTAGTCTCCTGGTCACTGCAGGTTTGCTTCCAAATATGTTTTGTTCTGTTTTAAGTGGCTTGAATACTAGTCCTCCTGACATTTCCCCTGGGCCTCTCTCCTGTGGTCTGATAGATCTTGCTGTCAGGAAGTTATTCCTCATACTCAGGCTAGTTCTTATCAGTCTGTCACTTTTTCAACTCATTGGGCTAATAGTTTTCCCATTACAAGAGCTGTCTTTTTGTGTTCTTTCACCCCAGTCTCCCCAAGGGAAACTCTTTCTTTTTGCACTAAAAAATGGTCAGGTTACATGTCTTTCTTCTCTGCTCCTCTAACTTCTTGGAGCCTGACAGATTCTGGATCTGACCTACTACGAACTCTGGCAGAGTAGAAAAAGAAATAGATTTAATAGAATAAACAATGAAGATGTCAGTGTTCATAAATCCCACAGGTTTAAACATTCCCATAAATTTCATGATGGTATCTGAGAAGGGATGGACAAGGTTTTTTTTTGTCCTGGGCACATATGACTTCTGGGGGCGCATAGGGAAAGGCTCGGTTATTCTGATGCTGAGAAATCTGTTTCTCAGATTTGTAGAGGGATTTTTTAAGGATAAGAAAAGTAGGAAAGAGATGGAAGAAAAAACAAAAACCAAGAAGGATCATTTCTGGTGTACACCTGAGTGAGCAAGAAAAGGTTGGAAATCTCTCTACATACGGAGTCAGCCCAAGGCTCAGGTATCACTGAAATCTGCACGCTCCTTCCATTTAAGCCTCATAAGTCTGGCTGTACCAGCTAGGCTCCAGATGTGCACAGATGTGTGAATTTTACCCCACTCTGCCTCAGCATTTGGCACCATCAATACTGTTCTGTAGCCACGGTCTCTTTGGAGGACGTTTCCCAGTCAAGCAGTTGAGCTGTAGAGGAGGACAGTAGTGCTCACTGCTGGTTAAGCAATAATGAAATTAATAGCCTCTTAACGTTCTTACATTAACAACAACGTCAGCATGTCGGTAGGTATTTACAATATGAGTTACACAAATGTCATTTTGGTACACTGAGCACTTCATATTTGCAATTCTCTACCGCAGCAATAAAATCAATCAGCCAGTCGGAAGAGAAACAAACACTCAGGAGTTATCAGTATTAGTGGCATGGGGCCAGGCTTTCAAAGTCTGTATGAAAAGCATGTGAGCAGAGAAGGGCTTACATTCCTGCACTGAGATGCCCTCAGGTCTCTGCAGGAGACCACACAGAGTTCAGCTGAATGGAAACTCAGTTCTCAATTCAACAAAGGAAGCATATTTTGAAAACAAGCGAGTCATCTCCTCCACTAGACCCTCTACTAACCACTAAATCAGAATGTACTCCAGGGCTTTGCACAATTTGATTTTAAAAGTATAAAGTCATTGTCCTTCCCTTGAAGAGCCTGCTTCCTCCATTAGAAGATTTTTCTTTGCATTTTCTGCTTAGCATCCTAAATCCTGGGCATCCGAAAGTTGTATTGCCCACCAGCTGTCCTGACTCTGCACTGGTGGAGAATGCAGATGGCATTGATGTTCTGATGCTTTGTTGCAAAGTCTTTCATTAATAACTGGATTTAACCTTGGCATCCCTAGCTGATCAGCTGCAAGCAGAGTCAATCTCTGACATCGTGGCCCAAGTTCATAGGGGTGTGAAGGCACTTAACTACTTAACATGCCAAAATCTCATTCATTTCAGGCAAAATTTGTACACTGAAATGCCCCAAAAACCTTGCACCAGGATACAATTTCCACTGAAGTCAGTGCAGAGAGTCCCTGCTGATTTCAGTGGGAACTGTACAGATCCCTAAATTGGCCTTTTACACTGTTTCCTTCTCTAATGAGTAAATAGTTGGGATTTTGAAAGAGCTTTGTTAAGGTGTATTATTTTGTTCACCATTCTCTGCATATTGATCCCTCCTGGGTCTGGAGACCCTGCTATGTAACAGTGTGGGCAAGTTATTTATCTGTTTCCTTCTCCAAGGTTCTATTCCTCACTATACAGGTCAGATATGTTAGGATCCAGGAATATTTTGGGAGATCTTTGAGACCTGTTAAAATATGTCTCTTTGTGAGTAAAGAATACGACAGCATTTGGAAGTGTTCTGTTGTGCTTTCCGATATAAAAGCAACCGTGGCAAATTCACATTTGTCTATTAAAAAAGAAAACAGGGTAAGGAAAAAAGAAAGATTTCCAGAACTTGAAGGATTAAATAGCGCATTGACTGCCTACAGCATCAAGGGCCCTTTGAAGGCCTGAATGTGATAAAAATGCACATGCCCGTTTGACAGGCATCAAACAATAAGCACCGAAGTCAATGGAATTACATCACGGATAGATTTGAATTTTGCCCCTTGCTCCCTACTTTTGCTGTCACATTATGATTTCAAGGCAAAGTATTGTAAAACATATATGGAATAGGCAAATGTGGGGTCTGCATAAACTAATACAGGTTTCTGAGCTGCTGCAAGCTCTTGAGTCCTAGTAGAAGAACTGATGAGCAGGAGTGGTTTCAGAGAGGAATCTTAAAGGGTTGAAATCAACCGAAAGTGTCAGTCAAGTAGCCCAACAATGCTGGGAAATCAATGCTGAATTCTCAAAGAAGAGCGTGCAGGGAAAATGATACCATTTGTTTGCAATTCTAATACAATGAATCAACAGATCGCTTGCAAAATGCTCCAAATGAAAATGCGCATAATAGATGTGCAGAGCCAAGAGGGAGAGAGACAAGGTATGCGAGCTAGTGAGGAGAGGGGGAATCTGAGTCTAGGTTTTGCTGCTGAAATTTGAAAGCATTCTGATATAGCTGGGATGGGTCTGTCATCCATACAATCCTGGAAGAGTCTGTCAGTGAAAGATGTACATTTTAGCCAGGGGAAAAGATATTTTAGTAAAGAAGTAGTTGCTGTTATGGATGGGTTAACTGTTTTGTAGAAATAGGAGCTGTATGAACATAGAATATAGCTTGAATAGAATAAAGGTGATCTGAAAACTGAGGAAGGTCTCCTAATAAACACCTGCAGTGCTGTTCTTCTAAATCCAGCTTCCTGCACTGTGTTTTTCTTTTGGGGGTTCTTCCCATCGAAAGTAGATAGGGATCAATTACGCACTGTGTTTTCCAATACAAGAATTAAGTGCATCTCATGGAACTAGCAGAAGGCAGGTTGAAAACAAACAAAAATTTGTTCTAGGGGAAAAAACCCTTCTCTCTTTTCACAAAACTAAATTGATAGATAGAACTTTCTGCTGTAATGCATATTCTCTGTTCGAAATAAGTGAGACCAATTTATGGCAAAATCATGAATGGAGATTAAATATAAAATTTCTGCATTTGGCTTAAGACATCCTTGTTAAGCCTCAAACTCTTGGAAAAAGTATTCTGGGTACATATCTCTGTATGCTTGCCCTGTTCCTCTGTTCTTCCCTTGGCATCTGTTGTTAGCTATTGCCAGAAACAAATATTTGCTACCTGTTTGATCCAGTAAGGCTGCTATTATCCTCTAAAATTCCAGGATATCGTCTTGTTCCTCAATAGTGGTTGTGTAAGTAGACAGCTTGCAACTTCTGCTCAAATGCAATAGGATTCCCCAGTCTATGTCTTTGAGATGTCCTTTTCAGATTCAAGATGTATCTGAACGTACTTCATAGGAGCAATAAGAAGATCTATGCCAAGGCTGTCTCTGGATTACCAGCCACACGGAGAGTTTTTGTCAAAGGCTGAGTGTAGCTCAGTCTCAGTTTTTCAGTCCAAAATGATGAGTGAGGGCATCTGGCCTCAGGATTACTAGCTAGAAAGGAGACAGGTGATCACCTCTGTATGAAGAAGGCAGAATGGCAGAATTTATTTATCTGCAGCCTATTTATTTCTCAGTAATGTAAGGAGAATAAAAACCTAGACCCTCCTCCAAGTCAGAACAGAGCAGTTGGGGGGCCATAGGAGAACTAGCGATGTAGGGTGACTTGCTGGGGATCTGACCAAATTTATGAGCTAGGCAACCCAGGGATTGTCTGTGATTTGTGCTCTTTCTGGGAAGAGTGTTATGAATGAGGAACAAGCTTTGTTCTGAGCACCGAGGTGCTGATGACCTGGCTTCTGCTTCTCCTGGCTTCCATCCAGCTGGGCCATGGTGGAAGTTGCTCATAAATTGCAGGAATATAATATACACCTTCAAGGAAGGATTCAAGGAAAGTATTCCCTGTGAGTGGAGAGGTGTTCAGATCTACAGCAATGATCAGACTGGAAATTACAGCCTAGAAATGCGGGAGTCCTGCTGGGTAGTCTATTTATCCTATAGCTGGCATGTAAAAAGTATCAGAACGCACATCTGAAGTTCTCAAATGACGTGATATCATATGTCCACTCATTTTGACTCTATGGCTAGATGGACATCCTTTGCTTTCTTCCTGAAAGGACTATTGGGAATAGCAAACTCCTTGCGTAACTGACCCAGAGCATCTGCAGCCTTCTCTTTCTTCCAGGATAAAAATAGGCATATTCTGCTATTAAACCTAGGTTGTATGATGGAAAAGCTGCATGGATAATTTCTTGTTCAGTGTCACAAGAAGGTGGCTCTCTGGGCCTCTGTCCCTTCCCAAAATGAGTCAGGTGCATTTTTTTTCTCAAAGCAAGCTTCATGGATGTTTAAATTCCTCCTAAGGCTTGGATGCCCAGCTCAAACAAGGAAAGAGAACAGCTAGTTGTGCCAGACTGCTAGTTCCCAGGGCTCCCTCCAGCTTTTCCAACCAACGACTGACATTCAAGGAAGAATTCGTTTTTTAAGGAGTTTGCAGACGTTGGAAATCTCCAACGTCCAGCGTTACATGCTGCTCCCTTTGGCATTGACCAGCTCCAATGAAGGAGGGCAGGAAATTGGATTCTCTGACCCTTCTTCTCTCCCCAGAAAGCTGCTTGGAAAAGGAGGAATAATTTGTGCCAGGGTAGGTTTCAGCTAATTATGTAGCTTTCCCCCATCCCTGCCAAGTTATGTTTGTTTCTTTTTCCCCCTTCTCTCTTTCTGTCTTTATTCATCTTTCTTTCTCTCTGTCCCCTTTTCCCATGGCTTTCAGACTCTTCTATTTTCTTCTGTCCCTGTTAATTCCCCAAATGCTCAAAGCAAAACGTGTGTTTGTAGCCTAGATGTGCCAAATATTAGATTCAAGGGGACAACAGAGACAGAATGTGGAGAACTATGTGCAAGAGCAAAATAAACAAAACTCCCTCTGAAGTCGAATCTCTCATTTGCTCTTTCAGAAAATACAAAGACATATTAGCCATAGGAGAAAGCAGTAGTGCAGTTTGTAGTTAATGCTCAATATATCAGGAGGCCACAAAGAGAGGGAAGGGTGGAAGATGCCTTCTTTCCCTTGAGCGTTTGGTGAAAATTCATTACTGATGTCTCTGCTCAAATCTCAACTTGCAGGGTAAAGACTGGCCTATCACAAGCCCGCTGTGAGCCATCAGCTTCCTCCTGTCTAGGTTACATGGCAGGTGAATAATCTCTTTCAAACAGTCCCTTTTATTCATAGAGATTGAAGCTTCCTTTTGAAACATCAAATCCGATGATGGAATTATGGGTGGTGCGCACAGGAGAAATCATCCTTTCTGTCGCTGCTGAATGGCTCGGAAGGGAAGAAAAACTGCTCTCGAGTACAGTTCAACTTCTGTGGAGGTTTGATAAAACGGTCCCTGCTTCTTGGTGGTTTTCGTTTTCTTTCAGCGTTGTTTAGCTGCGTCTATAATAAAGGCAGAGGATTTCCACGTGCCGTTGCTAGCCAGACGATGGCTGGGGATGGCTTTGTGCTCTGTATGTCATTCCCCCCTCTCTAGTTTGCTGCATGGGCTCTTGCCTTCAAGCTGTTGTGTGTGTGTGTGTGTGTGTGTTTTTTTAAGAAGAGTTTTTTCTTCCACAGAGACAAACATGATGACTTTTTCATGAACATGGAAAAGCCAATAACTCGTAAGTACTTCCAAGGCCCAGCTCGTATTTGAAAGTCCTTTGCACAAACAAGAGACAGTTAATAACTGTCCATGTGGGAGATATTTGATTGATTCCACAGAGCATCATTGAAGGGAGATTTTTTTTTTCTTTTGAAGCAAAAGAATATAAGCCTTTATCTGCTGCTGAGGGAGAATAAGGTGGAGGAAGGGAGAATTACTTACCACGTTCTCCCAAAATTGTTATCATATTAAACTTGTGTTCCATAGGTGTAAGTATTTGCTGATTCAGTTGACAATCTCACCTCTTTAAGTGAAATTACTATCCGCTGCCACAGTATAAATTACTTGTCAGCCTCTCTTAGGCAGCTTCAGTCTGGTTAGTTCAGAGACAGCACTGCAAGTAGAGGGACAATTTGTTTTTGTTTTTTATTATTTTGGGAGGGGAGGGGGATGGGAGGCACTTTTCTTTCCAGAGTTGACAGAGTTGTGTGTCATACTGTTATTTCCTATCCTGGGCCAAGCTTGTGGGATTTGATGGGCCCATATAAATGCGATACCCCACTAGGATCCAAGGCAGCTTTTCCTCTGTGGTACTCAGTCTTATTTATTTATTCTGTTTTGGACTGAAGGTAGCTTTTACTTAATAAAAAAACATACTGAGATCCTAGGGCTGTGTGATACAGCACAGATGTCAAGATGAGGATTTATTCTTGTTGGGTACAAAAAGGAGCAGTGGTCAATAGTAACATGATAGTCATTCATGACCTGCAATATAAATTTTTGGAAATCCTTCTCCCTTTCATCATTTTTCAGTCATTTTCCCTTCGTGTGGGATTGGAAATAACCCTGGTTAGAGACTACACATTTATTACGGATCTGACTGTGCTCCTGCATTACGCATGGAAAACAGCAGCTGCTTTCCATTGGAAGCAGATGAGATGACATGAAAATTGTGTAAGATCTCAGACCTCAGTTTGGATAACATTGGAGCTAATGGGATAAGGAGCTGGTCTTGGCCATCATGAGGTGGGAAGGGAAAAGAACGGTGAGAGAGGGTAGGAGGTAGCAGAGTTGCACTTGTTTACCCTTCGCTAATAGAGATTCAAGTCTGAGAGAGCAGAAATGGACTCATATTTGTCATGAATGAATCATGGTGTAACAGGGCTCAGGACCTGGAGAAGAACAGCTTGTGCATGGACTAGTCTATAAGAGGTGGGTCTTTAAGTAGTAAATTTAATGAAGAAATTTTGGAGCGTGTTCTCTTCTGCTTTTGAATTAGTTCTGGGAAGGTACACGGCTGTGAGCTCCCTCTGGGAGTTAGACTGAGAAAATTCCTCTGCCCAAGGGTATCTTGCTATTTGTGTCTTATTTCCATGTTCCTGTAGCTGGCAGGACTAGCGGTGCCAAGTGCCTCCAAGGGAGGTCTGTGAAGGCTTGAAAAGTTTGTTTGTCAGATCTGCAATAGCATTGAAAAAGGACATGTGGGCAGAGGTTTAGATACTAGACTTCTGCTTTTCTACCCCTGAGCACCTGAACAAAACCTCCAGTGTCAAACACCTGGGGTAAGGGAGAGCTTTCAACTTGCAGAGATTTGCATCTGTTAAAATAGAATGTATTTTCGTCTTTCTACCCTTGCATTTTTTTATCCTTTTAGTTGTAGTCCCTCTCCTCTATACAGCTATATCTTACTGAGGATGGAATAATATCTGGATTGCAAGGAAAGAGAATACCCTGGTCGTGCTGGTGTATTAGCCAGCCCTGCTGTGCCACGGGGTGAATGGAGGAATTCATCTGAGTGGCTGTAGGACACACAATATTTCCTCCACTCTGAGCATCTGAGCCTCCACTTCTCAACTGCTGCCAAAGGTCAAGCAAGAGCTGCACTCTCCACCTTGGAGGCCAGATCACTTTGAGCAAAATCTGTGGTATAGGGGATGGAGGGATGTTGTACATTCCTGGTCTGGAGGGTGTGATTTGGGTGACAACACACTGGATGAGCTATGAGCACTTTAGCGTCTTATTCATGACTCTGCCACCAAATTACTTTCGGACAAGTCACTTGCCCTTGTGTTTAGATTCATCCTTCTCGAGAGTTCATGTTGTTGTGCATATCACAAATGAAAAGGAAAAGCTGAGCTCTCTGGGATCATATAGGAAGTCTAAACTAAAGGCATGGCTTTCTCACCCTGCCTACTGAGATTTCTACTTTTGTTTTGACTTTTTTTTTTTTGTCTCAGGAATATAATAGTTTAACCTTGCAGGTAAAATCTAATCTGCTGGCCAGTGATATCTTGCTTGACAGCGTAGCAGCTCCTGTAGCCACCACACGTGTATCCTGTGCAATGGCAGGCAGTGATGCACAAAAACTAATCCCCAGCTGGCGGACAGCATGGTCTAGTGGGTAATGCATTGGTGTCAGGGGGTTGGCAGACAGAATTATTCCCTTCCTCTGCTTACCTTGTGTATGATACTATAGAAAAAAATCACAGCACTCCTCCATTTTTAGTTGGTTTTTTTTTCTCTTTCTTTTTTTTTCCGCCTTTCTTAGAAATGCCTACTTAGATTGAGGTTTTCTCAGTCAGGGATCATTTCCAGCGGTGTACAGTGCCTGGCACCATGGGACCCTGATCTTGGTTATGACCTCTAAATGTTGCCATAATAATAATAATAGTATGTGGCTTTTGGCACATCACCTATTAATCACAGCAGCTGTCAGGCAAAGCGTTAAATGGGAATAGCTCCCTGCAAGAAAAAACAAATACAACAACACCCCGTGGCTTATGGAGCATGAATCTACACTCTGGAGGGTGCCGGTGAAGGAAGGAATGGGTAATCCATGACATTTCGCTCAAATTTGTTAACCTTGGCTGGTGTTCAGATGCGCGGTGTTCAGCAGAAGAGGCGTTGAGAAGGGAGGTCTTCTGAGAGAGCAATCTTTGTTAAATATTTATAGCAAGCAGAAGCTGAAGCAAAGGTGCATGGAGGCATGAGGGACCAGTTTGCCAGTGGGAAAGAGGCGTTTGTGAGAAACAGCTGGGATGGTTTGTGTGCTGCTTCTATATTTAATGCTTCTGGTTGGTTTTTCTTCCCCAAGTTGGCCTGGGTGTTTTTTTGAAGCCGTGTAGACCTTGCACATACAGGACACCCTGTGTCAGGGAGTTGCCCTGCTTAACTTTAGCGTCTTGTGCCAAGAAATAGCTCCTGTTGTTTTGAACCTGCCGCTTGCCAGCTCCATCGAGTGCTCCCTGGCTCTTCTGTTGGAAGAAGCAGTGAACGGTTATTCTGTACTCATGCTAAGGCAAAATCATGCAGACTGGGTTGTGGTGGTCAGATGTCTCTGGCCATTTGCTCATCTGGTATGTTGTGGACACTGTAGAAGCAGAATGGGCAAAAGTGTTCAAAATTCTCTCTCCAGAGACAGTTCCTGAAAATTGCTCAGTGTTGACGCTTGCAAAATTTCCTAGTGTTAAACTGGTCCATTAGGACGTCTGCTGAAAGCAAACCCAGGGTGAGTGAGATTACTGTCAATTTGTGTTTATTTGAATTACTGGAGAAGAACTAGTCACAGATCTAGGCTAAGCCTGTACAAATAATTCATTTTAGGCTCACTGACAGAAGGAAAAAACATACAGGAAAATCTTTGACCTAAAATATTTTTTCCTTTTTTTCTGTTAAAGACATTTAAAAAAATGACAAAAGAATATATATCTTTAGTACTAGGTCTAATCAAACTTCTCAAACTGAATGTAATCTTTCTCTGCTTCACCTTGATATTTTTAAAATGTTGTAATTTTTAAAATCAGCTAAAAATTCCTTCAAAATAAAATATCAAAATCTTTTCTATTGAAGCTCTGCAAAAAAAAAGTTAAACTTCTCAGACTTTTTCAAAAATTTCAAGAAACTTTTTGCTGTGGGTAATACTTGCTATGCGTTGATAGGTAAAAACTGTATACAAGACAAAATCTCTGTTCAACTTTAGTCTAGATCCCAGTCTGATAGATGCCTTGCAAATAGTGAAGTAAAGATTTTTTAAAAGATTTGTGACACTTCCTACTCATTGAATTTGTTTGCAGACCAGTTTCAGACCTGAAGCCAAGGACAGCAGGCTGTTTTGATTGCTTGGATTACACTACTTAAATTAGCACTGTAAAATCCCAGAGGGACTGACGTAAATTTGAACTGAAAACTGATTTAAGCCATCCAAATCCAGAGTTGCTATTCTGGAGTTGAACTTGAACCATAATTGAATTAAAACATTTCCTCTTTGCACTCCTTGGAAATAACAGCATCGCAAACAACAGGAAAAGTGCCATCAGATAACCATCTTACAGTTTGGTTCCTTGCGGGCTTTAGGTTGCAAAGAACAAACTGCATGTGAACTGGATCATTGGAAACAACCATTTTTTTTTAAAAAAACACCTCCTCCACTTGTCACCTCTGTCCAGCCCTGCTGGCACACACACAGTTATGATCGCCATGGCTGCACTGACCATCGCAGTGGTCTCTCCAGCTTTCCCACAGCATCTGCTTCTGCTGTGTTTTGCTGCCTGCAGGCAACACTGATGGCTTTGCTTGTGTGTTAGGTGTGCTAGCTTTGTGAGCTGCTGCAAGGGCTGAGCTCGCCAAATGCAGGCTGGGGAGGCACTGAAGCTAAATCACCCACTGCTGGAGCTGCATGGACAGAGATTTTTTAAGAGGGGAAGCAAGTGCAACGAAGATGGCAAAGATGTTTGTGCCTGCAGCTCTGCACTGCACACCCTCTGTGGCATGGGCAGGTTTCAAGGCAGCTTGACTCTAGCTGCCACCTTCTTGTTAGCCACGTGGCAAAAATAATCACGATCATTTCCCAAAGATTGTCCCCGTCTCTGGGGACACATTACTCTGTTTCTCCTGGTGCTGATACACAGGAAGGAAGTGTGGACCTGGGTAGACTTTATTGGCAAATGCTGCCACTGATTAAAACAGGCTTGAGCTACTGTACGAATGAGGAGTTGCCATGGAAACAGTCTCTTGATGTGTCCAGGTTTCAAAACTGTTTTTCCCTTCTCTTCCCCATTCAATACTTCCTTCTATTTTGCCATTGTTTCGTTGAGGATTTGCTCACTTGAAGTGATGTGTTGCAGATGGACCCTTGGGACTGGGTGGCATCAGAAGGAGCTTCTCGGCCTTGGGAGGCAGTTCAGGTGGCAGCCCCTCCTGGATGGCTCTCAGCATCCCAGTGATAGGGCGGAGATGGTAGAAGGAGTGTGGAGTGTGGATAGACTCTGGAGGGGCACAATGTTGGCATGGTGCTGGTTAGTGAAGGAAGCTGGAGGATGTCCTAGGGGAATCCTCCTCCCAGATGCATCTGCCTGACGTACTCTTAGCATGGAGCATCTGAAAGGCCCCTCTGCTCCTTGGGACCCAGCAGGTTCACATGCGGCAGAAGGGTCTCTCCTTAGGGTATTCCTCTAACCTAATGACACTGTTCCCACCATCTCGCTATGCTTGGGAGTGGCGGTGATGGTGGAAAGCTATCTTCTGAACAACGGGAAATCAAGCAAGATAAAATGGACCTCTTCCTTCCTCTCCCAACCCTCTCTGGGCTCTATACCTGGGGAGAGGAGCTTTCATGCTGCTCAAGTTCATGAAAAAAACCCCACTTGAGTGACAATTTGTTACTACGCAATCATTTGAAAGAGCAATTGATGCCTGGTGCACAGCCTCGAGAAATGTTTTCTTTACAGATCACGCTGCCCACGTTTCATACATTGTCTTTTGAGTTTTTACGATCCTCCTGGTTTGTTTTTTGTTTTATTTTCAATCACAGAAGCCAGTTTGTAAACACAGGCCCCTACTTATCTTGGTGTTTCATCTGTTTTTGCTTTCTTTCCCCACTCTGGGAAGTCCTCCTCGTTCTTTCCCAGACCTATCACAAATGCTTCAAGCTCTATGTGAAAAACCCTACCTTCCAGTCATTAACTATGTTACCCAGGATGGCATGGGTCCAGGGAACCCTAGATTCTAAGCATCCACTTAGTTCTTTTCTTAAATATTTTACAATCAGCATCTCCAAACCCATGTGACTAGCTGAGCTTTGTTTCTGGATGGGAGCAAAGCAAAACAGGCAACATTTGCTTTAGCTAAGGCAGTCATTTTGAAGTTGAGTGTCTGGTTGAGTTGTTGTCTAGACTCTCTGAAATCCAGGGTAATCCTAAATGGATTATCTAAAATACACGGAGACTGGTTCTTTGAAGGTGTTTGTCTGCTCTACTTCTTTTTGACTGCTCCCTTTCCCCCACCCCTCATACAGCGAGCACGTTGCTAACTGTACACCTTGAGTCCATGGCAATGCATCTCGTGTCCTAGTCCAGGCTTTCTCTGCAGAACCATTCCTCTTGATATGCTGAAGCCCCATTATATCAATCAATGTAATGGTTGAGAACCACACCCTCAGGAAACATAGTCCCACTTATTTTAGGTACCAAAGTTATTTGGCTAGTCAGCCTTAGGCTCCCCAGGCTTTTACTAGCAGTGCAGAACCGTTGGCATGTCCATCCTTGTCTAAGTTCTGAATTGCGTTCTGGAGGTACCTTCTTTGTTTCATTGTCTGATGTGGTAGTGAAGGGTGACTAGCTTCCCAAATTACTTTAAATTTAAGTGGAATGACTCCAGGTCTGAATACTCACTGTGACGGATCTCCCAGTAGGTTAATTTGGAAATGTCTGTGCTTCTTATCTGTGTAACTCCCTTAGCTTGTGTGACACTGATTTATTTTAAATAGTAGCATGGGTATTCTTCTACCAGGATCTTTAAATGCTTCATCTGCCCATCCAGAACAGAAATCAGGGAGAGCAGAAAGCCATCAGCCAAGCTGGCACCTCTGAGAGGTCACTCCTCCAGCCCTTTTGCTCCTATTCCAAGATCATATAAACATCTGTACAACCACACGGCATGTGTTATTTCACACACCTGATTTTCAAGTTTCAAGCTCTATTGCAAAGCTTGGACAGTTTCTCATTTTTATTGAATCTTAAAAGGGAATAGAGAAGCCCTAGAGTCCTTCTGCAGGAACATCTCAATCAAAGATGTCATGAAAGGGGTTTAATTTCAAAAGCTCTGAATTATACCCAGATCACGAAGGGCATAGTAATGTTGGATTTGCTGAGCTAAGGAGGTTAAAGAATGAGGGGGAATTCAGAGTTAACATCTGTGACACACTGAGTCAGGATGAGAGTGCATTCTCAGAGCAAATATCAAAGGCATTTCCCAGATCTCATTCTTTTGGGAGATTTCTAATTACTCTGATATTTGTTAAGAGTTGCTTACAGCCAAATAAGTGGATTCTTAAATTTTAAGATGCTTCTCTGTTCCCAGAAATAATGGCTGAGTGACAAATCTCCCTCAGCATGTGTAACAAAAAAGATGCAGTAAGCTTATGGGCTTCTCTGAAGCCAGGTCAAATACCAGTTGACATAGTGGTTCTTTCCCTCAACAACACGAGGATGATGATAGGAGAATTGCTTTGAAAACCTCCCAAGAAAAGCATTTAAAACAGTGCTCTCCTAGGTAAATGCCTCCTTTCCCAGCATTATATTCTCTGGTAACTAATGCAAAAGGTGGCAGGTGGCAAACCTATTGTGTGTGGAGGGAGGAGGGAATTGCAGGGATGAAATTAAGTAAGGCAAAGACAAAGAGCATCTATTCAGAGCTGGGTTTCCACACTTCACCTCTGAGCCACCAGGAGAAGCCAGGACTCTGGTGTCGTGGCAGTGCTGTCCAGGTAATTTGGGAAAAGTAGCAGTGAAATAATGGGTGATCTGGGCCACACAGGTAAAATATCAATCCTGACTTTTGTGGGAGAGGGTGCAGGAAGACTCAGGATGTAGACAGTGTTAGTGATAGGTGCACGCACATAACCTCTGTGCAGCAAGGAGCCTTGGTCTGGTTGCAGAGACTGAGGATTTGGGAGCAAACTTGCTGTTTGCTATGACTCTCTCAGCTAGTTTCTGGAAAGTGGCAGCTGTGGGCACAGATTTGTTCCAGTGTGCGGAGCTGCTCTTGTAGTCTTGACTTGCTCGCTGCTTCGCGACATCTTACTGCTGGCTCACCGGAGCCTCAGTTAGCTGGGGACTATTGCATAAGCCTCACTGGGGACCTCGACAGCAGATTAATTCCTTGAGCATCTTCCTTCTTGCCGCCAGTGAAGTCTGCTTGTTCAAACGTGATCCAGGGAGACAGCTGGGCATGGCTGAGTCTGAAATCTCTACCAGACAGATAAGCACGAGAGAAAGATATCCCTCCCTCCCAAGCCCTGAATAGCTCTCATTTTAGGGGAAAAACCCTTCTTGTGGCAACTTGGAGGGGTCAGCTGCAGAAGGGACATTTCTCCAGGTATCTTGTGATGACGACAGTAAGGCAGACAAGCTGAGGCGAAGACAGAGTATGATTAAGTCCTCCTCCCTCCCTCGGGCAGAGCTCAGCCTGCAAAAATGCTTTGGATTCGGTGGCCTGTAATTATGTAATTCTTCCTCGTTATCTTTTCTAATTGTTCTCAGCGCTGTTTCCTAAACTGATTGGAAACAATGGCAGACGGGGATGAAGTGGGAGGCAGACGTGAGCATGGCAGGCTGCCAGCGTAGTACAACACTTTCCAGAAAGAGAGCGAGAGAGAGAAGGGAAAGGAAAAAAGAAAAAAAATCCACAGTGGAGGCTTGGATGCCAGGACCTGAACCGAGGGGACACCTGAATCACCGCCAAGCTGGGAGGCACTGGCAGGGGATGCCTCCTTCAGACTCATGCATATGTGTTCTGTATTTACAGTGCTTCATCATTCAAGAAATTTCAAAGCCCTCCTCCTGCCCCCAAGGCACACCTCTTGTCACTGAGAGCCTTGCTGTTTTCCTCCTTTCTGCTACTCTAATGACGTAGGTTGAACACTCAGGGGGGACTTTACCCATCGCCAGGAGACACTGTGGTCCTCTCCCCTCAGCACTGAGCTGTTTGTTCGCTTGCACTGAGTGGGGGGAAGGTTTGGCTCATGGCAATTAGGAGGTGATTGCAAAGGGCAGAAGGAGGCACTTGAAAGAAAGATACAGTGATGGGATTTCTTCGTATTTGGTGGCTGGTTTCAAGGGAGCATGAGGGTGCAGCTATCAAGAAGCCCGGTGCTATGTGTGCCATTTCCTCTGCAAACATCTGCTATTATTCATCCATTGCTGTCTCCCTGTATGGGTGGTTTGTTGCAGTGAACGCATGTCTGTGGGGCGATGTGGCATCCCATAGGATGGAGCCCCCAAAAGGCAGTGTCATCACCCACAGGATGAGCAGGGTCAGCTTATGGGATGGGAAGTGCACCTATGAAAAGTAGAGTTCATGCTTCCATGCAGGAGCAAGGCCAGGTCTGGGAGGGAGCGTTGGATCACCTCTGGATGCTGGCACTGACTTGCCATCCTTATCCCAGTCCCCAGGTGCCTAATCTCCATCTAGGGTCCCACATCATGACAGCCCAGTAAGCTGGGAGCTCACTTGGTTACTGACAGAGCAGAGGCAGTCAGAGGGAAAGAGGGATTTATCCGAGCTGTTCATTCTCTCCTCTTCCAAACCCAGCACTCTTCTGCTTTTTTTCCATCACTGCTGACTTCCTTATGTGCCTGCAGGCTGTCTCTGCCAGCGCTGTCCCAGCTGGCCAACTTCTCTGGCTCTTGCACACGGCTCTATGGGATGGAGAGGAGAAATGCTGCCTTAGGCTTGCCCTCAGTATCGGATAGGAGGCTGCTTCACTGCTGCAGGCTGTGCAGGGCTGTTAGGCTCCCCCGTCACGTTCCTTACCCTGCTGGTCAGGAGGCAGGTTAGCAAAGCCCGCCTGGAACCCATGGTGAGCAGAGAATGCAGGCTGAGGGTTAAGAAAGTCGGGAGCAAAGTCCTGTTAGAGACATCAATCAAAACAGGGAGGAGAGAGGGGAGGATGGAAAACAGCTGGAAAGAGGGGGGTGGCTAGATTAAAGGAGGAGAATGTGAAATGGAAGAGGAGTGGGACCTAGGGAAGACCAAGGAGGGTCATGTCTGTGCGCATGTCACTGTCCAAGACCCATTCCACTGGTGGGCTTCCCGTGGTGTTGCAGAGGAGCATGGCAGCCTGCTTGTTTGTAGTCTGTGTAGATCTGGGGAAAGGCCAAGAGCTGGAGGCTGCAGGCAGGATGGCTTGTTTCTGGCTTGCGTGGGAATTTGAGGCTTTTATGCTGTGGCAGTCTCTAACCATCTCTTGGCCTAAACTGCCAGGAAATGGCCAGAAGGAGCAGCTGGGAAGTGGTGGGAAAGACAAAAGGGATGGCAACCCTCCACCCCTGGTTCCTCCTTGTTCTCAGTTTCAGTCTGGATCTGGAGTTAAATGGAGCCTGAGAGGTAGGAAGGTAGACAGAGCATGAGCCCACTTAGTGACATGCTATGGGAGAGAGAAATGAGTGTGCTGACTTGTTTCCAGATGGCAAAACTGACCTGCCTGGCCAGAGATGGTTTGCAGCCTGAGTGTGGCAGACCCAGTTCTCTCCTCCTAACCTATCTATCTGCCACTCTCCTTTTCAACCAGAGGAGAGTGTATGCAAGATGACTAAGGGAAGCAAAATAAAACAGAAAAACAGCTGTTACTCCGTCAGCCAAGAGATGGGTGTTAGTGGCAGCTCACTCTTCTGGGTACACTATCCCAAAGTTGTAGACCTTGCCTCTGTTGCAGCCCCATACCATTTACAGCTCATTACATGCTTTCCGCCGTGCTGTGGCTCACTGTCCTCAGTGGCTCACAGAGGGAGATGAGCTCTTCTTCTCTTCTGTTGTGCCAAGCACATGCCAGGAGGTGTTTTGCTTTGTGTAAGGTGGTCAAGAGAAAGCTTAGGAGCTGTGGTATCACGTGCAGGCTGTGATGTGGTCCACTCTGATTGCTATACCATAAGTTAGGGAGTGGTCTGACAGGTGATTTGCAGGGATTTGGCCCCAGCATGATCCTCTCTAGCCTTTTCTCCAATGAGCTTTGGTGGTAAAGAAGGTGAGGAAATGGCTCAGTGCAAACATGAATCCTGACCTCTACCAAATGCCTCCATGTGTGCTTCTTTCGGCCCAGAAATTCACTCTCATGAGCTGCTGCTGTGACCCATGGGAAGGATTTGATTTTGCTTGAGTTTGAAGAGTGAGGCTGGGTTCTGTTAAAGGCTGAAGGAGCTTCCTTTCCTTCCTGAATATATCCTGGATTTGCTCCGTACTGCTAGGCATATAGCTGGATGTCTGCCAGATATCGTCAGGTAGGGTTGCCTGCTGGGTATTCCCCTACCACTGCACGTCAGCCAGTGATTGGCTGGTCAAACGCATAGACCTTCTCCTTTGGCTTGGTAATTTGTCGTTTGTGATGACAAATTCCACAGGTTAATGATGCAGTATAAGGGGGGAAAAAAGCATTTCCTTGTATCAACTTTGTATTTCCCAGTTTTAATTCAATTTTTCTTGTGGAATTGTCCCTTTTTTTCCTTGTTTTATGAGGCAGAAAGAACAAAAGATTTTTCTATTATTGTTTAATATACTTTTATCATCCCTTCACATTCATCTGCACTCCAAAACGTACAGCCTTAGAGCCGTTGCTAATCCCTCTTCATGAGCAAATTTTTTTTACCATGACCTTGATCATTTTTGTCACTTTTCTCTGGAATATCTTTGGGAAGACGATGGCCTTTTGGGGGTAGGTGGTACTTCTGCACACAGTGGTGTGCTGGTGGCACTTCAGACAATGTCAGAAGGTTCAATCTCTCAGAGAAATGAGGAAGACCATCTAACACCGTACTGTAGATGTTCCATCATCTCAAAGAGGTCACTGGTGGATGTCTCATCTGAAAATGTGACGCTAAGTCACGTGTTCCCCCTAAACTGTGGACTCACAGGGCTAAGCCAGGCCCTTATAACATGCATGACAGTGGGATGCAGAGGCTGGTCTCAATTTGAAGACATTGGCAAAATCCTCACCTGCCACAACAGAAGGTGGAGGGAGCTGGTGTGAACTGGGAGGGAATCTCATTTTCTTCCCAATTGAAAACACTACCTTCCAGCACGTGTATCTCATGTAGAGATGAATTCTTCTGCCTCCATTTCCCAGCATTTTTTTTGATGAGGTGCATATTTGCTTTTCTTTTATTACATGTTTGCATTACGCTCTTCTCTCTCCCTCAGAACACAAGCCAAGGACTAGCTGCCGGGAAATACAATCAGAGCAGCTCTTGTTATTTCAATGTGTTTCACATGGTTGTTTTTCTTCTGTTATTAGCCCTTTTCTTTTTTTCCTTTCTCCTCCTTTCTTTCTCAGACTAGAACAAATACAGCATGACTGGCAGAAAATTGGCAGGCTTCAATGATCCAGAAGCAGTGATTTTTCTTCTAAGTAGCTTAATGGAGTCTATATTTTTTTTATTGTTTTCTCAGCCTGCAGGTTGCTTGAATATTTTTAAAAAGAGAGAGAGACAGAGAGAAAATTCAAAAAACTCGCTTCTTTCCTCATCTTACTGGCCTGTTTCAGAACATCCATGGGCTTACCAGAACTCTTTTGGGTCATCCAGTTTTTGGAAGAGTACTGAACTAGTCATGGACACTAATGAAGGAGGTTGCATTATACTCCAGGCTAGGCTTTTAATGAAAAAATTAAAACAGAAACTGGCTTACCTGCATCAGCAGCCATGGTTATGCATCCTCCCACCTCTCTACTCTTCTTCTTTCTCTCCGTCCTTTCCCTGCTTTTGGCTGGAATCTTCTTTTGCAGTTACGGCTCCTCCAGGGCCTTAGCCCCATCTGTGCCCTGTAGACCTTGTAGTCTTGTAGCCGCGTAGACCTTGTAGAGGCCCTGTAGGCCTCTGGCCCCTACAGACCTTGTTTCTCCCTACAGACAGAACCTGCAGTAAATCTGTTTTTTCCTTCTGCTTTGTTCTGAGGAACATCATATGCTAACTGAAAACAAAAGGATGGGTCATTTGAAGCCCAGGATTTGAGCACTCTCAGTACTGGCCCTGAATGCTTGTGAGGACCTGCTATCAAGCCTGTTGGTCAGGTTGCTTGGGGACATCCAGGGTTCCCTTCCATGACTCCCTGGGCTCTTCTGGAAAACTTAAAGGAGAGGGAGACTAGGTTAGCTGTAGCTGTCCCACAGAAAGGTTAACTTGTTCTCCCCTCCCTCTGAGGCAATTTGTGTAACATCTGCTGAAAGCCTTTTTGGGCTTTACTTGTCTTGTCTGGGGTTGGCTTTACCATGGAAAGCACTGGATGGAGCTCTTTTTCCATCTTTGTCTTGCCGTTCCCAGAGATAGCCTTTCATCTCGATTCATTGCCTATAAGGGAGGACCATTCTTCTCATGCTGCTT
Organism: Rhea pennata; assembly: GCF_028389875.1. Classification (NCBI taxonomy): domain Eukaryota; kingdom Metazoa; phylum Chordata; class Aves; order Rheiformes; family Rheidae; genus Rhea; species Rhea pennata. The sequence continues at coordinate 3,247,021 of NC_084663.1, forward strand.
AAGTGATGAAGTGGTCTCTGGCCTACAGCCATGCCACCTGCTGTCATAATCTCCCTGTGTTTCCTGAGTGGAGCAGTGAGGAGCTACTCGAATGGGAAATCCCCAGGAACGCATGGGTGTTGCAAAGAGAAGGTGTTGATGAGCCAGTACTACTTCCTTCTTTGCTTCAGTGCAACAGATGGAGGATATAGAAGACATGTGGAAAACCAGTCCTTGGTTGCAAAAAAAATTAGAGTGTTGACTTGTACTCATGAAAAAAAAAATCCAGTGTAATTTTCCTCAAAGCTGGGAAATACCAGCTTCTCCCTTTTAACCAGATTTCTAAGTAGGACCTTGCTTTTGTTCTGTTTACCTGAATCCTCCAGTTGTCAGGGGATTTGCAACTCATTTTACACAGTACAAATCCTAAATTTTTTTCAGGAACAATGTTTTTATTTGTTTGCTTGCTTTAATACCTTCATCTTTGGGGAGTTTAAGTCAATAAGCTATTTTTTTTTTTTTTGCAATGAATAAGCTTTGCTGGCTGAGTTTGTCCTCATGAAAGATTCTAACAACCTGCCAAATGCTCTGTGCTTTGCTTCTGCTGTTCCACTCTGATTGCTAATGGTCGTACTGTAGTCATAGGTTGCTCCAGGCTCCTTCCTACAAATCTGTGTAAGAACTCCTTCTCCAGTAGTGAACCTCTTCTCCCAGTATCTCTCCTTAGACTGTCATTGAAACTGCTGTAAAATCAACTCAGTCTTTAAAATGAGCATTCAGAGATGTCTGTGGGGGGTAAGAAAAGGAGGCAGTTTATTCACCAGAGTTCGCCACCCAGCTTTGTCCCTCTTTCTAACATGGGCAGAATTAATTTTTGCTTGTGCTGATGAGAGTCTTTAAGTCAACCCTATTCCAGCTCGATGTTGCCATCCTTTGCACATGAGGGATTTCATCAGAGTAGGGCTCCCAACTCTAGAGATGCCCAGGTAGGGATGTTCCTTTTCTCCAGAGCCAACACAACAGGGATTTCAGCTGACATCATACGAACCTGGGTGCCCAGCCCTTTGGCTCTTGACCATCTAAAATCCAGAGCAGTGAAAGAGTATCTTCTGCAAACACTGGCCTGAACTACTTGATGCTGAAGTGCTGTCTTGTCTCAGCAGTGTTTTAAGCAGTGAGATATGGACTTGTGTAAACAGTGCAGTTGCCAAAAGGGAAATCCTTGCTTTGATGAGGACACAATGAGTGAGTAATATGATTTAAAATGAAGGCCCAGGACTATCTTCCAAGAGGCTACAGGCTGGTATCTCCTAGAAGCCTGTATTTTGCTAGCTTTAACTAGCATGCACTGTTCAATACCACTGAGAGCAGTACATGAGAAAGGCTGGGGAATATCCACCCTCTCCAATGCAAAATCCTAGCACAGAGTGGTGGCTTATTCAAAATTGGTGTCATGCTCTTTCTGTGAGTTCTTTCCAGAAACGCACACCAAATGGGCTGAACTGGTAGTCTCCAGAAGACACTGCTAGTGCCAGGTGCTGCTCAGGAGTGCTGTGGTCCATTACAGTGCCTATTCTTGGTGGGTAGTCTCTTTTATGCTCTACCAGACCCAGATTAAAGCCTAACTCAGAGATCAGTAACCCCTACAACCGTCAGCCCTTCACCATTTAAGAGAAGCTGTTTTGAGTGTAGCTCACTGGGAAGCCCCTTCTTTGCTGACCATTCATGAAGCATTTGCAAGGCAGGAACACAGTGAGAATCCTATGTGAGGTTAATTCTTAGAGTTTATTTTGAAAATTTGAAAGTGATAACTTGTTGGCCTTGAAGATTTTTGACTTGCACTGGAGTAATCAGGAGGGAGAGATTTTCTTCCTGCTCAGACCATGGGATAATTAGCAGATTTTAATGACTGCTTGAGAAAGCTACCTAATTAGCTATTAGAAACACCTCCCCCTACCCCAGTCCCTAAATGAAAGCCACAAAATAGCCAGTCATCTCTCTAACTGGATGCATCTCAGAGATATTTTTCTTTTCAAGCTAATTGTGAACGTCTGGCAGTCGCTGGGGAAAATTTTGTTTGGGAATATGTTAGGATGAAAAATGATGTTTTCTGCTTGTGTGGAAATGCTAAGAACAGCCATGGTCAGTTGCAGGACTTAGTCTTGAGCCACTTGTGGCACTCTCCACAGCGTTGTGCCTCAGGGAACCACCTGGGTTGCAGGGCTAAGTCATCCTGTGAGTCTGGTCCCTGCCAGATGGGTAACATGGATAATGCCAGTAACACGCTGTGGTGGCACCTTAGAACCAGGAGTGCTTGCTGCTGTGACCACTGTGTTTTTTTCATATAGATGTGTCCATACTTGGCACATTAGTGGCAACTTCTCATCCAGGCTGCTCTGCCTGACCTACTGTTGAGACTTGTCCTTGGGGTATTCTCTTTTTGTCAGTGATTGATATTAAGGTGAAGAGGGGGATATAGCCAACAACAGGCTGGTTTTCTGCATGTATTCATCCCACTTGACTGTGGACAAGCTGTAAAATATAAAGCTGTAAAAAATAGCCCTGGGCCTCTATCTCTTCTACCTCTTTGTTTTCATTGCTTGTGGAGCCACTGACAACTGCTCCTGCTCCAGCCAGTGGAGGTGGACAGCTTTTCAGCACAAAATAGTTCCTCTCCCTCTAGCTACCGGTTCTGATGCTCTTTACTTTGGCTTTTGTCATGTTCTCCTGTGTTTCATGTGCTTCTTGCCTCTTCAAGGGGCCACTGCTCTCTCTTGCCAGTGTCTCTTTCTCCTCTTCCTTTCTCCCTCAGTGGCAATGTAAAGTGGTTTCAAAGCCTTCAACAGGAACAAGCAAAATGATAGTGAGAGAGGATGGAGACCGCTTTCATTTTGCAAGGTGACATCCTCTCCTGTCACTTACCATTCCCTTAAAGAGCACTGATGCTCTGTAACGCGTTGAGCTGGGGTCGACATTCCTGCTCAGGGCTGTGTGCTCTCCCTGTCTGCATGCATAGTCTGTCCTGATGCTCTACAGAAAGAGACTTTTTACCATTTTATGGAAAGATGCTGATCTGTTCCATCTCTTTACGTAACTGGTGCAGCTCTATGACAGACTTTACTGTGATGCAAATCAAAGCAAGTTTAATATTTAGTGCAGGCAGAAGAGCCTGGCTAAACCAGAACTTCTGTATATGGCAGAGTCAGGCTGTTCATTCAGCCCTGTCATCAGCTGTAGGAAGGTTGAAGATCACCCCATACTTTCCCTAGACGTTCATGAGTATGAGCTAGGTCTGAGATGGAGAATGTTGTTGCAGCTCTATTGATGCTTCTTTATGGGGTAGTTTAGTTAGGTATTGCTTCTCTTGAGAAGTCCTATCCATCTCTCAAGAACCATGGAGAGGTTCATACCCTCTGCCTGGCCAAATTCCTTTTCCACTCCATCATCTGCAGCTTTCTGATCTCCCACAGTGGAATTAATACATTTATAGTCATTGTGAATAAAGAAGAAATACAGTCTACTAGAAGAGAAAAAGGAATCAATCTTCTGAGGCTTCCTAAAATATTTGATGGAAAGAAAAAGAGAGAGAGAGGTATCATGGAGTAGGACTAATATTGGTTTCCTATAATATCCATTTTTTTCCCAAAGAGTTTACATCAGTTTATGTTATTCTGTGGACAACTAGCAAACCTTGCTCAGTTTATTCACTGGTGCTCTCAGCTTGGTTAATTAATACTCCTTAATCAAGCCAGTGGAGGTGGACAGCTTTTCAAAACAAAAAAGCTCCCTAGCCTATAGCTTTGGGCTCTGATGCTTTTTTACTTTGGCTCTTGACATATTTCCTCTCTTCATTAGTGCTCCTGACTCTTTAGGGGGCTGCTGATATGTCTTGCCAGCATCCTTCCCTTCCACACCACCGCTTCTAGCTCCGTTCTCATGGAGACCTGTTTCCTAAGTGGGCTCATGTCACACAGTTTCCAAGTCTCCACTCTTTCAAAATTCTGAAGTTTCTTCTCTTTCAGTGCATGAGACCTAGTATATTACTGTGATGGGGCTATATCTGAGACACCAAAGTTCCTGTGATGGAGGAGGATCCATGGGAGACATGACAGCTACAGGGTAGACTTTGCAGGGACCCCACTGACTCTGGGTCCCACTCTGTGGGTCAATCTGTTTGCAAGGGGGCAGCACAACATGTCACTCATTATGAGGCCCCACATGCTGTTCTCATCTGGGCAACAGGCCAAAGATCTGGCCAACTAGCTAGACCAAGCTCATTTTCCCAGCTTCCCAGAGCAGAGGGGAGTCTACAGTTGATGCTACAAGTGCAGAACATAAGAGCGACACAGAGGAGCACCAACTGATGTTTTAATATGCAGGACAGGGCACTGTTGTTGCATACCATGGATATCCAGGAGCACAAAGGCATGTGTTTTTTAGCAGTCACTGCCTTAAATAGAAGAATGGCATCCTTGTCTTTAGGTCTCTTGCCTTTCTCTCCGCTCCTCTTTAGGGACTAGTGTAAAGACTATGCAAGCCAAGCGGGTTGGATCCACTGACCTTACCAATATCATCATGTCAAACCTTTAGTGTGATGTAGCGCCTATAAAGGCAGCGTAAAAAGAGGCACGTGAAACGATGAGGGCCAAGACGGATTAGGAGACTGTGGTTCTGTTTAAATATTGGTTACCAAGTCTAGGGAAAAATCTTTTTCTGTACCTTGGTTCCAGCCTTCACGAAACAGGGAAGATGAAACTTCCATTTTAATTTGTTTTGCTGTCTCTGGAAGCATCTGACTTGGAGATATCATTGATTTTGAGTATTTTTGAAAATGTTCTTTCCTTTAAGCTATTTGTTGTCAAGTAGAGACTTGAATGCCTTGGTCACTCACGCTTTGGGTAGTGACCAGTTCCTTAGGCCAGTTTGCAAATGACTTTGTATTGCTTGATTTGACAGCAGCTGTTGCTCCATCCTCCTCCCAACTGAAAGATCCTTCAGGGAGAGAAAGACACAGAGAAACCAAGTGCTCTGCAAGGGTTGTCTGAAGTCTCCTCAGCAGTCACATAATACTTGTTAAACCCAGCCACGTGGAACTGGTAACGCTCACCAGAAGGGCCCTAATTAGGCCTAATTCTAAATTAGGAGAAGCTACAGAAACCTTGTAAGTGAACTCTGATTGCTTCAGATCATGGAGTGGTGGCAATTCTGGTTTGTTCCATGGAGGGAACCAACATCAAGCACAGCCTCCTAAGATGGCTTTACTGAGACCTACTCTCAGCTCAGCAAACCCAGCAAAAATCCATTTGCATGCCTTGAAAAGGCACCTTTCTTCTGGGCCAAGGTGAAGGCCAGTGGCCTGAATGTAAATTAGATGAACAAGGAGCTGCTGAGATTTAAAGGTTTATAGGTATATACATATATAAAAAGTATAGAAAGAAAAGATGAGTTTTTCTCATGAAAATATTTTCATCTTTGAGTTTCCTATTTTTTTCTTACCCCATTTTGGATAACAGAACTTGTCTGGGATGGAAGTACATCATATTTGTATCTTTTTTCTATACCAATTTAAGAGCACTGGGCAAAGTAAGGAGGTCTTAGTGTGAACTGGAGTCGCTATTTTCTCTGTCTGAGATGATAGCTAACTGAAGTCAGGTGTGTTTGATATCAGTCTGGCCATCTTCCTGGCACAAAAAAAAAAAAAAAAAACCAAACAAACAACAAAAAACAACAACAACAACAAAAAAAAAAAAAAAACACAAGGCAGCAAAAGGTTCAATGTTCCAGGCAGGGTACATTGCCCTGTGGGCAGGGTACATTATGCAGTATGTCTGCTAGTGAGGCTTCTTTTTTTGACTCTAATCTGTTTGATGGTGATACTGAGGAGCTACTTGGTGACTTGATCTATAAGCACTGAGAGCAGGAAAGGATAAGTCTGGGGGTCCTAGACAAATTGCAATTGCATTTTGGTTCCTGCTTCCCCTGTTTTGAGCTAGCAAATAACCTTTTATATGCAGAAGGTTTATCATTCATCTACTGTGTCCCATCCCAGCAAAAACTATATCCTACCGATGAGCTTGGGGATGTTTCAAGATACAAGATATCCTGTAAGAAAATGTTTTTACTGTACAACGTTTCACTAAAATAACTATTTCTTTTTTAAATCAGATCCTACATCAAGAATTTAATCTGGTTTCAGTTACCCAGAAGACTTTAACCCCTTTGCCTGTCATTTCTGTTATCAAGAATATTACTGCCATTTCCCCCACTCACATTCCCCAGTAAACCCCCCTGGCAGACAGCAGCTTCTTCATCATACCCCATTTCTAGAGCAACTGGCAGGAAGGCAGTATGCAAAGTATTACAAACTGCAGTAGTGTGGTGCAATCAGACTACTTTTTCTGCAAAGAAATGAATAGCCCCCTATGGCTGCTTTTGTTGGGAGAAACAAAGACATCTCCTGACATATTGTGTTATTCAGAATGCCACCTTTAAACCCTACAGATTGCTTAAAAGAGGGACCTAAGGATCTGTCTGCTCTCTACTGTAAGGGGCTTCTGCCAAGTTCAGTATAGCCCTAAATATGCGAAAGTGGGAAGGGAAAAGAGAGTCAGGAAGGACCTCAGCCAGTTGCTAGTTTCCTGATTAACAATTAAAATTTGAGACAGCATCAAAGAAGGATGTGGTTGCTTCTGTCTGAGTCACAAAGTAGCTTCCAGCTTCTGATGGCTCCTACCAGGCTTAGCCAAGGACAAGGCTGCTGTGGCTTACCCAGAAAAGCTGCTGCAGCCTGTGTGCATCTCAGCTGTGCAAACATCTGAGATGCTTGCCGAGCAAGGAGGCGAAGCGTGAAGCTGTTTGAATGGGGCTGCTCTGATACATGGCTCTCTTGGATTTCTGGGCTTGACTTTCATCCCTAACCCTTCTACTACAAGTGTTTAGGGTCGACTTATTGGGAGATAGTCTTAATTCACTGATAATGCTAAAGAAAGCCTCTTTGGGGTCCATCAGTGGAAAGCGCTGTAAAATATGGAATGCAGTAATGATAAAAATGGGCCTAATTTATAAGTTAGTTGTGTTCGTTTCCACTGGAGATTCTCTGTTTGTGGATGTATATATCCAAACAACTTAAAGATGACAGTGGTGTGTATAGCAAGAATGTATGTATGATCTTATAAATGATATGGATTTAGACATAACGGTGTTGTATCCAGGATGATGGAAGGAGGTGAGTGAGTTTGGGTTTGCAATATGTTTTATTAGAAAAATTGATATAACTGAAAAAAAATGTGAACCCATTTTGTTACAAGAAACTCTTTGTGAGCTCTCAAACAAAACAGCAAAATCACAGTTAAATACTAGTTAGACACAATTACAGCTATTAGTTTAAACTAATTAAGCCTTCAATTTAGCAAGAAAAGTAATTAGCACCTGAAAAGCAGAGAAGAGTTGTAGAAGGGGTGGAGAAGGAGAAGGCAGGTCCTTAGCCATGGTGTGTGTGTGTGTGTGTGTGTGTGTGTGAGAGAGAGAGAGAGAGAGAGAGAAACTGTTTTGAAAACACTGCAAGAGGGAGTTATCATCTAGATAGCTCTAGAGGGCCATAAAAAATAATGGCTCTGTTGAGTTCATGGTCTTTAATATCAGTGGAACTATGAATTCTAGCTCCCGAGATTGTTTTTTAAGATATTTCATGAATTATCAGTAAGGCTCAGGAATGAAAAATCAGAAATGGAGCATTTTCTGTGAAAAATATTCCTCCTGTCAGCTCAGTTTGTGATCTTAGTTCATTCTGCGGTAGAGTTGTGGTTTTGTTTCACCCATGTAGTTTCCATGAGGACATTGGGTGCTTTGGATGAAATGCGCCGTGTTTTGGAATGATCATGCACAGGATCCATGGGTTTGTATGGTTATGTTGTAGTTACAATAGATTTTGAGTTTCTTCCCAGAGAAACAAGGTAAAATAGAAATTGCTAAAGTCTGGTTTCATTTGTTATTTCTTGGTCTACAGAAATTTTGGTGGAAGAAGTGATTTCTTTGGCTAGATTGTTGGGCTACTTAGAAGCTAGGGGCAGGGATTATGGGAATATTGCTTTCAAGGCATGGTCTACTTTCAGCATAGCTTGTAATTATTTAATATCCTCTGTGTAAATTCCAGTATGGGATAATATTTGGTAGCAAGTAGTGTATGGACACTAAGAGATTTCTTTTAGTACTGTAGAACAGTTGTAGCTAGCTTCTGGGAGGCTTTCTCAAAGGAAATAGAATTGCAGTCTCAGAATCTCATAAGATCAAGCAATGAAGGATGGGAAAATGGTTAATCTTGGAGGAAAGGGTTAATGAAAATAAATACACCTGTGAATATTGTTCCATGGATCCTAATAAAGGACTTGAATACAGCAAATTCAAAGGAGCTTAGAGAAGACATCATCGCATATGGATGTATTTGAGGCCACCAGTCCAAATGTATGGACTGGAGACCTCAAATCTTGCATCTGCTGAGAGATGTGGATATACTGCAGCAGTGAGCATCTACATGGGACAGCACTGAGGGAGATATTGACTGAGGACAGAGAAGAACCCCTGCACAAACTGTGGAGACGTGAGCTAGCCTCAGCAGTAAGAGGATGCCAGCTCGGCAAGAACTGGAACAGGCTTAAACTGAGTACTTCCCACATACAAACGTATTTTAAAAAGTGTCACAAAAATAATTGAAAAATGTCAATAACCATTGATAAAAACACATAACTGGACACGCCTGGCAGAACCTCTGTCCTTAGCAAGTGATGAATAAAGATCCTTAGAGAACTGAAATGAATTATTAATCTCTTGTTACTTAAGTAAGATTCACAAGAAAGTTGCTGATTTTTGCATGATAAGATGACCTTGTCCTGAAACCAGATAAATCTCTGAAGTCTTCCCGCCCATTGGAATTGCTTTATTGGAGTTGTATAAAGGATTTATTTGGTCCTCAGTAAGTTTTACTGGAAGTACTGTACTTAGCTGAAGTTACAGACCCCAAAGCATTAATTTTGCTGTAACCTTTAAGCTACGAGTGTCTAGACTAGGTTAGTATTTGGAAAGGAGCTTTGAAACCCCAAAGTGCAAGAATGTGGAGTTGTACAAGAATTTGGTGGATGGCATTTGCTTCTCAAAGTGAGGTGGCCTGGATTGCACTAGTGTTTTGGCATGATGTTAAGCGAGAATGGTAAATATATTCGTCTTGACCTCCTTATGGTTGTTTTAAATCAATAGTTCCCCACCGCCCAAGCTGGCAGACTGAGATTATTAACCTCAGCATCCTGGCCAAATCTGATTTAGGCTTTCAAAACAACTTGAGTGGTATTAACTGTACTATAGCCATTTTCATCTTTTTTTTTATAGTAGACCCTGATCATTTTTCCTCTTAGAAATGCCATACACAAAAGTTTCCGTGTGTGTATAAATTTACCTTCTTTCAGACACCGTAGGGGTAGCTTGTGGACCACAGGCTGAAAACTACAGAGTCATTGTATTCTCCAGCACTTCAACTGTTGTATGTGGAGGAGTATTAAATAGAGCACATACAGATGAGGTGAAGCATTGTACAACTGACTGTGGGGCCTTCAAGGGGAATTTGGGTTTATCCTCCTGTGATTCAGAGCTGAGATTTCTGGAACCTTTAGGAGATGCAAACTGGGATCTTTACTGAGGGACCCCTTTTCTTTTTTCCTACCCTTCAGTATCTGTCTCACCCCTAATCTTTAAGATCCCTACAGGCAGAACTGTTGTGTTGTACAGAACTATTTTGGTGTGGCATCGTTTGGGTGACTTATGGGCTTTCATTTTCTGAGGATATATCAAGCCCAGTGGCTGTGATTAGGCATCAAAACTGTTCATGACACATTAATGCTAAAGGTTCAAGTTTGTACATCAATAATGTAAAGGGTATTGTAGAACCATCTCTGTTTCCCAGGTGGTGGTGGCGGTGGCATAGGCATGGTGAAGGTCAGGAAGGTAGTAGGGATAAAACTTTGTATTATCATCAGAAAATTGCATGCAGAGGTGTTAAGGGAGGGAGTGAAGGTGTGATTGTCATGTAACAGATTTTGAAGCATGGAGCAGCCATAGAAGAGTGGTTTGGCGGGGGGGCAGAGGGATGGGAATGAAACATTAGACTTAGGACAAAGCAAGCAAGAGAAGAGTCACTTAGATCTCATGAGAGTGTGGGGTTGCAAAAGGCTTCATTTTTGGCTCAGGAGCCCTGATAGGACTGGGCCTCCTTGCCTGTCCATCCATACCAAAACATTTCAGCTCCCTCTGATAGTCTGTGCTGGCTTCTGCCTGTCTGAAATCCCTATCTGATCACTGATTCACACATGTTCTTGCCCTCAAACTTCTCAACAATTTTTTAGCCCATCACGTCCAAACTCTGGTGCCTGTGTATTGTCTGGTAGTGGCTGTGGATTCTTTCCAGGACTCTGACCTTTCCTAATGGTCCATTTCCTATCTCTTCCTCTTCACCTCCCATTGCAGGAGCAGGGCAGTTGGAAGTGACAGGAGAAACTACGGTGCTTGATGGTTATTGTGGGTCAAGTCTGTGCTCCTCAGCTTCTTACAAGCATGGTACAATGTGCTGACTGCATGAGGACTAGTCTAAAGCCAAATAAAATCAAAGAAAACCTCCCACTGACTTTCCGTGCCTTTGGTCAAGTCCCTAGAGAGGGAGTTCTTGTAGGAGTGAGCCTACATCTGTGTGTGAGACTGAAGTTGTGCTTTTGTTCAGCTCTCTAGTGGATTGGTCATGCGGACTTCTGAGACAGCTGAGTGTTGTTTGTACATAGTGTTCCCTGAGACAGCTATTTATTAGCACTTCTGCTTATTCTACACTGATGTCTCCTCAGACCTTTCCGTTTTCTCTCAGCTGTGTTTGGTAAGAGGTTGCTAAACCGCTGCTAGGAAAGGCTGCCCTCACCAAAATGCCTCTGTTCCCCAAATGACTGTTTTTGGAGGATTTGACGCTGAAAAGCCCTCTGTTTTGAATTAGTCCTAGTGGTCCTTGGAGGGACCCCGGCTCTGCTGAGCTGTCTGCTCTTGCTTTCGCCTTGCAACCCCATGGTTGTGCAACGGGAAAACAAAGGTGAACTACTAGCTTCATTTGCACCAATGGAGAAAGCCTGTTGGGTGTCAAGGGATGAGGACTGCTACTCAGGTGTATATCCTTTGCCATGAAGTCAAACTACTACTCCATGGTCTTTCCTGGTGTGCTTTTGGGAGGAGGATGTGAAACCAGCTGGGAGAGCTCTGTAGAAGGATCTCCACTGCTTACAGATTATTATAAATCAACTACTTCTCTGGCTTCTATCAGTGAAATCTAAGCCCTGGAGTGCTAGGGAGTTCAGAGGGCCTTCCTTTAACCTTAGCATCCCTCAGAGGTCCCTCCAAGAACTGAATTGCAAGATAGCTGGAGTCTGCTTTTGTGTAACAGCAGTGGTAGGCAGACGACTGCAGTCACTACACTTTCCTGAGAACCTCTTTCATGGATGGTATTTGCAAATCTAGTAGAAAATCTCAGACCTTGTGAACAAGCCTAGAGCCCTGAAGACTCTCAATGTAGGCATGAACCTGAAGAAGAAAGTCAAGGTCTTTATTTATCCCAGCTTAAGAAAACCTGGATATGGATAAGCCAATTGCAAACTGTCTGGTTTAGCTCGGTTTATGTTGTGGGTGATGTTCCTGTAGTGTTTCAGTCTTTAGAAACTGATACCTGCAAGTTAAATGAGAATTTGTATCCTTGTGCTTTTGCAAAAGCAGTATCTTTGGGATGAAAATGCAGCACAGACATGTAAATCTACAATAATACTGGCACAGGCACTGCCAAAAACAGCCTGTCCATGCCTGACCATTGTACTATGAGCTAGGCTCACTGAGGTATAATGAGAGGAGACTTCACAATGACCTGGTGCCTGAGGCAAACCCAGTTTATTTCAGATCTGCCAAAGCTTTCACGTCTCTCCTCCAGTTCCCTGATGGCAGATTCCTGTTGATGCCTTATGGATGAGTCTTGTTAGAAACAAACAGCAAACTCTGCCTGGGCCTTTCATTTTAACCACCTCCTGGGCCTGAGAGGGTAGTTTCATACCTGCAATAGAGGTTTCAGAGGACGTAAATATATATATATATATATGTATATATATATGTATATGCATATATGTATATATCAACTCTATGCAGAGGGTTTCATTCTCAGTTATGCCACCTCAATGACACCTGGATACATGCTTGCAAACCTCTTCATTTTGTCTCTGCTAAAGTCCATAGGCTGCTTCAGTAATGGACATTCTCACTGATGTTCCAAAATGTGCTTTTTATCCCCTAAAGTTCCAGCAGGCTTTTTTTCCTCTTCTCTCTCCCTCTCTTTCCAGCAAGAAGCAATTCCAGAGAGCTAGAGGGATAAGGGGCTAAAGCTGGTGGTTTGAGACTTGATAAATATTTTCTCTCTGGAAGATTTAGTGTCTGCAGAAGGTATTTGATTGATTTCGCTGGTCACTTAATTGAAGTAAAAAGAAGAGCGAATTTCCAATAAACTAAACCATTATTCATCAGAGATTATGAATCTGTACCCAGAGAGCCTTCAGCAAATCTCCTTCCCCATGTGCATTGTCAGTACAAGGGAAGAGTGGGACCCTCTTTTTCATTCAGATGCATCAGAGGTACCTGGGAGTACCATAGCTGCATCACAGCACATTGGGACGATTAAAGGTTTTCATTCAGCTATGCTGTGAATGGTGATATGCTGTAAACACTTAGATATTATAGTGATAGAAGATCAAATAAATATCTAGCTAGATGAATGGATAAAGGGGAAAGTGCAGTTGGAACCTGCTCACTTCTAGCTCTGTGCCTTGATGCCTTGGATGAAATTTTGTCTGAAACCTGGTCGGCATTTTACCGTTAACTTTGATGGAACCAGGATTTAACTGTTGGATTTCCAGCTAAGTGAAATAAGATGAAAGAAAAGAAGCTTGCCAGCTAATTGCAGTTCCTCCTGGGACCGAACATGTCAACATTTAAACACCGAAATGACACCACACATCACAATACGCTACATGGATGCATCTGTGATGGGTGTTTTGTGCAGACAGTGAATTGCCTTCTACTTCCATTTTTTGTGAGTCTGGAGCCTGGGAAAGTAGCAGGCACCACAGCCTGCATCTCTGCCAGGCTACCAAGGCGCCGAGTGCCAACTGTTTCTGGCCAAGACCCAGTGCTGCTCCTCCTGAATTATATCATCGACAGGAGCTGATGAGAAAGGGTGACAAAGGCTTGCCAGAAATATGGCAGGAGGTTTATGCAGCCAGGTAAAGTGTCACCGAAGGGTTAGCGTTAATAGGGGGATATTATCTCTGTGGGGAAGTGAAGAATCTGTCTTGCTGTATGGTTGTGGTTTCATGTCAAAACCCATCACATTCTTTTTGGAAGTCCCAACGCATCATGTGAATACGAAGTAGTAGCTTGCTAGGAAAATAGTGTGAGCTTGAAGACTAAAGTTTGATATGTAACTTCTAAAAAATAAAAGTAATAGATTTTGCCTCTGCACAAGTAAACTAGCCCCAACATACTGTTTGAAGTGTTACTGGAGATGGATGTAACGACTGACTTGGAGGAGATCACCCCTAGCACAGGAGACACATCACCTGAGCTAAAGTGGTGACCCTATCACCCCTAAAAGGCAAGATATTCTTGATGTAGGCCAAGGACAAGAGGGAAAGAGAGTCTGAAGGCCTGACTTGGAGATCACAGAAACTAAGGGGAATTCTTTGCCTTCAGTCAGGGTCCCACAGCAGTTAAAAATCTATCTGAATACAGAATACTATTGTCAGTAACTCCTGTGGCAGTAAATAGATGATAAAAAGAAATCAAAGAAAATGTGGAGCCTGAGGCACTTGCTCATAGACATAAAACTAGCTTCAAATAAGACCAGCTTCTGTTTTACACTTTTTGGCAACAGTCTCCTGTTCTCGCTTCCCTCATCTTCCTATAGCATTTTGGGGCAGACTGCCATGAAATCCCACCCTGGGATTTCGAGCAGATCCCCTTCCCCAGACCCTATGTCTTCAGGATGCCCAAGAAACCAAGCCACTGCAGCTTGAGGATGAGCTCCCTGCAATAGATGTCAGCTGTAACACGGGGATGCAGGGCAGCAACAATGAGCAATTCTGGCTAATCCAATTAACTTCAATCCTGAGTCATCATGCTTGTCAATGCTCCTCTATTATTAATGTTGCCAACCACAATGTTTGGAGAATACATTTGTCTTTTGGTGTTTCCTTAAAACAAGAAGGTTTCCACAGTGAAACCGTTTCTGCTCTGAGCTGGTGCTGGTTGCACAAGTTCACCCCAGCAGTTCTTGAGAGGGATGACCTGTTCAAATACATCGCCAAACATGGCACTGGGGGCTCTGTTCAGGGATCAGCCTGGATTTCTCACTTTCCTAAAAAGAGACCTCCTTTTAAAGGGGTCAGAACCTCAAAGGAGGAGCATGTGTCCCATGTGAACACATATGGGTGTGGGCACAGGAGACCACCTCTGCCCAGTGCCTGGCTCTGCTTGGCTTACTCCTTCCTCGAGAGGTGCTGGGCTTGCTGGAGGAGAGGAATGAGTGATGGGAAAGTTAGTTATATTTTCCAGTGCTTTTCCCTCAGCGCTGCTACCATCGACCTTGGCTGAACCTGCTACACTCACAAAAATGAGAATCATTTCTCATCGCAGGCCTGGAGTCTGAGGCCTGTCAGTTTTTTTAAGAGTAAGGCTTAAACGCCTTCCAGCCTCCGTGCATCGAGAGAGTCTGGGAAGCAGGTCCAGTGAGGCTCAGCAGAGTGCCTAGGAACTTGAAGATGGAGCGGAAAAGGAGCTGCTGCTTCTCAGGATATGGAGAGCAGCTACTCTCAGGAAGGACTTTGTCACCCTACCCTTGCCTCCAAAATTTGTTCCACTGACTAACCTGCTGGATTATTCTACCCTTCCCCAGCTGCCTCTAAGTTATAAGCTGGAGGTAAAGAAATAAAAAGCATGAATGTCTTGAACCAGGGCTGCCCAGGAGGGATGGCTGTGTGCGTGAGCAACGACCCAGGGAATGGAAGTGCCAGCTGCATGCTGCACCACGTAATAACGCTGCTGCTGAAGCCATTCTGGCTGAGAGGGAGGCAACTAGGCTCTTCTGAAACATTCAGCTGCAAACCCAGCAGCTTTTCTTCTCCCAGCCACACTGGATGTGGTGGTGTAGCTGATGTCCTCCAAAGTGCAGCCTAACAACTATGGGCACCCTCTAGCAAAACACAGCAACAGCCTTGTCACACTCCCTGCAAGTCTTGTCCTGTGATTGTATAGAGAGGTTATAAACTGGACTGCTGGCTATCTCAGAGCATTACAGCAGTCTCTGGTTGTTGTTTTCAAGCAGGCTGGTATCAGAAGTGTGTAAAATCCTACAAGAGCCACCTTTGTCTCCTCACCAAGACCTGAGTCCCAGCCTTTCAGAGCAGCTGCAGTTTCAGAACTCCACTTAATTCCCTGGAGCCCCATCACTGAAAGGCAAAGCTTCTAGGGAATGGTAATGTGAGTCAATGCAGAGTTATTTCTTCACTGCAAGGTTATTTTATCCAGCATGGCTGTTCCTGCTGAGGATAATGTAGTTTCCCCCCTTTCCTCCCCTTGAAGAGTGCTTCACAGTGTAATAGGTGCTATCCTCAATATATTTTCTGTACATACCACCTAAATTTCTTCCAGACATCCCACTTGAGAATCAGTTGATATTCTTCTTTAGAGTCATTTTTATTCTTCTGTTTTTCACCTTTACTGTCTATTTCAGCTGAGAGCCAGTAGCTGGGCCCCATTAAACCCCACACACTCTTGTTCAAGACTATAGAAAGCTGGATTAGCTTTTCAGTAGTCTGGGTCATCTTGGGAGAAGAAGGTATGTTAGAGGGCAACCAATTTATTTGCTTAATATTCTGAGAGCAACAGCCTTTTGCTTCCCCAGTTGCATGTGGCTGTGTATAATAACTCTTCTGGGAAGCAGAGGTGGATAGATCGGGAAGTATGTTTAAAACAAGTATGCACTCTGTGTGCTGGATAGAGTCGTTTGATTTGCTGTATGTACAGACTGCAGCAGAGTGCACAGAAAATTGCTCTGGCAGATCAAGAGGTCTGAGTTGTTTGGCAGCGAGAGTGGTATAGGGCAGAAAGTTGCCCTATTCCCAGCGTTGCAGGTAGGAGGAAATTGTCAAGGACATTGAATCGCATCGTATTCAGCTGGTTCACATTGGCATCTATGTTTGCTGCACAGTTAGATATCAAATCTTGGTCTCTTGAGACCCAGGCTGATACCTGGATGCCTGGAGCATCCTTCATCTTCAGTGAAAAGGTCAACTCTGGCCTTTCTCTTTGACTGGCACAGCAGCATATGATCTGCTGTGTCCTGCAGATACCTTTTGCCAGAAAGCCAGTGGAGGCTTGTTTTCAGCCCAGCAGTTGCCAATGTCTATAAAGTACACTTCAAGCTCTTTAGCTTAATACCCCAAAGGATGTAGCCACAAAACCCCACCAGTGGCACTAACAACATAATGTAAGAAGAAATTAATCCATCTGCTAAACCTCAACATGTCATCAGATAATTATCAGCACCATACAATCTCCTCCAAGGAAGATCTTACTCTATTAAAAAGAAATTGGCCTACACTTTAGCTGAAAGAATGACAATGTGCTCTTTATATAAGATTTCATCTCTTGGAGTTAAAGCATCCAGTGAGTTTTCATAAGCAGCTTTTTGGCTAGAAAGATCCAGTCATTCTTTTTAAAGAATATAATGATTGTTATTATCAGTAACGATTGTTTTGCAAACTTCCACATAGGTTTGAGACTCTATTTAGTCTTGCACTGTTTAAGACTCCTTCAGAGTTTAGGCCTTTCTACGTAGCACAGTTATCACAGCTAACCATGAGAAAAGAGTATCCAAACTAAGTCCTCAATATCCATACAAGAGTTAATTTGCAAATCCCAGCTGGTCTAAGTAGTTAAGAGGTCTGTGCCATGCCCTCAGGGCAGGTTACTCAAGAAGAGGTTGCAGCGGCTTCTTAGGGATGTCAGCATTGCCCAACGGATGAACATCATCCTGGGGCTTGGATTTTGCCTCTCTTCCTCCTTTACTCCTGGCTTTCTGGGTGATACTGGTAGGTTCCTTCTTCTCTCACTTTGCTAGGCTTTGGAAATAAGGATCATTTTACGGTCCCTCTCCCTCCCTTCCAGAAGCTGTCAGCTAGTATGCAAGATGAAGTGCATAGTAACAAAGTCAGTGTATTTATTTGCATGAGGGTCACCACTCCAATGCTCTTCTGGCAGCTGGTAGTATCCTATACTGTTTGCTATGTGGTTTGAATGCAGCTCAGCTGCATTAAGAATCCTTAAATGTAAAAGTAAACAGGCACTTTTTTTTTTCCAGACCCTTTAGTGTTCTCTTGTGAGATTGAATGGGGGAATGAAGCTCTTCACTTCCCTCCTTCCACCCTGACCTGCCTTTTTTGAGCTCTATTCCTGTTCTTTCTGCCTTTGTGCTGTAGGACCCAGAGTGTGTAACCACTAGGGTATGGAAAACCAAAACCTGAGGTTTGGGCCGTCCATGGGATCTTCTAGGCTAGACAGCAGCTAAATTGGCACACATGCCCTGCCCTGGGGAGCCTTTTGCCTAGACACAGAGCAGAGCTATCCCATTGACAAGAAGGACCATAAAAGAAGCACAAGAGACTTGTACCAGACGAAGGATGTGATCCCACCAGATTTGAGGTCTGCTTTGATGCAGTTAGTGCTTGTTCCATATGGACAGCTAGCACTGAAGGTGTCCCTTTTCCCAGCACTATAAAGATGAGCCAGTTCTGCTACCAGCCCTCAACTATTTAAGTCACTACTGGATTTAGCCATGACACTGTGTCCTGTATGCACAACAGGGGAGGTATTATCCCAGGAAACAGAGACGGGGATTCAGTCACAGGAAAGTTGCATTTGATGTGCCACACTGACACCTGATCCCAAGATCTTGTTTTCTCCTTGGACCACTGGATCACTAGGCTTATCAACCTCAGCTGATCTCCTGAAAAGCAGTTGAAATCTCTCCCTCTCCTAGTTCCCTGCTCAGCACAGATCATTTGGCCGGGTGTAGTGTGTTTTGGTCATGCTGGCATTTGTTTTTTCCTAAAGCATGAGCACGAGGCTCCTGCCAGAGACATGATATCTGGCTGGAAGGAGTCTTGCTCCACTGTGCCTCTGGACGTTTTCCACTCCTCTGCCAGCAGAGTTTACATTGATTGCAGTTAATGGACCAGTGGCTTCTCTTTGCATGAAGAGGCACTAAGAAATCATCTCTATTAAAAGGGAGGGCTGAAGAGATACTCTTGAGGGGAATGTGAAGTGACAGGCAGAGAATGGGCAGGGATGCTCTCTCCAGGTTGCACTAAGCGATGTTAATACAGTAATTGCAGACAGTTTAGATACCTTCCATCTGGTTTGAGAGACACTGTGGTCCCTCAATCCAGGCAGGGAAGCTATGGGAGAAAGGCCCTCCATGAGGGAAAAGCTGGGCTCATCCTGCAGTCTTTCTTCTGCGCTTTCAACTCTTACGTGCTTGTGAGCCTCCTGCATGTCTTGCTGCAGCATCGAGAGCTCTGGTAACACAGGGACCGATGTGACCAATGTCCTTGCAATCTCTCCCTGACAGTTCAGTTGCAGTTTTGCCCTCTTTATTTTTTAAGCTTGCTTTTCCAAGGTTTAGACGTTACATTAACTGTCCCGCCTCACTATCTCCTTCCACAATAACTTTTGAGTCTCTTAGCTGTGTTCAAACAGATCTGACAGGAGGGAAAGAGTGGTTATCTCCAAGATTTTCAGTTCATATGAATTTTATGAAAACAGGTGGCAGAGTACAGGAGAGAGAATCAAATTGGTGCTGCCACTTTAGGAAAATCTCAGTGTGAGAGCCACGATGTTACAGGACACCAGAGACACCACATGATGGGGGGCTGGCAGGAAAACGTGTTATGAATGAAAGGCACAGGGAAGCTGGCTTTATAAGCTAAGCTCTGCACCAAGGTATTTGCTTAATATATGTGTGGCCAACTGTTCATGTTTGGTACAGCAGAGGCTGAGAAATTTCCCCTGTATGTGCAGCAGGAGGAGATGAAATTAAGGAGAAGAGATTTTAAGTAATTCTTTTCTAAAAATGAAAGTTCAAGCAGCTTCAGTGGCATGACTGCAGTGTGGAAGGATGTAGTCTTGTGTGGGGGGACTGGGAACAGATAGTTGGGTTGAAGTTCTCTATAGCCTCTTTGAGATCTTGTTCACGCTGCAGATGCAAGCTGTGGTGGCCAGCCCATGTGTAGATGCTTGCAACTCCACTACGCGCTGTGGTATGCAAGAAGAGTGCGTGGGTATCACCAGCATTTCTCTCTCTCCAAGGATGGTATGGGATATTGCTTTTTCCTTTATCTTGTCTGGCAAGGAGAAGGTGACTGATTCCTACCTGGATATCTCCAAGCTCTCTTGATCTGCTGCTGACATGGGGACACGGTAGTGTCCCTTCCTCTTGGAGCTGGTTTTATAGGCAGCATGCAGGAGTGCAAGGAGAGCATGTTTAGGATGACATCCAGTTTGACAGGGTGTGCTGAGGGAGGGTGAGGGAGCAACACTCAGTGAGCTGCTGCACATACCTTTTGAGCTGCGCCCCGGTCCCCCCATCTGCAGTGACACTGCCTGCGACTCGGGGAGGGGCTCAGTCCATTCATGAATCTACTCCGCTTTGAGAGCATTTGGGCTGAGCAGTACAGGCCTTTGATTACTCAGACCGGTGGGCCCGGGCAGTGCTTAGCATATACCCAGGCTCCGTTTTTGCAGGGTTTGAGCTCCATGACAAATGCATCGCTGGGCACCAACCTTGCACTTCTCGCTCCCCTCTGAACAGAAGCTCCCTCTGCTCCACTCCTGGAAATAGGGCCCTGTCCTGAATGCCTGAGCTGCAGCCTGGAGCTGGTGAGGCGGATCTGGGTGCACTGATGGGGCGGGAATAGCGGAGAGGATTTGGTGGTAATCCACCGAGCAAATAGACCTTTGCATCCTCAGAGGAAGCATGTCATTCTCTCTCCAAGGCATGCAGAGCGGGAGTGCCAAATTGATTTGTGAAGGTCGCCAGTGCGGTGGATCAGGCTCGGGGAGGCTCTCCATGAGCCCTGGCAGGCTGTGCGCTGGAGCTAATCTCCTTCCATTGCACAGTTCACCTCCCTGCTCGCCTCGTTCCCCCTTCCTTTCTGCTCAGAGACTAACTCTCTCTTTTTTTTTCTTTTCTCTCTCCTTTCCTCTCTGCAAATTTCACATCTTCTTTCGAGTTTGCCCGATAATTTCCCTTGCAATGGCAAATCTGTCCGGTAATTCTCCAGATGTCAGAGTGACCGGTGCAAGGGGGAGGAATCCTGCTTGACTGCTTGTACAACTGGACATTGCACAAACAGCGGTCAGTAACCGCCTGTTCCTAGAAAGCAGCGGGCTTTCGCTTGTGTGCATACAGCCAGACAACCCTCTGCCAGGCTGCGGCATGCTGGCGAGCAGTGGGATGCGCCGAGGTCCCTGGAGAAGGGGGCTTCATATTTGCATACACGCGCTTCCACAAACCGCAGTAAAATGTATGATCTCTGCATCCGATCCCACAGAGCCGATCATCTCAAATACCTTATTTTCTTTCTAAGGAAAGCAACCACAGTAAGCAAAGCAGCATCCCACTTTCTCCTCTTCTGCCCCCCAAGTAAGTGTCATCCAAGGAGAGGGGAGGTGAGTCCATCATCTTTATGCTGGGTTCTAAGAGGCTGCAGCAGCCAAAGAACAGAGCAGATGCTTTGCAGCATTTTCAAAAACTCCATTTAGCCTTGGGGCTCACACTGGCGTTGTATTCTCAAGAAGATTCATAATTTTATGGTGGATTTTTTTTGTAGTTGTTGTTTTTAAGCAAGACAACATGTTTTCAGGTCAGAAATTTGAGATGACTTACCAATTTTGAGGCATTTTTTTTTCTTCTAAAGAAAGGGATGGACTGCTTTGTTTTCAATCCGGATTATGCGGCTTGACTTTTTTAAATGAATTTTTGCCTTGAGAGCATTTTTCTTTTCTGACTTACTCATTTAAAAATAAATAAATAATAATAAAAAAAAAACCCACAGAGTGACATATCCTCACTGACATAAAAGAATCTTATTTGCCTCCCAGTCTTATTTACGGGCAATTTTGAAATGTGATGTTGATTATCCAGTTCGGCAAACAAGAGCGGAATCTGAAGTTGGGGGATTTCCTGCAAATCAGGTGTCGGGTCCCACATAGCTCTGATTTCAAAGAGCAGGGCACAGCGGCTCATCCCTCTCCCCCTTAACTTGAAGGACTCCTCCGCACTTACGGTAGCGGTTGAGTCCCGGTCCGTTCGTGCGGAGTCAGGGAGTGCGCGTGCACTTCCCGTGCCCTCTCGCACAGCGAGGCAGGGAAGCGGACTGCGCCTCGCTGTGTCATTAAATATTTCCAAAAGAACGACTGGAGATCTGAGCTGTGTTTTTCATAAAAAAAAAAAAAAAGAAAAAAAAAAAAGCATAAAGGGCTTTAAGATCTGATCAAGATCTCTCAGCTTTTCTTCTTCTTCCCACGGAGCTTTTCAAGTGGAACTGCTCCGTGTATCGCTGAGACGTTCAACGTCCCGCTCCTTTTGAAGCAGGGCAGCGCTGTGCACTGCTATAATCAAAGCGAGGTGGACAACGTCGTGTTCGTGCGTTGTTCTTGCACGGTCCTTGCGAATGGGCGGAGAGGTATTGTCGGTTCGCAGACGTAGCTCTGTGGGAAACCAGGGCCAGGTCCTCTCCTCCAGGCTTGTCTCACACAAAACCAGGCTGCATCACGTCTACCGTTGCTCTGTCTCAATCGTTGTATTTTGCAGCACGAATGATGCCCTGTAACATGTTTCTCCTTATTCCCCCTCTCTTCAGGAGGCCACAACCCTTAGGAAGTCTTGCCTGCATCTTAAAATAAATAGTCACAGATGCTCTCAGCCTTGGTGCTCAGGGAGCTCCTGGTGATCTCCCTGCAAACCGCAGTACAGGCACGGGCAGTATTTGGATGGGGTTTCAGACTCAAACTTTCCAATGACTCAGATAGCCAGGATCTGGGATTTCAGATTGGGTCAGTCCTTGACAGAAGGATCCTGAGTTCTGGAGGAGGAACACATCTATTCTTGCTGTAGCCAGTTTTGACTGAAATAGGAACCCTTCTCAGTGATATTTTTTCTCTTGTTTTTTCCAGCTTTTCAGCTCCTTTTGGGCTGGAATAAAGCTAAAGGCTAAGACTGGAGACATACTTTAGGGAGGGATTTAGGTGTCTAAAACTCATTAATACATGAATTTGTCTTTTTGGGTCAGATCCAAAGCCTCTCTTGATGTGACTGGAATATTCTCTTTCCCTTCAGTGGGTTTTTGCTTGCACATCTCATTAGGACTTTGCTAATTATTCTACATTATTAACTGCTCAGTAGCATTTCTGTACATCATTATGGATGTGTATTTGTTAGTCCAACGATGCTGGCAGCCAATTGGAGAGTTCTTCTGCCCTCTGTGCTTCTTGTTGGACATACTCGCCTGGGCACAGAACAGGCTATAAAGGGATGTGACAATCTGCTTAATAGAAATGATGTTGCTGGCCCTGGGCTCTCTGGTCAAGTCTGCAATTAAAGTATAACAAAGGCCAGTCCTGGCTGGACAGAAGGTCAGGTCAGGTGCAACAACTGGAGTCTTTTTAGACTCATTTTTAAGTGCACCGATCTCCAGATTTGAGGTTGCTGGTGGTTTGTGCAGGGCTCCCTTCTGCGCTTCCAGCTGATGGCTGAAGAGTTGTCCTGGCCACAAGCTCAGTTTGGCCCCATTTGCCAGAACAACTTCTCCTGCCCCTCTGTCCTGGGACATAAGATTAGCAGACATGTACCTGAACACTAGCTTTCCTGGTAGGTTGGCGACATCGGGGGCAGAAATTCAACCAGCCACAGACTCTGGCCCAAAGCTGTCCACACAGTTTATTTGCCAGCTGACAGCCGATGACCAAGCGTGGTTTGGGATAGCCTGGACTGGAGTCTGTCCCTAGCTGGTAGTTTAGTTGTAGCCTCCTGTGCAGATATGAACGTGCATCAAGGCTGGGGAAGTCTCCGGTCTGGTTTGTTTACATAATTACAGACACAGCCACGCAGTCCTCATGAAAGTGTGGTGACAGCAGGGTCCACGCTTTCACTTCTCCTTGCCAATGGCTGCTCTTGAAAAAAATTGTATGTCATCTGATGTAAAAAAGGTGGAATTAGACCATTCTCGAGCAGTTTCTTCATAATCTGCATCTGTCTTATCTTAGTGACTGAAAAGTCTTCTCCCTACATCATTGTCTGAGACTTAACCCATGCTTGGTTGGAGGTCTGCTCTGTGAACTTCTAAAATAAAATTTACTCGACTGAACTTACCATTTGGGGATCTTTGATTACTTAAAAGAGCAATAAAAGAAACCTCAGAAGCCCTTTGAGGCCTGGGAGGTCGTTGAATCAGCCAGAAAATAGTAGGTGTTTCCTATTGAAAATTTTGCCTTTTTATCTACTAACTTAAAAGGGCTTTGATTTTTTTGCTTGTTTGCTTTACTGAAAAAAATCAAGTATTTGGGGGAAATTGGGCTTTCTGCAAATGGTTCATTCAAAACCCCAGTTCCCATTCCTAATAATGTTTGATGGGAAATTTTCAATTAGCCCTGATCATTATCAGCATTTTGCAAATTAGGGAAACTCAGGCACAGAAGTGTAATCATTTGTTTATGGGCCTACTACACATCAGAAATAAGATTATGACTGTCTTCCGGGCAATTTCTGGTGGTTCTGGCCAGTTTCACTGGGGACTCTAGGTTTTTTGGTTCTACTGAGCTCGATGCAGCTTCATTCTGCATGTGAAGTGGCTCTTTTTTTCAAGGTGGCCATTTTTATTTATTTTTTTGTGCGTCTCTAAGGTGGCCACTCTAAAACAGATCCAAGGAACACAACCTGTGTCTGTGCATGAAGAACCTCTAGACACTGAAGGTAGCAGCATATGCTGGGCAGAAGTGCCACCCCAGGTTCAAATCCAGGCGAAGTGGGAAGTGCAGTGTGTTTGTACTCAGCTTCCCAAACAAGCGCCATGGGTGGCTACATGCTTTTTAGGAAAGACGGGCTAGGAAGGCGAGGTGGTGGAGTTGCTCTTTATGTGAGAGAGCAACTGGAATGCATCGAGCTCTGCCTAGGGGGGGAGGAGGGGGAGGCAACTGAGAGCTTATGGGTAAAGATCAAAGGGCAGGCCAACATGGGGGACACTGTTGTGGGTGTCTGCTACAGGCCACCTGACCAAGAAGAGAAAGTTGATGAGGCCTTCTATAGACAGCTGGAGGTAGCCTTATGATCACAGGCCCTGGTTCTCAGGGTAGACTTCAACCACCCTGACATCTGCTGGAAGGACTACACAGCAAGGCACAAGCAGTCCAGGAGGCTCCTGCAGTGCATTGATGATAACTTCTTGTCACAAATGGTGGAGGAGCCTACGAGGAAGGATGTCCTGCTGGACCTTGTCCTTACCAACAGAGGGACTGGTTGGAGATGTGAAGGTTGGGGGCAGCCTTGGCTGCAGTGACCAGGAGATGGTGGAGTTCAGGATCCGGCAGGAAAGAACTAAGGCAACAAGCAGGATTGCAACCCTGGACTTCAGGAGAGCAGACTTTGGGCTCTTCAGGGACCTAATGGGGGAATCTCGTGGGTTAAGGAGCTACAAGGAAGGGGGTCCAGGAGAGCTGGCTAATGTTCAAACATCACTTCCTTCAAGCTCAAGAGCAGTGCATCCCTATGAGTAAGAAGTGCAGCAAAAGGGGCAGGAGACCTGCATGGGTGAGCAAGGAGCTCTTGGCCAAATTCAGACAGAAGAAGAAAGTACACAGACTGTGGAAGAGGGGACAGGCTACTTGGGAGAATTATAGGAATGCAATTACAGTGTGTAGAGATGCGGCAAGGAAAGCTAAGAGCTAAGGCCCAGGTGGAATGGAGTCTTGCAAGGGATGTCAAGGACAACAGGAAGGGCTTCTTCAAATACATCAGCAGCAAGAGGAGGACTAGGGAAATATGGTCCCACTACTGAATGGGGCGGGGGCCCAGGTGACAAGGGATACAGGGAAGGCAGAATTACTGAATGACTTCTGTGCTTCAGTCTTCACTGCTAAGGGCAGCCCTCATGAATCCTGGAGCCTGGACGTGAGGGAGAAAGTCTGGAGAAGGGAAGACTTTCTTTTGGTTGAGGAGGAAAGGATTAGAGACCTTCTGGGCAGGCTAGACATCCACAAATCCATGGGCCCAGATGGGATGCACCCACGGGTACTGAGGGAGCTGGCGGATGTTGTTGCCAAGCTGCTCTCTATTGCCTTTGAAAAGTCATGGAGAACTGGAGAGGTGCCTGAGGACTGGAAGAAAGCCAGTGTCACTCCAGTCTTCAAGAAGGGCGAGAAGGAGGACTCAGGCAACTCTAGGCTGGTCAGCCTCACCTCCACCCCTGGAAAGGTGATGGAACAGCTCCTTCTGGATGTCATCTCCAGGCATATGGAGGATAAGAGGGTGATCAGGAGTAGCCAGCATGGATTCAGCAAGGGGAAATCCTGCTTAACCAATCTGAGAGCCTTCTATGATGGAATGACTGGCTGGGTAGATGAGGGGAGAGCAGTGGACGTTGTGTACCTTGACTTCAGCAAGGCTTTGGACACTATCTCCCATAACATCCTCCTAGAGAAGCTCAGGAAGTGTGGGTTAGACGAGTGGACAATGAGGTGGATTGAGAAGTGGCTGAAAGGCAGAGCTCAGAGGGTCGTCATCGGCAGTATGGAGTCTAGTTGGAGGCCTGTGGCTAGTGGCATCCCCCATGGCTCAGTACTGGGTCCCATCCTGTTCAACATCTTCTTCAATGACCTGGATGAGGGGATGGAGTGCCTCCTCAGCAAGTTTGCTGATCATACCAAGCTGGGAGGGGTGGCTGATACACCTGAGGGCTGTGCTGCCATTCAGAGAGACCTGGACAGACTGGAGAGCTGGGTGGAGAGGAACCTCCTGAGGTTCAACAAGAGCAAGTGCAGGGTCCTGCACCTAGGGAGGAATAACCCTAGGCACCAGTACAAGCTGGGGGCTGACCTTGTGGAGAGCAGCTCTGCAGAGAAGGACCTGGGAGCGCTGGTGGATCACAGATTGACCATGAGCCAACAATGTGCCCTTGTGGCCAGGAAGGCCAATGGTCTCCCGGGTGCATTGGGAAGAGTGTTGCCAGCAGGTGGAGGGAGGTGATTCTGTCCCTCTCCTCAGCCCTGGGGAGGCCTCATCTCGAGTCCTGTGTCCAGTTCTGGGCTCTGCAGTCCAAGAGAGACATGGAGCTACTGGAGAAAGTCCAGCGGAGGGCTACAAAGATGATCAGAGGGCTGGAGCACCTGCCCTATGAGGAACGGCTGCGAGAGCTGGGCCTCTTCAGCCTGGGGAAGAGCAGACTGAGGGGGGATCTTCTCAATGTGTACAAGTACCTGAAGGGAGGATGTCAAGGGGATGGGGCCAAACTCTTTTCAGTTGTCGCATGTGACAGGACAAGAGGCAATGGGCAGAAATTGAAGCACAGGAAGTTCTGCCTGAACATGAGCGGGAATTTCTTCCCTGTGAGAGTGACGGAGCACTGGCACAGGTTGCGCAGAGAGGTTGTGGAGTCTCCTTCTCTGGAGATCTTCAAGGCCCGCCTGGATGCAACCCTATCTACCATGCTGTAGGTGACCCTCCTTGAGCAGGGGTGTTGGACTAGATGATCTCCAGAGGTCCCTTCCAACTTTACTGATTCTATGATTCTAAAGGCCAGGGTCTGAGCCTAGCTAATTGATCTCCTCAATTAGCTTTGAAATTAGAAAAAAATTTTCAGCGTCTCTGCCAGTTCACATAGTCAGGTCAGGTAGAGCAGATCTTTGGTAGGTGGCCGTGTTTGGTCCTTTCCATCTGAGCTGCACCAGCATTTTAGCTGCATCCTCCCAGTTGACAAACCTGCCTTCTGTCACCAAAGTATTATCTCTGCTGTAGGTGCACCTGTGTCCATAAAGCTGTGGTTTTCTTTGAGATTTTGGATTGATAGGCATCACCCCATTATTACTAACATGTTTTTAGAGGGACGTAGATAGAAGCTGATGCCATGTGTAGTTCAGGATAGACTGGGCTGGAGTCTGTCCCCAGTCGACAGTTTAATTTCAGCTTCCTGTGCTGGTCGTAGTGCAGATATCAGCCTGCTTTGGGGTTAGAGAAGAGTCTCTGGTCTAGTTTCTTTGCATATTTACAGATGTAGCCACATAGTTCTCTTGAAAGTATGGTGGCACTAGCGATTCCTGCAGACGAAATGGTGTTGCTTGGAGTCCTCAAGGCTGCTGCTGTTCTCCCTTCTCCCTTTTTTGGGAGATCTCTTTGTCATAGGTATGTCTCCTGGCATGTCTCCTGGCATGTTAGTCCTGTAACTTGGCTGCCAAGGAAGATGTCCCAGCACTCTCTCCTTGCACTTCACTTTTTATTCTGGTTAATGTATGATACAATGAGGGAACTCATCCCAATCACACATCCACAACCAGCAGCTGACATTGGCAAATGCCCCTGCTCATGTCTGTTTGCTTCACGTGGCTGACAAGCATAAATAAATGATGATTGCTTTGCCTGTGCTGGTCACTGCCTATCTCCAAGTCTGCAAGGGAAAATTTCCTCCAGCCAGAAGTTTGAGCCCTGCACTCCATCAGACTCATTTATCCATCTCTCTGTCATTTCCTTGCCCACTGCTTTCCTGGCCCTTCTTAGTATAATGTCTGAGACAGTGACTATTTCCAAAGAGGAAAATAACTCTAAACCCTGTATCTCTCCTATGCCACATGCAGAACTCCAGAGCAGCTTTGATTTAAAGCAGAACATTTGGCAAGTGATCAATCCATAAAATATTCTAATCACTGATAGAGATTTAAATTAAACATGTAATGAGGTCTTTTTTTCCTTCTTTATCCTCTTTTTTTTTTTTTTTTCCTTAGTACAGTTGCAGAAGGAATCTGTAGTGAATCGGGTCAGAAAGAGAAAATAAAGTACAAAAGATTGGGTTACAGTTACATAGCTAGATTCAGCATCATTTAGTGCCCGCTCATGCTTTATTAATTGTGATAGCACTGCTACCCCATATAGGTGTTGACTGGCTCAAAGTCCCTGGGGAACCTCATCTGTTTGTGTTTGCAACGATAGACATGGCACGGTTGTTTGGACAGATCCTGAGATGGTCTAATTAGAAGTTAAAGATCCCCTTTCAGCACGAGATGAGAATGTGTTAGAGTGGGGAGCACTTTCTAATGCTTTGACTTTTTAAAACCACACACCGCATTAAAGCCCATGGTGCTTCTTTGATCCATGTCATCAAAATAATTCCAGGGACAAACACAAATAGGGGATAATAACTAATTTAACTGGAATTATTGGAGAGCGACATTGCAGAAGATTAGAATTTCCAGAGCAGACTGTAATTGTTCGGAGATTGGGGTCTGATGCCTGTTTATTTATTCTATTCATCTCCCTCTGCATCTGTCCTTCTACTCAATCAGCTGCCCATTAGCAATCATTTAGCTACTGTTCCTGTCTTTTCTACCTTCAGTATCTCACCCTTTCTATCTGCTTGTTAGCTAGAACAGATGTAAGAAAATTGCGTTCTGCACAGAAGGTAAATATGAGCTTTAATGGGCCAGATTTTGATTTTGCATATTCTGGCTTAACTTTGTGGAAGTAATGGAAATTCCTCTGGGTTTACAGCAGCAGAGTGGACAGCAAAACTGTGCCCACATCACTGACATACTGTTAACTACTTATTTAAACCTTTTCTACAGGACATCTGTAGACTAGAGGGATTACAGAGCTAGACTTGGAGATGTTGGGATCCTGATCGGGAGGGTGTCTGCTTTTGAGCAAGCACCTTACCTCCTCTAGCCGTTTATTTCTTCCTTTCTCAGCCTCCTCCCATGAGCCTGAACTGGTGTGCAAGTGCCTTTTATGGGATGAGGGAAGCAGACTTTAACAGCTGGAACAGATCTGTGGTCCACACAGTGTTATTAAGGACCATCTTCCATTTGACGTCCCAATCCCTCTATCATCTTTCTGAGGCACCAGGCACCTGCATCTATCTACGCATTGCGGAGGCTAATTTATTACCCCCTACTGTACCCATCCCTCATCCATCTTTCTCACTTCTCTGTCTACAGTTTTCCACTAGCTGCATCTCTTGGTGAGTTCCCATCACTCTACCTGGTATCTGTCTGCTTTTCTCATCTACCCTGGGCTCTTCATTTAGATTCCATTTACCTATTCACTGTTGGTTTTGTGTATTAAAATCTCTGTCCATCTTTGCTTAGCTAATGGGGATATTTATTGGATCTCATTTTGTAATAGGACATTAATTAGAGTTTTATAATAGGATCCCTTCGGAATTGCACATTGCATGTTGCATTCACAAGAGACCTTCATGCTGATATTTTATTCCTGTAAAAAACTATGGAATTAGACATGTTTTCTCTTTGGTCTTCAAGCTTGACCATCAAGCTCACAAAGCACAAGGTACAACTAATGAGTGGAAGCAGTGTAACTTCATATCTGTCATAAAAAAGCTCCCTCAAGTCAATCTAAGGGGAACATACGCCCTATGCAGGAGGAATAATGAAATGAAATTAAGGAGATGTATTGATGTGCCTGTGTAAACTGAAGAAAACACAGACCCCAGAGACGTTTAGGAATCTTGTGCTTGAGTATTCTTTAAGCTTCCATGGATTTTTGTCTGCGTGTTGAAAGTATTGTTAACCCCTGAGGAAATTTAGTGTTTGGGATCAATGAACATAACACATGGATGCCTAATAATAGAAAATGGGATTGACGTGCTGTTCTGGTAAAATCGCCCAGTAGTTAATTTTGCTGCCACAACAAGAACGTCAATAAGGTTCCCTGCTGACTCATGGAAGGATTTGGGGGTACAGCATGGCATCTGGGGAGACAGCAGAGTTTGGTTTGTTTTAGCAATAGAGTCCCAGGAGTGTTGGAAAAAGATGGAAATTTAATTCCAAGAAGGAAAATGTGTACTTTGGAATAGAGCATGTGACTGGCTGGCATTCTAGAACATAATTCAAGGACTTGCAAAGCTGAATTTCACCTAATCTCAATGAGTTAGAGAAATCTAATAGGTTCTGCTATACAGAAGAGAAATGAAGTCAGAGATATACAGTGTCCTGCTCAGGCTTAGTCAGTGAACCAAGGCCAGAGCATGAAAAGTACTTGGACACCCTAATTCTGAACCACTGCAGGATATTCCCCAAAGGCCCTGCAACCTCCCCCCTAACACCCTAGAAAATACTGGATGCATTTGGGGCACATCGATTGACTTTCTAATCATTTACTAAGATAGGAGAAAGAAAAAAAAGGTTTAACCAGATCTCAGCTCCTTCTAGATCTAACCTTGCACTGATTTTGGACTATAAGCAGAGCAATCCAGCATTTTCTTTTTCTTTTTTCAGGAATGAAAGGCTCTGAGAAGGAATACAAGTTTTTTTTTTTTTTTTTTTTTTTTTTTTTTTTTTTTTTTTGTCTGGACCTCATATAGTGTCACTGAGACCAGGTGTGAAATTAGGAGAGCTGAATTCTGTGGAAGACTGCATACAGGAGGAGGAGGGTCCTGCTGAAATGCTGCCAGTTTGGCTCCCTGTTTTTCTCACACTGGCAGAAGAAAAGCTCTGGTTAGTCCCACGTAGTCTTTTCCATAGCAGTGCAAGTTGTTTCTCGTTGCTCTCTGGTCTGGAGAAAACTAGATCCCAGATGATGGGATCTTTGAAAGGTGAGCTGGTGCTCCACCCAGGCTCAGCACTTTCTGGCCATCTCACTCCTGCGCAGAGGCGACCAAACTACCTTAGTTTTCTTTTTAGGTGATCAAAGAAATTCACCCTCAGCTGTTTTCTTAGGCTGGAGTTTCCTGCAGAAACACTGCCCTCGTGCCTTTGGCTTCATTCCTATAAAAGCTATTTTGACTAGACAAACCCATCTGCATTAATACAGCTATTGCTGTGCATCTTCCACCTTGCTACCCTATCCATGTGATGCTTGGAAATCTGTCTGGTCTTACAAGCCAAGCATAAGACCTGCAGTCATCTCTCTCCTGTATCTTATGCAGATACATGCTGTAGTGCAGCGGATCAGTCCTGCTCCCCAGCTTCGCCTGTGTCCTGTGCTCAAAGGGTCCACCTTACCCACATCACATAAACTGGTGATGGGATTGGGATTGTTCCTGGAGAGAAAAAAATTGGCAGTACTGGCTTAATGATGCTGGTCCTGTTTAGCACTGTGATCCCTCCATTAGCGAGATGTCTAGTCCTTCCCTTTGCCTTTACTGAACTCCATCCAGCATCGTGTCTGGTGGGGTCTGTGCAGCCAATCCTGAGACCCATGTGGTTGCTACAGTCACGTTGCTACCTCCCTGCTGCCTATTGGGAAGCTTCTGTGAACGGATTATGCTTGCAATGATTTAATTTTGTTGCTGGATCGCACTGTGAATTTACTCACAGAAAAAAGTCAGGCATCCCAATTTGTAGTAAAGAGTAGGAAGTTTTACTATAAAAGGAGTCTTGGATTGTGTAGTTTGTAACTCGAAGCCCCAGAATGGAGAACTGCTGGAGTTTTCCAGGCACCGTTCCCCTGACCAAGAAGCTGCAGAGAAATTCTGTGCTGGTACATTTGCTCTGTGTTAACTCTTCAGTGTTTGTTCGGTGGTTGGCCTTGTTTTGTAGTTGATCCTCTTTTTTCTTCCTTAAGCTTCAAGCTCATCAATGCAGTCAGCTGTTAGTTGCTAGGCTGCAGCAAGTCTGTTGTACAGCACACAACGTGCTTGTGGAGATGGGCCACATCTGAGAAATTTGGGTCTGGATAAAAATTTTAGGCGCTCACAGATTTCGGGGCTGTCTGAATCGGACTCTTCAGTCAGAGTCCAGTTGTAGGAGCTGAATCTCTAACCTCCTCCCTTCCTCAGCCCTTGCTAGGCTCCGGGGTTTTGGGGTTGTGGATCAGACCCATCTCTGTGTCTCCAGATAAAAATAAGGGGATTATCCTGCTTGTGTGTGGTGAGGGGAGGTATGGAGGGAGGAGTGGGCTCTGCAGGAGACTATCTCAGACCCATATGTTGGATAGATGGTTAATTTTTGCAGTCAGGCAAAGACTAGTAATCTGTATCTTGCTGAGGACACTGTCTCGCTGGGTTCCCCAGATCCTTCCCTTAGTTCATTAAGGATCAGGAAAGAAATTACTGATAGCACCTAGTGCACTGAGGAGGAGGGAGGGAGGAGAGATGGGGGTGTCTGTGTAAGTCTATTATGTCTGGGCTTCTTTCCAGAGAGAATAAAAACGTTCTTTATGTCCGGAGTTATCAACATATTATTTTTTTTTATTCCTGTCAATTAATCTACTCTGAATGAGACGCCGCTGTTCCCAGAATAATAGCCGTGAATGTGAGGTATTATTTCATGTCTGCAGCGCTTTGGGGATCAGATGCTGATATTGCTGGCGAGTACCACCGATCCGCTCTGAGCTGAGCCCTCTCTGACCAAAGCCCTGATGGCAGCAGCGAGTAGCTCCCGCGCAAGAGCAGGCGGCGGTGTGTGTGCCTGGGACACGGGAGCTGCTCCTGTCCCCCGGGCAGGCTGGGCAAAGGCTAGCAGAGAGCATTTGCAACCGTTCCTGGTGCAGGCCACAGGCTCTTCAGCTGTAACACCGTCCTGGCAGTGGCATCTCTCGCCCCTCTCTCCCTAACGTTTAGTTTTGCATCCTTCAGATGAAAGGTAGAGAAGCAAACTGCACAAATGCTAGAATGTTCATGGCTTATTGAACAATTAAATTAGTTTCAGCTCAGGGTCTAATCTTTTACTTTATTTTATTTTATTTTATTTGTATTTGATGCATGTCTTGAGACCGTGCTGGTGGTAAAACTGCTGCTGCACTCGCTGATGGGGCTCAGGTCTGCTTCTTCCCCTGGTGCAGAGGGACACAGTGCCCAGATCTCAGTCATAGCCTAGGCCAAAGCAGGAGTTAACTGCTCTGGCTGCTGAGAAGAGACAGATAATTGGGAACTGCACACAAAAATGAAGAAAAGTGCTACAGAAGACCATTGCATGGCCACCACTTTTGCTCAGGGTTGCTCAGGGTCTCATGTCTTTCTGCTCCAAAACAATGTTGGTGCAAAGCCAACAGCTGAGGAGCACACAAGCAAGTGCAAGAGGCAGAACCATGAACACATTCCCACAGTAGGATCTTCCCTCTCTCCTTTGGAAGGTAGCTGCTCTGATTTCTCTCTGCAGTGAGCTTTGAAAGACTCACAGTGGCTCCTCCAGACCACAGGCTGCAGCAGGAGTGCAAGCGATCAGGGCTGGCTGGAGCATCCTCCTTGGCCTGACTCCGTCTGAGCAAAGCCGGGATTGTGCCGGGCGCTCGGCTGGAGCCAGGACGAGTATTTACAGAGCGGGACGATGACAGCTCTCGCCTTCTGGCATCAGCGCGGGGCTGAACATTCTCCTTTCTGTCTCCTGAATGAAGTTGGCTGCCGCGTGCCAGGATCTGGCGTGTTTACATGTCTGGGGGAAGAATCAGTCAGATGTTGTCTCAGCATTTCTTCCCAGCGCCGTTTCGGGGCCCCGGGCTGGCAAAACAGCTCTGTTTAGCTCCGGGGAACCTGAGGCTGCAAGTCTATGCTCACAGGGGCAGGAGATGATGGCTGTGCCTTGGTCCTTACCCCGTGCTTTGCTCAGATGTGCTCTTCTCCAATCTGACTTGCCACATTTCCCTTCCCCAGCACCAGTGATCTGGACACTTGCCTGGGATTTTTCTAAGGGATGCAGCAATTATTGACTGTTCCCTACACAGTCCAGTGGGCAGATGGATCAGACCTGCTCACAAGAACATGTCCAGGGGATTAGGGCAGAGTTTCGCTGCATGCACTTTTTTCACCCACAGTTGTGCTCCTCCTGCCCTCCCTACTTGCATTCTGCTATCTTGATGCAGCTCACTACTCTGTGCAGAGGGTTTCGTTCACGTGACTGCCCCATTAGCTGCTCTACCTAAAGCCTCAGGCAAATAGTCATCGAGGATTTATTTTTATTAAAAAAAAAAGTCAGATTAAGTATTCTGATGAACAAGAATAACATTAGCATCTGTGCCTGTTCAGCTGACATGATCCCAGCCCTCATATCATAAGCTGATTGCCGGTGCGGGTCAGTAAGTTGCCCCCACAGCCCCTCTCCTATGATACTTTGCATAGATTATTTTAATAGCACTGCTAGCGTGTGCCATGCCTGGGAAGGGGTGCAATACCTGGAAAAACTTGATGGGTGCTGAAATCCTTTCTTCAGACACAAGAGTGTCAAGTTGAACAATATACCTTAGGGCTGCAATTGCAAGAGATCGTCTTGCAAAGGTCCTGTGGGTGAGCAGCAGATCACAAAGAGAAATCGAGGTAGGGATAGCCCAGGAGATATGGAAAGGGAAGAGCTGATGACAATATCACACTAGCCCTTGCCTGGTGCTGCTCTGTGCTGCAGCAAGATGAATTTTCCCACTGGGCAAGATCTGCTGTGTGAAGTGTCCTCTTGAGCCCAGCTAGAGGGGAAAGTGTGGAATGGGGCTAGGCCCTGGCAGGCCACGTGGGCACGCTCTGCAAGCGGCTACCTGGCTATCTGTAGCCACCTGGATGCAGCCAAAGTGCCCCCAACAAGATGCACCTGTGCTGCGCTGCAAGCGTTCAGACACTGCTTTTGCTGCAAAGTGCTTCTGTTGCAACTGCTTCTTTTGTCACCTGAAGCAGCACCAACCTGGGGAACAAACTCCTTCCTCTGCCCTCAAAATACTCATAATTCAGGCTGATCCCAACACAAGTTTCTTTCCTGTGGTGAGCAGTCCCTGGGCTGATGTTCTCCCTAACCACTGGCAGCCGGCATTTGTGTTCCAACATTTCTCTTAATGATATCAAGTCACCCTAAATCCTGCTAATGCTAAACCCTGAGTTGGCACCAGCCTGGTGACTTGCTTCTGCTTCATAGGAAGGCACTTGCCAAAAGCTGTGGGATGCCTTCTGAAGATTGGGAAGCAAATGACATAAAATTATACAGCCTTATTATTTACTCCCCACAAACATCTGAGGCTGAGGATGAAGAATCATCCTTCCTCTGTCCCAGCTTGAAAACTGAGGTAACTTTAAGGAAGCTGCAATCAGGGGCACTGTTCAGCAGCCCAAAATGTCCTGCAGGTGAATGTCTCTGTAGTCTGTACGCGGCAAGGCTGAGTCCTGCCCTGCAAAGGGGAAGGTGAATGAGGGTGTGATGCCTTGCTGTGGTTCTTCCCTAGTTGCTGTTATTTAAGGACTGAGTTTGCAGGGAGGATACTCACTTATGGGAATGGGCACCATGCCGTGGAGCCTGATACAGTACAGGAGATGCGCCACTGACCTGCTCCTTCCTGCAGAAACGCTCTGTGCTGTCAGGAGGACACATGGGAGGTGATGATAGAAGAAGGGTTGTCTTTTAGCCACCCATGAGCATGAGCACCCATGCAGATACCACCAGGTGTGAGCCTGTCGCTGATGCTAGAGAGGACATCAGGTTACATAGAGAGGAGGGTACTCCTGTCTGGCCCTCAAAGTCCAACTAGCCCAAGTAATGGCTTGGATACCAAACTCACCTTCTCTATTATTACTATTACTGACTAGACTTTAATGAATGAAGGGTGTAAGGAGATGCTCTATCACTTTGGGTAGCCCATGTCCAACATGGTCAGTAGTAGATGTTTATGGGAATGGGCTAAGAGCATAGAGTGAATGTGGTATTAAACCCTCAGCTTCCACTAAGCGGAAAATGAGGAACTCATGCCAACTTGCATAGGGACTATTGTGTTTAATTGCTGTGGATGGATTTGTCATTCATACATATGTCCAACCCCTTTTTGAATTTGTTGCTCTCATAGGCTTGTCTGTATCTTTGCCATCCTTGACCAAGGCATAGCAGGGCACTAACTGTACCATTCTGGTGTGGGAGAAAATAGGAAGGGAAAAATGGGCAGGAAAAGGAGCAAAAGTCCCACTTCTGACATGGGAGCTTAAATAATTAGCAAATGTGGCATAAAAGAAGACGAAAACAAGTGCAATGATTCATGTTTTATGTCTCCTACTGCACAGAACACTTTAAAGTGTCAGACAGCAAGACAGTCACTCTTTAAAGCCAATTAAAGTTTTATAATAAATAGAAGGTTTTTTATTTTTTTAATCTCTCTCTCCATGTGGTGGTGATGTAGTTCACTGTAGACAGACTTCTGATGAGTTTACTAGAAATCCATAAACAAATGGATACAGAAGCTTGCTTTTCAAAAGCTTCTTTTATGCCAATTATTTACCTTCCTTGTATTCAGCTCAGCTGGTGAAAGTAGTCATAATAATATTGTGTCCTTTTCTGGTGCTTTTCATTCAAGAATTTTACAGCCAGCCTGTGATATACTTGAGAGGACAGGAAGAGGTGCTGCCTTTTACCAGTTGGGCAAAGTGTGTCAGGAGCCTGCAGATCAGCAGAGCAATATGTGAAATGAGAACAGATCTCGGAGAGCCATTGCCAGAGAATTCATTTGGAGAACATAGGTTATTTTGAGCTCCGCAGGTGAAGGTGGACTTGGAGGTCAGGTATGGGCACAATTCAGTGGAGCAGGGTCATTTAGGGCACCAAGAGAGAAAAGGATCTGTGCCACAAGACACAAGAAAAATGAGCTTAAAGAAAATACAATAAATGCAGTGTTGTCCATGTGCAGCTTCTGTCTACTTGGGGTCCATCTCCTTGTGTTAGGGGAAGCGTTGTGATATGAGGCACACCACTTAGGCCAATTTAACTACAAAGGGACAAGACAAGATCCAGTCTTCTGGTGCAGTTCAGCCCCCTCCATCCCACTGCCTTCTGGTTCACTGCAACCCAGGAGAGGGCAGTCAGTCCGTGACGCCAGAATCTTTTCTGGGTCAGAGACATCTTTTTCCCTTCATCCATCCTCTCTTATGAACCAAGGGATGGGTTCCTCATCTCTGTCCTGGTTTCACTCAGATTGGGAAGGAAGGTAACATTGCACTGAAAGCAGCAGGTAAGGACAGGAGAAAAAGAGGTGACAAAGGGAAAATATGGTGTAACGTATATTTTTAGAGGGCTCTCGACCTCTCCTTAGGCATATACAAAGGTTGGTGATTCACAAGAGAGCAGAGAGGAGGGGAAGTTCAGTGATGAGGAGTCAGAATTTGGCTTGTTTAAATATCTTTTCTTTGTGCGCCATCCCCCAGGGCCACTGATGATTATTGACCTTTTGGATTGGCAGTACTGGAAGCTGATGTAAATTGGGAGCAGCTCTGGTGGAGTCTATACTGAAGGAAGCGATGGGGACCATAGATTATTGTAGCCCTTTTTCCTTGCTCTATAAGTTTCCCTGTAGGTAGCTTGGGCATGAGAAATGGAGCTGGTTTTGCATAGGACTCATTTTGCCAGATTCCTCCCTGTCTTCTTCACAACTCACTGCCATTTTGTCTACATAGTAGCAACGCTTCTTGATAAAGAAAAGGGATTCCCCCAGCCTACCCCAAGATCCTGGGCTAAGATCAAGTCCACAGCAAGAAACCTTGCTTTCCCCAAGCCTACAGAAGGAGCTGAGGATGTGAGCTCTGCTTGATTTCCAATGAGCACTCTTTCAGCCATCTCAGCCTCTTCCTCCTCTTTTTCCATTTGCTCTCCCATCAAAGGGGCCCATGTTTGTGCATCTTTATCTCTTGCATGCAAAAATACACTTCTAACCAATCGAATTTTTAATCCAATTAACATGAAAAGGAAATGAAAGGACACTGAATTTGGAGGTCCTCCTTGCCACAGCTACAAGTCCCCCTTGGCTTAAATCTCCCTGTGAACCCTGTTAAACTGTAGCTCCTGATTCCCAGAGCGGCATCACTTTTATATTTTGGAGCGGGCACCTCAGATGCAGAAAAATAGCTAGACTTCTTTGTCAGATATCTTCTCTACTTTATTCAGGGCGATAAAATTATTCCTCAGCTTCTCAGTCTTTCTGCCAGAGGGGACCTGAAGGAGCGGTGTTCCCTCTATTAGGCAAGAATCCCTTTAATTGGATGGGGTGAATATTCACTCTCTAATCGTGACAGGGCTCTAATCCTTCCTTATATGACTGCAGTCCCCCCTGAACGGTTTTTAATGACTCATAGTCTCGATCATTAATAACACAAGTGCTGACACTGGTAGGAAATACAACAATCAAAGGAGACCCTGAGAGGTCCGGGAGCAACAACGGTTTCTGTCTCCCCTTTGTTGTGGAAAACACAGGCACGGGTGCAAAAATGAAGTGGCAACAAGGTTTTGGCCTCCTGCGGTGAGCAAGTGTAGGGTTAACTCTTGCAAATTACAGAAGCTCAATTAGTTCAATTAGGAGCTTGAAAAGTAAGGCAGCGCTTCTTGGATGCTTGTCTAGGACTGAAGGCTCTGCCTGCAGGCTCAGAAACACTCCCACACTGCCCTGTTCCCTGGGGCTTGCAGATTTTGAGACCAGCCTACGTTAAAGAGGGAGAGGTCAGATTCCCATCCATCTTTACTCCAGCCTGGTGGGAGGTGCTGCATAGAAATCACTGCACTTATGCTAGTGTATCCTTGGGAGAAGAATCTGCTCCAGGGACTCCCAACTGAGAAAGATTTCATAAATGGATCAGAAGGAAGACGGTAAAAACCTTTTTTCTTATTTTTTTCAGTGTTCTTTTGTGTGCTTTCCCAGTAGTGCATAAGCAATAAGCACCAGTCACATCCATCCCCAACTGTAATATTTTGCTGTGTGACAGCACCTGTCTTTTGATGATCTCAGAAGGAGATGGGGGTATTAACATAACAAATCTGTGGCTGTCTAGAGAGTACCATGTTGCTGACACGTCACAGAACATTTATATTGAGTGATGCTAAGTTCTCATCCCTCTAAAACCACTGAAATTATTAAGACCTAATGAATTATTACCTAACGAGTTAACCAGCTGTTAAAGGAGCCAGTGTTAGCAATGCCCATCTCCCTCTCTTCCTGTGGCATATTGCATTTTTCAGCTTTCAGTCTCATGCTGTAGCTCTTGGGAAATGCCTGTAGTACATGCTCTGCAGACCCCATGCATTAAAGGTGCATTACATGTTGTCTATGGTGGAGGGGAGCTGGATACCCTGACCCACACAATCCTTTTCTGAGGTTTTTAAGATTAAAAGGGAAGGTTTCTTTAATGAAGCTGGTGGGGGGTCTCTGGCTTGCACTCAGCTTTGGAGCTCTCATAGAGGGCTCTCCAGAGGGTAGGCATAGCCAGGTCCATACCTGCAGCATGTATTTTTTGGCAAGTTAGTTTTCAGCTGGATCAGGCTTACTGCATGGGCACAGACTCCAAGGAGAGGTGTCGTGGGGACAGGGATAAACAACCAAGACTGAGGAGGAGCGTAGAGGAGGACAGTGGCTGACCACGCATCAGTGACTGCTTCACTCAGGAGTAAAAATTTGCTCTTCCTGCAATGGGGAAAGAGTCCAGTAGTGCTGCTGACAGCTATGGATGGGAAAGGAAAGTGGCTCATGTCTCTAGGTTATATTAGAGGAGTGAAAAGCATTTGTCTAAGCTAGAATGTAGCAAGAAAATAAGGGTTAATAAACTCCAAATTCTGGCTATGCTGGGAATACTGGCTTTATTTTTTTTTCCTCTCTCCCTTCACTTCATCATCAGTAACGGAGGAAGCAACACAAGATCATGCTCTCTGGTGCCCTTCCTGTCTGATTTATACCAGAGATGGGTGCCACTAAGCAAGGTACAACCGCTGCAGTCTTTCCTTAATGCAAGGCAAGGTTGAGGTCAGAGCTGTCATCTTCTGCCAGTAAGCCATGGGATACTACTTGGGGAAAAAATACAGCATTTGATCCCAAGTTCTCTTTTTCTCTCTAAGCTTTCCCCCAAACGATTGGCCTCCCAGTCCGCCTGCACTGCAAACAGTGTTTATGCAGCTTTTATTACCTGAGCTGCTCTGGGAAAAGAAGTTCTGTAACATCATGAACCGCGACTCTCTCCAGAACATCTCAAGCGGCTGCCTATCACTCCTTTCACTTGTGTCCAGGCTGCTTCTTCCAGCAGCTACAGGAAGAGAAACAGATTCTTCGTGTAAGTCACAGAAAGATGCTTTTCTCTCCCACCCCTACCAGTCCTTTTCAGATTCACGTGGCTGGCACCACAGTGGTGCATGTTGACACAACCCCTTTTGTGGCCCTGGCGTCCCGTGCGGCTGGATTAGATGCCATCTGGAGGCCGTCTGCCTCAGCCTGACAGTGTGATGGATGGTGTCATAGGTGATGTGATGTTGACACCTGTGTATCTTTCTAATGCCCAGTTTCACCAACCTCAACACTTTCATTAGATCAGCATCTGTTTGCAATAGCTTTTCGGCATCTGCTCTTGGTTTCTATGACGTGCACTGAGGTGTGTGGACTGGCAGGGATGGAGAAGCTGGGCCATTGGAGGAATTTAGGCTTATGAGATCTAAACAGGCTGCTAGAATGATTTATAATTACACCAAGTATCCTCCCCTAGGCCCTAGGCCCTCCAGTCTTGAAAGAGCTACTCATGTTAATGCACTCATTTTCTTTGTGAGGAGTAAACCTACAGGCTGGGGATTTTTTTTGCTGTGTAAAACTCGAGAGTCCTCAGGGTGGAATATAGTCCAATCTCTGTAGCTATGACACTGCCCAAGGGTAGTTCGTACTCAGATGCTTCTCCTTTCTAAGTTGCAGAACACAGGCTTGGTTTATTGGCTTTTTTCAGGCTGCATTTGACCTTTTTCTGCACACCAGACTCTTAAAAACACAACATGGGCATGAACACATGCCTGTTTGTGGATTCCTAGAATAACACACAGGACCTTCTCTGTGCAGAGCAGAAATGCTCAGTGGGTTGTCAAGCGGCATCCTCTAAAACACACTCAAAGCAGAAATTTCTAAAAACACCTACATGTAACTTTCACACACAGGGGCATATGCAGGCATGTTCTTTCTCACGTAGACTTGGAGGTAGCCCTGCATTTATCCATGGCTTCCAGATGCTGGCAGGCTTGTTCATGCCGAAAGGCTCTGACTGCGTGTACTTTGCAGATTCCATACACTAACTGTCTGCAAGCACAGACTTTCCACCAAGAGCTGTTGCATGGCGAAGAAGCCCAGATGTCCACAGTGTATGCACACTGTGGTTGGCTATGGCAGGCACAGAAAGTCGGTCAGGTTGCCTGCATAGCTTATGGCCACGTTGATCATGTGGGATGCTGAGGAGTGTCCCAGGTGGGCCTGGATGCATACACGTGCCTCAAGGTCAAATGTTTTTTGATGCGAGACCAGCTCTTGATATATATTTTAATTCTGGCATGTGATTGGAAATCCTAAGAAGTTCTACTGTGGCTGGCTGTCATATCACAGCCTATTTTGACCCTTGCCATTGAGAAGACCTCCTTCCTCTGTAGCCAGGACTAAATATTTCCTCTCTTCACGGTCTGCATTCACACATGAGAACAAATACATGTTCACGCATGTGTTCGCACCTAGGTTCACACATGCACAGCACAGTGCATGTGGGACCCTATTCCCTATACCCATGAGCAGCGTGGTCTCCTTTGCATTTGCACCCACTGAGCCTTTCCCTTCATATATGTCCGTGGTGCAGTCACGTGTGATCCCCCTGAGTGTACACACAACATGAAGCACAGGATAAAGGTGCATCTTATGAATGATAGCAAGAAAGAAGGGAATGCCATTTAAGAGCTTGGAAAACAAAACCTGATCTTTGGGAGTGTTTATTGTAATTTTTTTATAATACATCAAAATTAATATCAGACCCAACCACATGAATGGGAAC
Organism: Rhea pennata; assembly: GCF_028389875.1. Classification (NCBI taxonomy): domain Eukaryota; kingdom Metazoa; phylum Chordata; class Aves; order Rheiformes; family Rheidae; genus Rhea; species Rhea pennata. Next base: position 3,289,104 of record NC_084663.1, read on the forward strand.
AGTTTTATGGGCCAACTGAGATTATTTCTTAACTTATTTGTTTGATCTACTGCAAGCTAGCCTCTCTTTTCTGGCTTTGATGTCACTTTAATCCCTCACCTTTTTGACCAGGCTGTGTTTAATCATAGCTCATCAATGACAACATTTGTAAAGCTTTTCCTCAGTCTGCCACGGTTAACAATTTAGTGCCAAGCCATGGATACTAGCAGCTATGCTCACATGTGCTACATGAAAGTGGTTTCGGATTGTACCTGCTGAGCAAGGGTTAAATCATACCTGATGGGCAGGCAGCAAGGGTATGTCTTGTTTCTCGAGCCAAGCGCCTGCCCCGAAATGTCTGGAGTGAGACACCGGTGCAGATGCTACTGGAATGAGACTGATGCAGCTCTGAATGCAATCCCAATTACTGCTACAAGCTGAACTCAGCTTGCTCATCTCCATGCACTGTCTTTCTCAATGTCTGCTGTCTCCCAGACCCCTCATACCCATTCTTCTCTCTCTTTAATTCACTCTGCTTTTTTTTTTTCTTTTCTTGTCCTCTCCTCTTGTATTTACTGTATCTCATCTTCTCCCATCTCCAGTCACACTTTCCCTTTCTTTCACTTCCCTTTGCACTCAGCTCCTGTAACCACATGGCCATCCTTTTCCTGATGTTTATCTATCTATATCTCCAATCGTTCCTGCTTCCCCTTCCCTCCTACATCATTCCCTGAATCTGTACAAGGCTCCATTCCTGTAGCAGACACTATCTCAGCTCTGGAACAACACATGACACTCCTGGCAGTAATTTTGAGCTTGGCTGCTATCCCCAAGTTGTCTTAGGTTCTTCTGAGAATGATGAGAAGCTGCTGTGTGCCTTCAAAGTCACAGCTAATTGCATTAAATCCAGATCACATAACTCCCAGAGATGACAAATTTTGGAGCCACTAGTAAAGTCTCACAGAAGATGATGGGGATGATGTGCTGGATTCAGCATAAAGGAAATCCTGGGTGCCATCAAACGCACTGATGAATGTTCTCCCAATTTCTCCAATGATTTGCATTACTTCATACCATTTTCAAAGCATGCTTTTCACGTCACAGTGCAAATGTATCTCATTGCTTCTATTCTTCTCTCTGTTTCTCTACTGGTCTTTGAAGCCAAATCTCAGCTTCCAAACTGTGATTCCTATTCCTGCAGGCTTGACTTGAGCCTCTCAACTGCAGAGTTCTTTACAGTGGCACAATCAGCCAATGCATAATTCAACAAACTATCTCAAAACCCAAAATACTCGCATCAGAGGCATCCTGGTGTTAAATACTGCCTCTCAGGGCCTGCTTCATTCATCTCTGTCCTCAGGCTTTTACATTTCTGAATTTACAGAGGTGAAGGGGAAAAGGGTGAATTTCCTCCTCCTCCATTGAAGCCTTGAGACTGTTTGGCTTTACACCATATCCCTCTCCCTGTTTTCTTGATCCTGAAGCCATACCTGGGAGCTTATGTCCTGTAGTTAGTCTCACAAGATCAGCTGCAGCGATTCCTCCTGCCGATGAAAGATATAAGCAACATACGAACTTGAGATCATAACAGTCTCTGGGGGAGATCATGCAGCTAGGTCTTGTAAGGTGACATCCTTTCTCTCCAAGAGCAAGGATGATTCTTCTGTCTGGAACACTCTTCTAATATAAGAGCAAAACAACCGTCCGCAATGTGGTAGGAGAAACTTAGTTCTTACAGTAGTGGAATGATCACTCACTCCCTGCAGCTAAAAGGCAAAAATGTCACAGCTGGAGTGATCAGGAACAAGACGGGATTTTATCTCATGAGATCTCATACAGTTCTATTTCAATTTATCTCAATATCACGTATGAATTCATACCCAAGTATCACAAAATCCCTTGGTTTAATTTGGGCTCAGAAGAAACATGAATATTAAGAGACAAGAATTAAATATAGCTCTTGGCCATCTAATTGTGTAGCTTTTACTAGTCTCTTGGCTCATATTGCTTCTTTTGGAGGATCCCAGAAATGAAGTGATCTTATAGATAGTTTAACTCTGATCTCATGGGAGAGGTTAGAAGAATTGATAAGCCTTGTCCATTTTTAGTTCCTATGAGGTCATCAAGTCCTGCAAAACAGAATGATTGGCGCAAAGGTATGTGAAGGGATGTGCTGCTCAGATGTTCACACCTCATTAACATTTGCCCTGTTTGGAGACTAGAGCAAAAGATTTTTGTCTGTTGGACTCAGAGCACTTTTACAGGGAATGTTTTCAGATAACACATTTCCTGTTCATCTTTGCCACTGAGAATGATTTCTGAAAGGTCAGTTAATGTGGTTAGAGGAAAAGAGTTTAAGATATGGACCATGCACTAGGTCAAAAGAGCCTAGAGGTCACCAATTGTTGCAATTGCATCTGCAGGCTCTAGTTGCTTAGTCTGCTAGATGCTGAACCATACAGAGTAGACAATAGCTGCCTCATGGGCCTTACAATCCAAACAGGCAAAACTGAGGTAGGAAGAGAGGAAATATTATTGTTTCCTTTCCGGTGGTGAAACCCAGGGAGATTACGGTTGAGATATTCAAAGCCACCTAACAGATTTAAGAAAAAAGAAATAAAAAACCCAACAACCTCCCCCCTAACATAACTCCTGTTAATTAGAAGGAAAATAATGTTAAATCCCCTAATCGGCTCTGAGAAGAACCTCTGAGCAACATGTTCAAGGTCACACCAGGGGGAGGCTAACCTAGATTTGCGGAGCCCTAACCGCACAGCCTCTGTTCACCTTGCTTTGAGACCACGTAATCCCTCCGAGTGAGACTCTCCCAGCCAGGGAACGACCATGCCTGCCCTCCTCCCAGCCCTCTGAAGGGCCAGCTGCTCCATGGAAATCGTTATCCATTTGTGGTCCAGCTGAAAACAGAAAACCAAACCTGAACAAACAGAAAAACAAAACAAAGGACTAAATTTAAGGGAGATGGAAGTAAGAAGTTTGCTTGACTCTCCATTTAGAAGGTGGGAAGAAAGACAGATGCTGCCCTGTTTGAATGGGAATGTTCATTGCTTTGAATACCGTTATCACGTCTCGCCGACCCTTGAGACAGACGGCTCAAGTCTGCCTTAATCTCCCTTCCATCCATAAGCCTTCCCAAATCCCTTGGTCTGCAATCCCTGGGTGGTGAACGATCTCCCTTGTTAGGGAATGCAGAAGCACGGCACAGACCTCGCAGGGCATCGAAAAGCACAGATGTTAATGATATTTTCCTGTTTTTATCATTGAGAACTCAAACCTAGGGCTCTCTGATCACTGATTGCAGCCACAGTTGCTGCTTCAAAATATATGGATTTGTTTATCCAGAGTGGACGAAGGACATAAATAGCCTAGTGGATGCCCATTATGGAAACCATGCTCTGGCTCTGGACTGTGTTTACATTTGGTGCAAGGGACTGGGATGCTTGGAGGGAGTCATTTTGAAGGTGACTCCCAGCTTTCCCGATGACTAATAGCTGCAAACTGATGCAGCAGATTCTTTCCAGCATGAAGCAGATTGAGGGATGTCAGTGGTGCTAGGAGGTGATGCGAAGGCATTTCATGCCAGAGGATTTTCAGTCAGTGCTTACTGTACTGTCACACGGAGACAGAGCTGTTTAGCTTCTACATTAGGAGCTGGGAGATGATGTTTATGTTCTAGATACTGCCACAGTCTCTCACTGTGTGGGATGGACAGTTAGTGGAGATTACTCTACATTATTTCTCCAGAGGTATAAAGGCTCTGTTCACCACATCTCTCTTTCTTAGGGTAGTTCATGAATGTTTGTAAAGTAATCTGAGACCCTTTTATACAGACTGATTCCTCTGCTCTTCTCTAAGTTGGCACTGCCAGTTGAATTATAACCAGGAAGAGCAGAAAATGTAGCTCATAAGGGAGAGGTTTGTAATGCAGCTTTGAGGAGCAGAGTTAAAATGTGGTTTTGAGCCCTGATGGGCAAATGTCAGAAGGTCCATTAAGTGTTCAAGACATAGCTTTTCTCTGGTGACATCCAAGCCTTTGGCGTATTTGCTGACGATCTGAAAGTACCCAGTTTTCTTCTGAGATTTTTAGGTCTCCCACTGAGACAGATTTCACATCTGAAAAGTCTTTTTCATGTGCTCATATGGCTCAACTTCTGGATGAGACTGAGCTGTGAAGAAACTGTGAAAAGAAAAGTGAGGTAATGGATCAGTTTAGAAACAGAGTCTCCCAAAGAAGGGGAAGCATTATGGGGAGGGAAGCTCAGTTTGCTTTTCAGGTCAGCTCTCTCTCTCTCTTTTTTTTTTTTTTTTTTTTTTTTTTTTTGTCATCATTTGGTCTTGGATAGCCCCAGTAAAGACATCACTGTCTTAGCCAAGATGCGACTTGTTGAAGTCTTGTGTCTTCCAGTGCCATCTAGACTGAGTTTAGCTGAATACCTCCAGGGGTTTAGAGCAGGCTAGAGATTGGTTGGGCAAAGCTTCAGAGGAATCTCGTCTTCGTCTTTGACAAGCGATGCTTAGAAAGGAAATCCCACAGCTTGCAAAATGCTGGTACCTTTTGATAGTGTTACAGTCCTGTCACGTGGGCAAGCTGGCAGAGCCGCCTAACATGCCTTGAATGTGCCCAACAAACCTCTCAGGGTATGTGGAACATCTCACATTGGCAAAGGAGGAGGGACATTTAAGAAGGGGATAGACTAGACACATCTGAATGCTGCTGAGTGGGAGCTGTGGAGTTTGGGCCAAGAATGGATCAAGATTGTGTGTCTTCTCTTGTGAGCCAAACAAAAATGTTAGGTTTGTACTTGCTTGGACTTTGGAGAAGTCATAAGCAAAATGTAGAGTCTTACCTAACTTCAAAACCTGGCTTTTCTGTCTGTAGAAAGCCCTAAGCTCCATTCATTTTGTGTCCAGATAGGAGTAGATCTAGTATTTAACTAATAGCTACCTGAAGTCTAGGACTGACCAAAACCTTAAATAAAGACTGTACCTACAGATCCAATATGGATGCAGGTTTACGTTTTCCATCTCTTTAATGTATTTAGGCTAAATTTCTTAGAGAAGGAAAGACCCTAGCTTTGGAGAGTCAACATTTAAAGTCTGGCCTTGAATCCTGGCTTCCAGTATCCAGCCTCTCTCCTTCTTTCACTGAGCATTGTGGCTTTTTCACAGCCTAAACTGTCCCTCTCCCTTCACTGCTGTTATAGAAATAAAGGTAAATTGAGGCTGGGTTTATCTGGGCTCAAATCAGAAAAGGGAGCCAGAAAAGGGGTGGAGGCAACACAGTCATTTTCTTGGTCCTAAGCATTTCCTTGTTGACATAGACCTGACTCTTCCCTCTCTGCTGGCATTTTCCTACTTATTCTTTTCTCTCTGCCTTTGCAGGTCTTAAGGATGGGTCTTTAATCACTAAGTGGTGGCTTTGTTGCACCAATACTAAGGAGAGACATTCATCCCTTCCTTAAAATTTGGGAGAGTGGTGAAGACAGTGAATCTCCCCTAATTTCTTGTGTGTCATCTCTTAAGTGCAGGCTGACTCTCTATTCCTATATGGCCAGCCATGTCTACAATCCTGTCTTATTGGCTTGCAATCAACACTGGCTGTTATCCAAAGACTCACACCAAGTCCAGCATCACTGGGACAAACTGTCAGAAACAATCCTCTGATCTCCCTGCTCTTAAGTTAATTCAGTCCTCTCAAAGGATTAATTTCAAGGCTAAGGACAGATATGGAGAACTGTAATTACCTCTCTCTTCCATATATATCTGTTCCCTGAGCCTACACCTGCTTTTACATTGCAGAAAGTTTCTCAGTGGTTAAATTCCTCCTGATCTACTACCTAATGAAAACTATAAAGGAAAAGAAAAGTAAAGAGAGATTCAGGGCATCACTACACAGAGAAGAGATGAGTGAAAATGAGGAGAGAGCCTGCATTGACACTGTTGCCTACAACTAGAAACTTCACCACAAATGCCCATTGCAGCTTTCTCAGTTTGTTTGTGTCTAGACCCTCTGTAACAAGTAGTTTAGAGGTTAATTTGGGGGTATCAAACACAGTCTAAGGGGCCCAGCATGTGTCTGGAAGTGTGCAGAGAAACTCAGTGAGACTTAAGAACTGAAGAGCTTCAGGGTGGAGGGGACTGGGAGAATATGGGATTGCATGGAAAGAAGTGAGCCGTCTTTTTGAGCTCAGCTGTTTCCCTTTTGGTTTGCCCTTGGGGTGAATACTCTGCTCTGCTTCTCTGAGTGCCCTGTGGTCTGAATTCCTCTGTTTAGGAGGAGTATTGGTCTGGGTACCAGCCTCCTTGCTAGCTATGGAAGTGTGGTGTGCCCTGTCAAGCAGCGAGGTGGTCCCAATGGCCCAACTCCAGGCAGCTTGGAGAGCGAGGTGCTGTGGCAAGCAACTCTCTTTCCAGGCACACATGCACGTGGCTGTTTTTAGAAGCAAGCAGATGATGTGCTAATTAGAAACAGGGCAGGAGCCATCCGGGTTGGTTTCGAGTGTCTCTCCTTTCATCAGGACTCAGACAGTAATGGAGCTCCCTGGCTGGGGAACAGAGCATCTCCCTTCATTGGGAGGAACAGAAGTCCTGCAAATAGAGCTGGGAAAAAAGTACTGGATCTGGAAGCAAATAAAGGCTATTACAGCCTTATCAGCTCCGTTGGAAGCGGGGAGGAGAAAGCTGGAGTTAAGATTTTGGGCTTGGTGTAGTAATCTTGTAAGTAGTAAGAGACCCAGATTGCATCAGGTTGAATTTAGTCCTTTAGATTATGTGAAGAAACTTTCTCCCCTTGGACTAGATAGTGAGATGTTTTAGTTTCATGGGACTGAGCATGATGCATATAAGTAGTATTACCGAATAGTGCTGGTGTATGTGAAAGTGAGGTTTGCCAAAATTGTTATTCCATCCTCTGGAGGGAAGAGGTTCCCTGTGTCTGTTTTAGATCTCAGTTTTACTTGCTGAGTTTGACTTTCTCCTCTTGCATTGCTGATGTTACCCAAAGACAAGCACAGAATAAGCCAGAGGTGGGAGAGGGTCCCGATTTGCCTCAAATCTTAGGCTTAAGTCCTATTAATAGCTCCAGTCAGAAAAGCTTCACCTCTACTTTGCTTTACATGTTCTGCGGATAAACCACAGGTTCTTTGAACCTGTTATCCAGGCATCTCTCATAAGGACTAAATCATTTCATGTAGAAATGGCCAATTTGAGGAATCCTGGCATATCACAGAGAGAGGAGAAAAGGTTTGTCTCAATCCATGCAATTTTCAGTTGTCTGTCATCACAGGGAAGTTGAAAAAGTCTTTGTGGGCTTTGTCTACAACCCTTTGAAGTCAGTGGGAAACTCCTGTTACTTCAGGGGGCTTCAGGCAAGAAGAGGAGCAATTTTTTTTGCAGCAACATTGAGAGAGTTTTATTTTGATCCCAGAAAACATCGCCTCCTCCTGTGAAGGCCAGCATTCACCTACTGCTCCCTACTTACCCCACACTGCTTTTCATTTTTGTCTTTTATATTAGCCATGTGAGTCCTATTAAAGTCTCACATTTCCCCCAGTGGTACCCGCAGGGGGTTTCCACATGCACAAATTTAAGCCTTGTGGTTGATAAGAAATGTGTTGTCAGACTCCGCAGAGGAAAGCAGCTAGAGACAAGTCCAGCCCTTATGCCCAAGACTTTTCTAGGCAGAGGGTTTGGTGACTGCATGAGGAAGGAGAAGCAGTTCCCATGAGTCACCTTGGCAAGAAGAAGAGGGGAATAAAAGGTCTCTGGAGGTGGAATGGATGTTGTGCCCATCCACGGCCTGAATTCATGCAAAACCCTTGATTTATCATATTCCTGATTGAAAAATTTCCATGGCAGTCACAGGTAGATGAATGAGGAGTGGGCAAGGCAGCATCTTCCTTTACCCTTTGTGGCCAGACCTGTCAATCCTGCACCTTTCACCATCCCTTGATTCACTCCATGCTGAACAACGCAGTGGGATGAGCTCCTCGGATGTGCCATTTGCTCTGTCCCTGTCTTCTTTCCCTGCCCTTGCTGTAAAACCTTCTTTTTCTCCTAACTTTAAATAGGACCCTGTCGCTCTTTGTGCTCTTTCAGGTAATTACTTTTCACTGGCTTCTGTGGTTGTGAGGTTACTTGACTGAGAGGGTAAAAAGTATGTCTGCTTTTTGAAAATCAACTCCTCTTAAAAAAAAAAAAAAAAAAAGGAAGAAAAAAAAAGGAAAAAGAAGCCCCGAAGGAAATAAAAAAGAAACCTACACTGGAGAAAAGTGAACCAAAGTTTCCCATGCAGAGCGGCAAGCAGCTCTGCAGTGATCTCTGCACCAGTATAATCAGAAAGACTTTTTTTTTTCCCATAAGAGTGTATATCAGCACTTAAAAAAGGAAAATAAATTATGAGAAGAAGAATGAAGCTGGAAGGAGGAATCATCTTCTTGCAAAGGGGAATGAAGCCTGCAGTTCCATTTAGTTAATATATTTTCATGAAGTGGTGTGCCTGAGCATTTTATATGAGCTCCTAAGCTGGCTGACACTGTTTGCAGGGTGTTTCTAGAGGTGGTACTGTAGTGAGTAAGTCACTTGGAGGGCAGGTGTTATTTCTAAAACAAAGATTATGGTTTATGGAGTTGCAATTATCAAGTTCTTTCTAGCAATGTTACTGTTATTGCTTTTGGCTTCTGCACTCAGACAATGTTTGGGTTTCATTTTTGAGGGAGAAATTGATGATGCAGTTATTATCCCTTTGATGAAATCCTACTCTTGTATAAAGGATGAATAAAGTTCTGTTCCCTGGATATATTATGATCAAACAACAGGGGGAAAAAGAAACAACAAACCCCCCCCCCCCACCAAAAAAAAAAAAAAAAAAAAAGAAATCTGGCTTGTCATTCCAAGCATTTTCGTAGTTAACATTTGCCTAAAAACTTCCACACCTCCATTCTAGATCTCTCTGGGAATTTTGGTCTGATTTCTTTCTTTCTCTCTGATGCTTCATCAAATTCCTTGTGTTGGCATCCAGGTGCCCTGTAAAACTGCTCTGTGCACCAGGCTCATATTCCTGATTGATTAACTCTACACAGGGACTTAGTTTTGGATGTTGTCCTCTGCTGCTGCTTCTCTCTTCCTCTCTTGCCACTGTCCTGAGCAAAGAGCAGTTCTCAAGCCTGCTAAGTGTAATGAGTTTTCACTCACCCCTCAGTGCGTTATTATATACAGACATCCAAGGGGGGAACCCGTAATTAATATTCTCCAGAGCAGTTTGTATTTAGAGAGTGTCAATATATGCAGTGAGTTTCTGAAATTTTGAAAACTTTGAGGGTGATTTTGGGCAGATTTTTTGTTTTCATGGACCCAGTCCTAGAGCTGCCAATTTTATCAGAATAGCTCTATGTCTGCCAGTACACTTGGATGTTGCAGTGGGGAGGAAAACAGGATCTGTCATTGATGTTCCTAGACTGTATCTATTTGCAGGGAAAAAAGAAAAAATTAAAAAGGAGAGGAGAGGAGAGGAAAAAGAGAAAGGAAAGGAAAGGAAAGGAAAGGAAAGGAAAGGAAAGGAAAGGAAAGGGAAAAGGAAAGGAAAAGGAAAAGGAAAAGGAAAAGGAAAAGGAAAAGGAAAAGGAAAAGGAAAAGGAAAAGGAAAAGGAAAGGAAAGGAAAGGAAAGGAAAGGAAAGGAAAGGAAAGGAAAGGAAAGGAAAGGAAAGGAAAGGAAAGGGAAAAGGAAAAGGAAAGGAAAAGGGAAGGAAAAGGGAAGGAAAAAGAAAGGATCTGCTTCTTGATGTTCTAGCCCATGTCCAAGCAGTTGCAGCCCTGGCAAGTCATCAGCTGCCAGGATGTGGTAGTGCATGGCCCAGGGGGAATAGGAGTGGAAGAGGAGAAAAAAGCAGGTAATAGCCCTAGCACTGCGGCTTGCTGAGAGCTTTGAGAAAAGAGTGTTTAGTCAGAGCCCTGTCTAGTCTACTTGAAAAATTAGGTTACTAGAATTGGAGCTTAGAGTGTATTGTAAATACTCAGGCAAGGAGAGCTCCTGCCTGGTTGCGCCAGCACCGCAGGAGCTCTGTTGCTGGTAGTTAAATCCCCACAGCTTCCAGGGAGTTTTGCTAGTTGTAGTCTGCTCTTGTTTAATAGACCTGAAGGTGCCTGAGAAATCATAAGCACTGCCCGGTTCCTAACGGTCAATCATATTAGGAACACAGTTCCAGTTCAGTGGCACTGAACCTTTTACGATTGATAATGGAGCTTCTCTATGCATTCAGCTGGAAAAGTAGAAATCAGATTAAAATAAAGATTCTACCTGCCTCTTCCAGGGTGGGTGAGCTGGTTTGCTCCATTATGCACAGGGACCTATCTTGAATTCATCTGGCCTTTGCCGCTGCTATTATTTTCATCAGAGTATGTCTAGCCAAAGATTAAATAGCTAAATACTGGACTAATGCATTATGCTGGCTTCAAACTTCTAGTTGCCAACCTGAGTCTTAAGTAGGTTAAAAGAAAATCAAAATTCATTTTTGTGTTTTTAGGACATGGATGAAGTTTGGCCACATCATATAACCACCTCAGTCACTTGACTTCACCTCAGTATGGTCAAATGAACTAGAGAAAGCCAACACTGACCCATTTATCCGAACTCTGAATCAGACTCTGGATCCTTCCTGTAGGTTTTGATAAGTGCTGGTCAAGCATTTCCTGTCCAAAATAATTTCTTTGCTTACTGTTATTGGTGTTAGGAATTACAATCCCCAGTAAACTCTTTCTTCAATGATACCATCTGCCAGGGAATGACCTGATGCAGTTTTTCCTATCACTATTGATGATGCATCATGAAACATAGTGCTCATCTAGAAACCTTAGGCTACACAGGAGCATGGAAATTTAAGGTATGTGAAATTACATCTTTAATGAGCCACTTTTCAAGATGGATAAGTAGTAGAGAAACATTTCTCCAGACACCTGCATGTCTAGACATTTGCCTCCCACCTCCTCAAACACCTTTCAGCTTACCATAGCTCCAGTCTGTTTTTGCTATGTGGTTTTCCTTCCTCTGCTTTCACTAGTCCTCATTTTAAAATATCCTTGGTCTGGGAGGGATCCTATGAAGCCTAGATTGTCTTTAAAAGTGCTCTGATGCTGACTGGTGAGGTATGAGATCAGATGTAGTATGTCAGTATGACATCTGTAGGAGGCAGAATAAGATGCTTTTGGTCATCATGTAGGTTCACGATCACAGGAAGCTGTGGAGGAATTATGGTCCCTTTCTCAGTCTCAGACTATTGAGTAGGTCTTTCTCGGTCATGGGTCAAAAAGAATCAGATCACAAGATCTGATTCTTACAGCATCCATTTTTAAAGCATCCTCTGATTTACAGGGGTCACAACAGTGCCCATGTCATGCACTGCTAAAAGTGCTCAGCTGTGGTGGCTCCTCCCTGTATCAGCCAGGTCCATTGCTAAAAGAACAACTGGAAATAGAGGCAGTGCAGGACCTTTCCTCTCCTCCCTGCCTGAGGTGTCCAAGATCTGCTCCTGTCAGAGCTACCTATGATCACTGCTGTCTACGTAGCATCTAACACCTCAGCATTAGGGACTCGTCTTTACTATTTTACAGTTATCCTGCAGCCAAACAGTAACGAGGACCTTGGAGCTCCTCCTCTTTCCACTAAAGTGCCTTCAGGAGAGACAGTTTGGCCCTGAGCTGGACAGACAGTATGGAAGTCTCCACAGGAGGCAGTTATGCTGGGTCTCTATGGACAAAATTGAGGAAAAGGAGTTTCTGGGCAGCACAGACCATCTCATTCCAGCACTGGCACTTATAACAGCTCAGGTGGATGGTGCTCAGGAAGTTCCCATCTCTGCATTGTCTGTGGATGGAGCCGAGAGTGACCAGCTCAGATGAAGAGACACACACTGGGAAACTGGACTCTGCCTTTCGTGTTGCTAGACATAGCTAAGGGATCTGGTGCGGGTCAGTAGCAGCTACAGGACTCTCACATCTACCTTAAAGCCTACTCATTCACAAGCAAGCTTCCAGCAAAAACTAAGAATTAAAACACCTCATTCCTTTCTGCTGGTGATCCATTTTCATTCTTAAATTCAGTGCACAGCTCTTCAGGATCTACAGTCCCCAGCCAAGCTGCTACCCTAAATTTCAGAGCCACTGAGACATGCACTGGCTTTGCACATAAAAAAAACAAGGCAGGTGCTGACCCTGTCAAGGCTTTCGTGCTGGGGCTATTGGTGGAGACTTTATTCTCCTTCTGATTGCTGGAGCTCTGCGTTCAGCCCTTCTGCTAGACTAGAAAGACGTATATCCTCCGTGCCCCAGTGACCTGGCCTCAGCACCTTTCCCGCAAACAGCATCCCAAGTATTGATCAGAAACATGATGAGGACACTCTCCTGCCTCTCCGTCCGTACGCACACGTACACGCACACACATTGACATGCAAGATTTCCACTTCTGGTCTTAACCTAGCCATTTATAATTCCTCTCGTGCGCTCCTAGTGCTTTCTTCTTAAAGAAGGCAAATAAAAGTGTGAATAATCAATTTCCTAACTGGAATTAAAAATGGCTCCAGTTAAAATAAGGGAAAGCGTGAACCAGCATGTAAAGTAGGATAGAGAGGTTATCTGAGCTCCGATTAGTATCCTGCTCATGTAGGAGAACAATTAACGTGTGCATGAGAACGATTAAGCAGAAGGTAAATTACATGAGACGCCATCCATTCAGCAAAGCAGGCCTGCTCCTGAACAAGGTTGGTGTGATAGCTTTTTATGGCTTAGCTGAAACAGGGCAACTCACGTGGTTTTTAGTTTGCTGAGAGCTACAGGCCCAAATATGATGATAAGGATCCAGTCTTACCACAGGCTTTTATCTGAGATCGAGCTGTTCATTTCAAATAGAAAGAGAGTTGGAAATGGTTTGAGTGATCCCTTTAAAGGGAGGTTGTACGTCCTCACGCTTCGCATGAGCTCATGTGGAGCATGATGTGGCTGCTGGACCAGGGGAGCTAGGAATGGGGTTTTGTGGCTTGTGTGATGCGCTGATGCGTGTTTCCTGTGGCAGTGCTTTCCCTTTGATTCCTCCTCTGGGCAGAGCATTGAAGACACTGCCTCCTTCTCTGCTTGGGATGCTCTTTGAAATCCAGTAAAAAGTGTTACGACGGCTATGGCCAACCGATGCGTCCCCATCTCTTAGGAAATTGGGGGGCTGCAGGATGGTGGGTGTCTCCAGCCCCTGTGCACTGCTGCTGTTACGATGAGGAGTGAGGCTTGGGCTGGTGAGACAGGTCATAGGAGCTGTGGGCTGCAGAGTTCCCCTTTTTGGACAGTAGAAGTCCAATAATGAAACAGAAAATGGTGCAACAATCGGTATTAGACCATTTCTCCACATGGAAGATGTCCAAGATCTCTCTAGTGAGACAGTGTAATGGATTTTGAAGGTGATCTCAAATATAAGAGCAACTCTGCTCATTACAGCTGGTATAGCAAATCACAGCAGACGCCTTCCAGGAGTTTTGACAACAGACATCAACCATCAACAAGGATAAAATAAGGACAAGTCAAAGGCTAGTATTGATTCTAGGAGCCTTCGAATTAAATCCTCACTGGCCCACTCAGCAGAAGAAGCTCAGGCCAGTTTCAAAAGCCCTGTTCTATATGGCTGTAAGGCTCAGTGATATATATCCATACAGAAAAGAGAGAGAGAAAAAAAAAAGAAAAAAAAATGCTTGACTCTTGCTGTAATCAATAAATAGAGAAAGAGAAATAGAAGCAAAGGCGTAATGGGAGAAGTGTGTAAGGGGGGAGCCACTCCACTGATATTTGCCATGAAAGAGGGTTAAAAAAGAAGTGTAAAGAACAGATTGTTTTTAAAAAGGAACTTTAAGAAGCAGTAACACGTGAGAGCCTAGTTCTTAAGCATAGAAGTACTACTAATGAGGGCTTTGTGTGCAGTAAAAATACTATCTCAGTGCTATCAGATAGTTTTAAGATGAAAACCAGCATATTTTAAAGAAAAGTCATAATTTTGTGATTTTTTTTCTTAAGTTGAATTAAAACTTTTCTTTACAGGTCTGAAAAACTGCCACAGTACAATAGCTCAAAACTATAAGAACAAGACCCTGCAACTAACGCAAATAAACTAGTCTAATCTTACTGTCCCTGCAGAGCAAAGTGCAGAAAGTCAAGCCGTTCCAGCAGGATAAATAGAGTAAAATCAGATGCAGAACTCGCAATTTCACAGCCTGATTGTTTGCAACTTTCTCCTCATTTATGATGCATCAGAGGGGGTTTCAGAGAGCGCTTGGTCCAGATGCTGTCCTTATCCACGGATTCAGCATGAGCTGAAGTTCCTCATCTCTAGAAGTGAGATGTGCCCTATTCCTGTTTCCAGGAATTGGTATAATTCCTTTACTTTGCTTCTTTGGAGCCTTGTGTTTAGATTCTAGCTATACGCTCTATATGGTTGCTATATGGTCAGTCTCACATGGAAAACTTTTATAATCATTTTCTACGAGGTTAAATGGCAACTGGTAAGGCTGTGGACCATCAAAATCACAGTCCTCATGTAGTGACCTCTGTAATGAAACTGTACCATTTCCCTTCTGGGAAAAGAGGAAGAAATGGGGAAAAAAAACAAACAAAACAAGCAAAAAAAAAAAAAAAAAAACAAAACAAAAAAAACCAGAAGGAGCTCTTTCAAAAAGCGCTCTTTCAAAATTCATGAAGGAGGAAAGCGAGGTTTTGTTGACATTCATGTTTGATGAAGAGCAAGCATGCAGGCAGGATGAGTTACTCCGTAAGCAAACACTGCTCTAGGCTGTATTCCACACTTCCTGCTCAAATCAAGTGATATAATTAGCTCCTGGTAACTTCAAAGCATAGGATGCAATAACAGGGGTACAATAGATGAGAATACTATTTACCAGCTGGGCAGTACTATGCTTTGGGGAGAAATCTTGAATGGTGGTGAAAGAATAGCAGCTTGGTGTAGCACTTTGCTCTGTGGGTGGGAGGGGAGGGGGGAAATGTAAGATCTGCACGACCTGCTGCAGAATCAGAGAGCGGAAAAGAGTTCATTTCATCCCTTGCTATTCCCTTATGAAGAATAAAAGGGCAGGGGATGTTAAGTAGAGTCCATTGAATTAGATTAAGGGAGATTAGCTCTTATGCTGTTGCTAGACTGGGAGATCAGTTGGCCAGTTTTTACTAATTTTCCCTCTTGGGTTCAGTGTTACCTGAGATTGATCGAAATCCATGGAACATTGTATCTGGAAGGCAATTGCCTATCGGGCCTCAGATCTAACCAGTACAATTTTGAGTCTTGATGAGTCACATCTTGCTTAACGCCCCTTCGATTACAAAGCCTGTTTTCACTTGACACGACTTGAAAGCTACTCATTCAAAAAGGCTTTTTCTCTCCAGAAGTATTTTGAAACCAGAGCAAAGTCTGAATGAGTTGTTTCAGCAGGTTGATCGGTGATGCTGTGGGATTGGGATACCTCATTGTGCCTATTGATATAGGAAATAGAAAAAGGGATTTTAAGGTTGTCTTTGTCTGATAAGACTTTTTCTTTTCTTAAATCACAGAAAGAGAAAGGAGCCTATCTTTAATCAGTTTAGTTTAGTTGTTGACATATGAAAGTTCTGCCATAGTAAAACAGAAAGTGAATTTAAAGTGAGTGAGCTTTTCCAGAAGACCAGTCCTTAGGGACATAATGTTTCCACTGTTTTAATAAAAGAGGATGAACCTGTGGTTAATGCTTTGAGCTGCAATTTAGGAGATCAAGGTGCAATTCCCAGCTCTGGTGTAAAATATCTTTGGCTTTTAGTATGTCCCAAAAGGTCTTATCCATTGCTGCTCAGCATCATTTACACAAGTGCAATGTGAGTATGAGCTATCTCAAACCAGAGTGTTTCTGTTTTGTAATAATTATTGTAACTCTGCAAAGAGCAGGAGGAGTGTATCTAGGGTTTTGCTTTCTTGAGACCTCTGTTCCCTCTTTAGACGTGAGATGATCCTTCCTCGTCTGCCCCTTTGCCCACCTGGTATCTTCAGAAGATAAGGCCGACATGGCATAAGATGTCACTTATTAAGGCTGTGGTTCTGCTTTAGGAACACTCCATTTTCAAGGAGTGTTTAAGGATGTTTTCTGCACTGAGTGATTTCCCCTTCTTGCAGCTGGATGGAGTAGCATGGTGGTGGTGGTTTCCTCCAGGTGAGGTCAGGAACAAGCGACTGGAGGCAGGGATCTTTTAAAACAGCTTTGCTATTGAGGAAAGCACTGGAGAAGAGGCACCTTCAACGTACATACAGCCCCTAGCACAGCAGGATCTGCTATCTCGTGAAGACTCCAGGTCTGATTGAAAAATACAGGATAACACTGAAAACAGGAAAGCAAGGGCTTATGAGTCCTCTGCCAATGACCCTGGCACTTAACTTTCTCTGCCTCAGCATCTCCACCTTCACACTTAGGACAGGAGTTTACTGGCTTTATAGGGGAGGGTGATGTTGACTCAGGTCTGTCAGATGCTTTGCAATCAGACTAGATGGGGCATTGGAGAACGTGATAACTCCCAGGCTTTTCATACCTTCCTTTGCCATTGAAACCAACCTGCTTGGGAATTTCTTTTGTGCCTACACCGGACACCTGGTCCCGCAGTCATTGCATACGGTAACCTCCCTCAACACAGAGTCTCGGCTCCTTTTCCATACAGAAATCTATCTCATTTTGTAAGGAGAGAAGGAGGGTGCTTTGACTTTGACTGAGAGGACTGGTCAATACTGATACAGGAAGTCCTGCCAGTTAATCCTGGTCATCTCTTACTGTGAGATCCTATATTTGGAAGCCTACAGCCATGGATAGAAATTGTTAAATCGATGCTCGGCAGGGCACCACAGATCCATTATGTCTTGTTTAACTGCCTCCTATGGGCTCCTTTCTACAGCAAAAATGTGACTGCACCTTCTGGAAATGCATGGAGAAATAACAGTGGCAGGAACAATGTTGAAAACAAAATAAGGAGGTGGTTGGACTAAATTTTGCAGTCCAAACAAAGAGGTTACTTTAATGCTGCATCAGCTCTGGAAGTGCTTCTTGATGAGTTGCTCTTTGGAACATGCAATTTAATGGTCTACATTTTCAATTAAAAAATAGAAAAAATAACCAAACCAAACAAAACCGAAAACACTGTTCCCAAATTAAGCTATTGCAGAGAATGTCTCTGTACTGAAATTTAACCCATTTCAAGGATATTTCTTTCTTAGACATCTGGTAACTGATATATGTGACAGAGGATCACTCATGGAACTATAACTGAAGACTACTTACGGAATTGCATGTGACAACAAAAATAAATTCATCAGGATCAGCAGTCCTAATGAACGTGATATCCCTGTTCTAATGAAAACCTTAAGGAGTTCTGAAGGGAATAAAGCTGGGGTGGTTTTCAAAAGCAGATACCCTTGTAACAAAACAAAACAAAACACAAAGCAAAACAAAACAGAACACCCCTCCTCAAATGAATCATTTGTAGTGTCTTGAATTTTTATTTGAATTTCTTTGTTAGTTCCAATAAGGAAAAGCAAGTGTTGATTATACCTCCCCCTCCAACCATCCTTCTCAGTTGCATGAATGTCTCTTTGATTTGGGCCGGCTGACTGGATCATTAATTGAATATAGTAAGGTCTTTTCAGATCCTGGAAAACAAGAAGAAAATGCAAAATGCAGGAAAAAAAAAAAAAAAAAAAAAAAAAACCACTCACTTTCTAGTGCTCTTTATATTCCCCCATCCAGGGCGTGACAATCCATGCCGTCTGTTCCAAAGGGCCCAGACCACCTGAGTCTAAGTTTAGATCATATCCTGCTACATTAAACTCCACACATAATACGCTGGCCACATGGGAAAATTTAAGGAAAATGAGATTTTATTAAAACCAGGAGACCGCCTGACTGCAGAGGGATATAATAACAGTGTTATGAGGTTCTTATCTCACATGAAAGTTTCACATTTCCCTGGTTTCCTTTCCTTTATGCTACTGTGGCTTCCCCCTCCCCCAATTCCATATGGATGTCTAGTTATTTAATGCAACTGCTAAAAGCCAAAGCAATTAATAACAAAACCATCCAAAATCTCTTATTTCTTAATGAAGGCCCCATAGACTTTTTAAGTTAGCACAATGACATCAAAGGTTCCCATCACTGTCTCGGGTGCCTGACGGGTAATGTGATCCGCTTTCCAAGAAGGAAGAAGATACAACATGGGAGAGCCAAGTAGTTTTCTACAGCATAGGTGATCTTGTGTATTATGCCTGAATTCATTCTGCTTGTACATCCTTGAAGATATTGCCCAGCCATACTTTTGCAGGTTTTGCTGGAGCCAGTGGGACTGTGGGCTTCAGGGTCACTAGTTCTGTGCAGCACAGCAGCATCGGGCGTGATTTGGTTTTGGGCCATAGCATCTCATCTTTTTTGCTCTAAAAGCACAGCAGGCGCCTGGCTGGTAGGCTAAACAAGCTCCATCGTGCGAGTCTGCTGGAGCTGAAGGAGACATACGCTGTTCATGGAGAAAGCTGTAGATTTTTGCTCTTTCATTGCTTCATGCATTCAGATTTTCATGTTCACAGCTGAGAGTCCTGTTCTGTCTAGGACAAACCAGCTGCGCCCGTGATCACAGAACCACACAATGGTTGAAGTTGGAAGGGACCTCTAGAGATCATCTAATCCAACCCTCCTGCTCAAGCAGGATCACCTAGGGCAAGTTTTATGTTGATGAGACAACATTTCTTGTAGGAAGATCAAAGGACCTCTGATGGCCTTGTCTCTTCTTAAACGTTGTTCTCATTGGATGCCAGTGAATTTTCTTTGCTCTGTGCAAATTTAGCTGATAGTACTGTGGACCAGACCAGAGAGGGAGGCACATCTAGTTAGGCACCAACCTTGCTGAATGTTGCAGATGGAAATGAAAAGCTTCCACAATTCACCTTCCTGACAGTATGATATAAATTCCCCTGATGAACTTCCTTCCTGAAGCCTGAAGATTTTTCCTTTTTTCTTTTTTCCTGCTCTTTTCTCCTTGGCTTATATAATTAGAGAAGTCAATAAAACTCACACAAAGAGCATGTGGTTGATCACCCTAGTCTTTGGAGACCCTCCTCAACCTTCTCCAGAGAATGTCCCTCCAGCACTTCTCATAGCGCTGTAATCTATACTTCACTCTGCCCTGAGACTGTTGCTTTAATTATGCTCCTGAGGACTGCAGGTTAGCGAGGAGCCATGAGAAGACTCTCTGGAGACACCAGCAGGGAAACCCCTTGCATTCCCAGATAATATTCCAGACAGGTGAAGGCTGCAAGAGGATTTGCTAGTAAGTGTTAAATTTACTATTTCTTCCAAAGAGGAACCTAGGCTTTTTGTAATGTTACTGTGCAACAGCTATGCGTCTTCTTAGAGCATTCCCAGGGCTTCGCAATGGATAGATTAGATATCAGACTCGGCATTTTGAAGAAATTATGTAAAAACTAAATGTCTTTGGTGAGCTTTATATTCAAAACAAAGTATTCATGCAGGGAAAGTGCATTGGCTATACAGTCTGTGCAGTTACTACTTTTTTCAATCCAAGTCACTTATCACTTAAATTACTTCTTGTATCCTTCTCTGGGTTACTCCATTACTAGCACTTTGCACTGCCTGTTGAGAAAATGTCTCGAGGACAGAAAGGTAACTGTTTTGGCTTCACTAGTCTCTCCTTGAAGTTGAGGAGACTTTTTCTGGGTAACCCATCTGGGAAGTCATGGGTTGCCTTCTCCGGAGAATGTCTGTTTACTGAGTAATGAAGGTATTTAATTATGTTTCTTGCACCCTGGTGGTTTGCTGGGAATTGTAATCAAAGAGGAGGCTTAGCGAAAAGCTTAATACAGCCTGTGCAACTGATTTTTGCCTGAGGGGAAGATGAGAGTTGAAAGGAGCAGCAATGGTCAGAAAAACAAACATACAACTGAAACTAATGAGACAGTTGCCTCTTCGTATGTTAGAGTTCCTGGAGAGACCTCAGTCTTCCCTTGCACAATCCAAAAGACCTTACTTACTTGTAAGGTCATTTCCTTTTCCTTTCTAATGAACTTCCTAACAAAACGGAGGAGAAGAGGGGAGAACATATTGCCATAAGGAAAGGGAGAGTGGAGCATCAGACTGTCAGCAGAAGCTGAGTCGGAGAGGCGAGGAGTGGAGCTGGGAGTTTCTGCCCTTGCCTGTGCTGTAAAGTGTGCTGCAACCCAGACTCACTCCTTTTGCCTCTTGCAGCTGCTGTGCCTTGGCCAAGCATTGCAGAGAAATTGTGAGGTATATCATGCACCTGCAAGCAGTGGCGAGGGCTGAAATGGGAAAGAGATAAGGCCTTTGCGGGGGGAGGGGGAAGTGTCTTTTGAGCATGCTTTCCATGCCTTGGGCCTGAATCCGTGCCTTTGACCATTATTTCATGGCACTTCTGTCCCTCAAAGTGGATGGTGATGAGCATCTATTGTTAGAGACGGATGACATTTGTTTCTGTTGCATTTTCTTGTGCACCGGAAAGGGATGTTCTTGCATCCCTTTCCCTCTGGGGCTATGTTGGGTCTTTTTCAAAATACAATCTCTGAGGAAAGGATGGAAGAATTGAGGCTATTTAGGGTAATCTAGGCATGGGACAGGAGACATCTCTAAGTACATCAGTGAGTGCAGTAACGAGGAAGGGAGTCATGCATTTCCTGCACCTGCTGTGGGTGGGATGAGAAGGCAGGGGCTTAAATTTCAGAAGATGTAGTTCAGGTGGTAGGAAAAACACCTTTGATGGCAGCATCATACTAGTGATGATCCACAGAAAAGTTCTAGAAGTTGAAGAGTTTCTCATTGCTCATGATTTGGCCTCCCGAGCAATAACAGAGCTAGGCTGCTTTGGGGCACCAGTATAGCAAACAGCTGTGAATGTCAGAGAGCTTTTTGCAAAGCAGGGCTCCCTGATGTGTCTTCACTTTGTTCCACGTGTTCATTTCAGAGCATAAATATCTAACAACCAAAATGCTAATGAATTCCTCCCACTGCTGTCCCTCCCTCCAAATACACGCATACAAACAATTCACAACCCCCACACAGACATATTGCCCAGGTGTTATCTGAACTGAGCACCTTCTAAGGATATTCACCATGCAGGAATCCAACTTTTGACTGCTCCAGTCCTTCCAGTTCCCAGCCTAACAAGTACATGGGCCCCAGTCACATACAATTTTGCTGTGTGGAAGATGTGGACCTGCTGTGAGCACTGCTGAGGTAGGCTTTGGCTAGGATAATCTGTGTGCTGGCTCACTGGCAGAGGCAAAAACCCAAGGAGACCTTCTGGTCTTGTACATGGAACTTGTGCTTCATATTTTATATCTTAGATCATGTAAAGATGAATATGCGATTTTCTTCCTGGGTACTGATGGACTGCAAAAGGGTTGTGTCCCTGGAAGATACGTTCTTGGGCAAGTTACGTGACATGCCGTGAATAGCCTTCTGTACTGAGCCACTCTGTGGCCTGCAAGTGTGGTGGTCAGTGGTGGGAAATGTGCATATTCTGGGGCACTAAAGACTCCTTTCTGCTACTAAGACATTTAGCTTTACACTTGTGGTTGCTCTTCATCTTAACATTTGAAACTCAAATGCTGGAAGGAATTAACTTACAGTGCATGCTCACACAGACCCCTGGATAAGCAGATACTTAAGTGTGTTAGGAGTGCTTTCTTTTTGGATTTTAGCATTTAAATTGTCGTCCAAAGTTTAGAAAAGTAATGGATACACTTATGAACCACATATCTCTAAAATCAGAATTTCTGGATGTCTGAGGGCCACAAGACACAGACCATGTGGAAAGCTGAGCTCTAGAAGCAAGACAGAGAAGAGAGATGACAGCAAGTATGGGAGCACAAGCTGGGGTGAGGACCACGCTTGTCCCCCTATGTGTCTTGTCCATGACTCTCACCCTAACACAACCTTGTTACCAGACAAGGGAACCACACTCAAGTGGCAGAAGAACTACAAATGGTTAATGTGTAACCAGCTGGACACTTTGGTTTTGTGAAGCCAGTTTCACAAAGGGACCTACCATGGCCCATCATGGGGCACTGCAGAGAACACAGAGGGAGATTTTGAAATCAGAGCTCTGCTGCCATCTGAGACAGTAAATATCCTGATTTTTATGCAAGCAAGGATAGGGCTAAACACTATTGAAATTCCTACCATCATGCAGTGTGCACATTGGTCTTTGAAGGCTTCATAAGGGAGTGTGAATCTCACACCACCTATTTTGCAGGTAGAGATACATATGGAGAAAGATGCTGTGTTCTCCAGCATCACCCAGCAGAGCTGGGAATGTAAATGGACTCATGCACCTTACTTCTTCTCTGAACATCAGGCAGTCTGTGATTGAAACTTTATATTCTGCTTAAATTCCCTCATTCACCCACAGTAGATGCTGGTCTCTCTCCAATAAACGCAGCTTCAGGGCTGCTTAAAGACAGAGCATTCCTGCACCATCTATATGCAGATAAAGTTTGCATCAGTCCTCACAACAGCCTGGCGGCAACATGGGGGAAGGAAGGAAAGCCTGCCAAGTAATTTCATGTTATTGGAAATATTGCTTTTGCAATCCAGCATTTGGTTTTCATTTGGTGGTTGTGCTCCGTTCATTTCTGCTTGCGCTTCACTTCTGATCCGAATGAGTTATTGATGCAGGTGAGGAGAAGGAAGCAAACAAGATTGGTGTCAAATTTTTTCTTGTGTTTTTGTTCCCCACCTCCTTCTTGTTTCTTTACTTTCAAAGATCAAAAGAGGACAAAACAAAACTTTATATATAATGGAACACAGTCCAAAAAAAAATGGCAGCACACAAAATTGTTTGCAGCCGTCTTTTTAGATTGTTGTTGGTATCTTTGATTTAGGCACCACAGCTCTAATCAGGGTGGTGGAGGCGACACAGAAATTATTCATCTAACTGATCTCCTCTCTCACTTTCTTCCCTGCTCATTTTCTGTCTCTCTTTTTTTTATTAATGTGGGTTTAAAAAAGATTCTCAAAATACGAGGCTGGCTCAATTTTGTTTTCCCAGTTAATAACTAAAAGCAGGATCAGCTATTTTGCAGCTGACAGATCTGCCTCTAAAGTAGATTGGTTTTCCTGCTGAATTCATCCATCATACATGGCAAATAAATAAATAAATAAAATAAAAATAGAATTAAAAATAAAAATAAGAATAAAAATAAAAATAAGAGTAAAAATAAAAATAAGAATAAAACTAAAATTAAAAATAAATAAATGAGTGAAAATAAAAATTCTTTCTGTGAGCACATTGCTGTCTCGAGTGGCAGTGCCTTGAGCTCATCCGTACCATGATAAGGCCACTTTTGGCATGACAGAACCAGGACACAACTGAACACCTCTCTGAGCTGCTTTCATGCTTGGCAGCTGTGTCTTGGGCCAGGCAGAGGCTGAACGGGGCAGTGAATTTACAAGTTCTTTTCTAAGGAGCCTTCATGGATAAGCTGGTCTTGCTTGTGTCTGTGAGTGAGAACTGGAATAAGCAGGTCTGACTGAGTGCCTTATGATATTGTCTTGCCACTTTTTTGCAATTGTACCTTGTTCTGCAGAGGCTGAAATGTGTTGTTGTTGAGCAGCTTATGCACATAAACCCTACGGCATCTTACCACGTCGTGTGCATTGCATCTTGTTCCCTTTCCTGGTAGACAAAAGACCAGAACAGCACCAGAGCTGCCCCACGGTTTTGCTTCAGGAGGTTCCTCTTATGAATTACGCAGACACTACGACCCGTGCTGTGGCTGCCCAATCGTGATGGATCACCAGCGTGGCACTTCTGCGTAATGCAGACCCAATCTCATCAGACCAGCAGCCCATGTAGCCCACGGTGCTGTCTTGGAGATCCATGTGGCAGGGTGCTGGCTGGAGCTGGAGATGTGTGTGGAAAACAGGGCATGTGCTGAGTAATCCTTGTCCTGAATATCCACCGATCTGCCAGCAGACAGTGGTGTAGAGACTTCCCAAGGTGAAGGTTACATCCTGAATGGAGTTTAATAACCCTTAATGGACCCATCTTCCTTCAAGTCTTCTGATTTTTTTTTTTTTTTTGAATTCCTTCATATTTTTTTGGCCTGGCTGACATCCTGCCCTGTGAGTTCTCTAATTTAATTACACTTTGCATGAAAAAGTGTTTCCTCTCTTTTGTCTTCAGCCTGCTGCCTGCTAATGTCAGTGCACGACTGCTCGCTCCTGTGTACTGGGAAGGGAACAACTGTTTCCTCCCCCCTTTCTCTGGGTCGTTTGTGATTTTATGGACTCCTCACCGTTGTCCGTTCTCCATGCTAATGGGCACAAGTTCACTTAGCATCTCCTCTGGGAAGCTGTTTCATACTTCTGCTTATCTTACGCTGTCCTTCTGCATAAATATAGGATACATACCCATTTCTGTTGGACCTTCCCCCGTGCTGTGGGCATAGCATATCGATTATACGTGGTGGCAACTTGGAGCCGTCTGAAGTGTGTTTCTGCTATAAGGGACAGGCCATTATTGAGATAGGTATAAGTAGAAGGAAGGGGAGAAAATTCATAAAAAAAGGTTTTGAAAAACCGTATCAAACACCCAGGCAGAGAACTGTTAGAGAAGAGAACATTATTCCTAGCGGAGTGGTAGGAGTCTGGTCACAGTCTTTAACCCTAATTTGTTAGACCTCTGCAGTGCTTTCTGTACAGAAAGATGCCAAACAGGCAGGGAGGTCGATTGGTTTCTTCATCTTTATAGGCCCTACTTTTTTT
The DNA here is from genome assembly GCF_028389875.1 of Rhea pennata. Classification (NCBI taxonomy): domain Eukaryota; kingdom Metazoa; phylum Chordata; class Aves; order Rheiformes; family Rheidae; genus Rhea; species Rhea pennata. The sequence continues at coordinate 3,313,935 of NC_084663.1, forward strand.
TCACTCGGTTCATTTCTTATTTAATTTTAATTGTTTTCTGTAATCTCTGACTGTTCTCTTCCTAAAAGCCTGTTTGGGCAGGACAAGAGACTATCATTTCTGGGGAATCAATGAGAAATTGTGTAATGAGGAGGTATTTTGGAAACTCTTGTAATTTGGCAGAAGGCATGCAGCATGAGGGGAAACCGGGACATGGTATCTTTAACTGCAGGCCCCCAAAGGGAATATATTTGTTAAACATTATAATTACCCTTCAGTGTTGAATTCTGTAGCAATTGAATCCACGGTGATGCACATTATCATTTTTGAAATGATGCTTTCATTTAGATAAGGCATGCAATTATACATCTTGATTAGGTCACTGTTCCCAGGAGCTTTGGGTTATTTATGATGAGTTGCCCCTTCTTGTAAATTATGCGGTGAGACTGTGGATAGAGACATACTCACTCCCTGTCCTCCCTTACCCCTTTCTCCTCCTCCTCAGGCCCTCTTACTCCTCTCCTTCTTCCGTCACTGTATACCTTTGTGCAGGAAAGATCAAAAATCCAGTAATCAGTGAGCGATAAATGTCAAGCGTATGGAGCAGGCATTACCACAAGACGTCAGACTTGCGAAGCTTGTTCATCCCTCCGCTTCTTCGCAGGATCTGCTGGCTTTCTGAGCAGCTGAGGTTCCCATCCCGTCTCATTTTAGACATCTAAAAATTGCCATCTTTTGCGCAGTAGTAACCTCGCCTTTCTCTGTGGTCAGAGGAAGCAGAGAGGCACTTCTAGAGGGTAACATACAATATCTCATCTTAAACAGTGACCTGAAGACATGGCTTACAATCAGGCCCATAAACTGTTTGCTCCCCAATGCTCTAATGGCTATACTGGCAACAGATCTGATGTAAGACTCCTGTTCCTTCCTCCCAGGGGACAATTTTAACAAATTATTGTTGAAATACTCTCAATTTTCATTAGACAAATGGAACTTAGAGCTGCAGGATTGTACGTGCACCGCTCCTGTTGCTGAAGTGGGTGGTAAGCAAAGTGTTGGGCGAGATAAGGTGAATGGATACGAAAACTCCTGGGGAAGGGAGGTGATGGGAGAAGACCTAGTGATGTGAGAAAGATGATGTTGTGACTGCTTCGGCAGAGAGTCAGAGGAATTCCTCCAACCAGGAAACTGAAGCTGTCTTTTGCTTTTATATCTAGTCCTAGTGAATCTAAGTTAGGAACACAGATCTGAGAAGATAAGGTTACTGAGAAGAGTAAGGTTGCAATCTGCTTGCATTATATTTTTGGGGGAAATAAGGACCTCATTTCAGAGATTTTAATTTAGACCATTATTAGTGCCCAGATGAAGGTTTTTTTCACTGGAAATCACTGTCCACAGCATGTTGGTCAACTTGGCATAGGAATGGGAGATGAAACAAATTCACCAGGCCCAGAAAATACCTAGATAGACCTATATAATCCTGGAAGGCAGGACACAGCCAAGGGCAATCCTAGATGGTAGGGGAAGAAATGGGGCTGCGTTAGTGATAAGATTTTAAACACACTCAGTTGTCTTTCCTTTTTCCATCTGCCACCTCTAACAGATGCCTTCAGGCCGATGCAGAAATCTTATGGAGGATTTAGCCTGCATGACCCAAAGGCTCTTTCCTAACTCTGTATCCTCTGCCTGTGCAGTTCCTCAAAGGACACGGCACTTCCTAAATAGATTAATGTAACCTTGGCTTTCCTGTCTTGCAGTGTCTGTCCTCTTTGCATCACAACAACTCAGAATCACCCGTCTGGGACATCATAAAGTTTTTTTCTGCTTGGTGCAAATAGGCAACCCGATATACTATCTTAATGCACAGAAGTAAAACCAGGGAGAGGAGAGTTGATGATACATCCAACGGGAGAGTGTCTCCCATCTGCAAATATTTATTTGCAATAATTATCCCTTTTTGAGATTAAAAAGAACTATCCGAATGTGAAAAGTAAACTGTCTTATCTCTCTTTTTAAATATGTTTTGAAAGTTTGACTGAGCATGAAAGTTCAGCTTTTAATATTGCTACTTGTAATCCAATAAGCAATATTTACTGTGTTATAATTGGTATCATTAAGCTTAGGTGACATTATTAATATTACTAATTAAACTGCTATAAACCTAGTTTACAGTTACATAAACACATCATCTCCTGAATTGCCTGCCTACACGTTTCAGCATCGGGGCCTGGATAAAAGCAAATTCAAATGCAAATGATACAAACGTACTTTAATCAGAGGATCAGACAAATCAGACAGAGAGAAGGCTTATTAGGTCTTGTCCGTTCTCCAGAGGCTGGGGCAAGATTGTCTCTCCATAGAGATTCCCAAGAGCTTCGGCCAGTCTAACTCTAAATGCCTCAAGCAATGGGACTTGTGTATCCCCAGACAGACCTACAGAGGGACTAGAAATGCTTCTTGATATTCAGCCTAAATTTTCTTTTGTGCAATGGTGCTAGGGCAAAAGTGAGCTGCTGCAGAATAATCTTCAGAGAGGTCTTGTGATCATATGCAAAGGCAGAAGAGGAGAGAAACGTATTTGCAAGGCATCTCTGAAGCTGACTGTTAGCGTTGCAGGATTGGAAAATCATCTCCCCGCTCCTGCTTTAGCTTCCTGGTAGGGTTGAACCAGTCCTGGCACAGCTGGCAGTATCTAGCAGCAAGCAGCAGCAGAGCGCTTGAGGAAGTTTAACTCAGCTAAGCATCCAAAAGTTCAAATGTTTGACCTAATTTCTTCACAGCTGGAAAATCCATCTTCTGTCTAGAATTTCCCTGACTTCGGCTGCTTCAGAAATATCATGAGGACAGCATTTTCCCTCATCCTTTGGTATTTGGGTCTCATCTGGAGCCAGAAAGTGTAGCATCATGTGGAGAGTTTAAAACAGGAAGGCCTTGAGGAGCCTGCTAATACTCTTCAAGTCTTGTGCTGGCTTTTCTTGTTTTGGTTGCCCATTTCTCACCTGTCACCAAAGGGGTGTGGGACTGTCTGGGTCTGTGGTAAGAGGCAGAGCAGCCGTTTTGAGATGGCCCATGAGAAGGGCCCACGTGGGAGTGCAGCTACCTGTTTTTGCAGGACTGACTTTAAAGCTTTGCGGACCCATTTGATGGCTACTCTGTGGCTCATCTGTGGAGCTGCCCTTATGGAAAATTCCTAAACCTCCCAAACAGGCTTCTATCGGTGTGAATTGAAGAAAAAAGAGATTCCTGCAACTGCCGAGAGATAAACACAAGTTTATGGTTTCTGTGATATCTGTATTATAAAGATTGTATTGTTGGTCTCGGGCAAGGTAAATGAGTACGGAAACCTTGCTCAGGTAGATTTTTAAGTCTCTGTTCATGATTCTGACTCATAGCCTGCAAAGCCAGCTATACTCACCAGATTTTTGGGTTCTCTGCCATGTTTTTCTTTTCCCTGACTGTGGTCCCTCAGGGTCTTAAATGAAGGTATCTAAGATTTTTGAACGGGTTTGCTAAAAGCCTTACATTCAGATTGAAATCTCAATATAATCTTATTTGTCACTGGCATCCCAGTTGTCCGTGCATTGCAGATAGGCACCCAAAATTTCTGGCTGAGCTGAGTGAGCCTGAGAGCACCAGAACTATGTGGATGCACCGTGCCCACTTCACTCACTTGCAGAGGATGTATGGGTAGAGCTACAGCTCCAGGTCTGTGGCTGCTTGGAGACCACAGTGCTCTGCTGGAGTGTGTTGCCACCCTGAATCCATCAGCTCTCTTTGGCCTGTCCGAGCTTCATAGTTACATCTTGAAGTAATCCAGAAACTATCACAAAAGGAATAAAGTTTGTTTCATGGAATGAAAAATATCACATCTTGGGCAACTAAAGGTTTATGCTAACGGGAAGCAGCTGCAGAGCTGTGACATGTCAAATCTCACCACACACTCACACATGTACACACATACGCTGTCATATAGCGCACACACAAATATATGCATACACCCCACATGCACACACACACAAACATGAAAAGTGCCACACCAATATTTCTGCTAAAAACCTACTGTTTGGAAATGTTAATTCCCATCCAGGAGCACCCTTTGAAGTTTCTGCTATACGTAACAGTAAATTCATTGCTTCTCTTAGCTTTCCAGTAATGATGGTCATGTGTGCCTGGTGAGTGTGTGACAGGGTAAGTATAGAAGGGAAGGTTTGCACCAGGGTCCCCCACAACATAAGAAGATCTGGAGAGCAAAGACACTGAACCCCGTCTAGGAGCTCTGTGCGCTTTCAAGAAGGATGGACCTCCAAGCAGCTTTTCAGGGAAAACATGAAAGTGGGGCAACTTCATGAACTTCTAGGCTTAAAATGCTTTGCATTTGCAGGCCTTAGATTATGATGGCCCCATCCCTGACACAGTCAAATATGAAGTGGTGATAATTTAAGAAAGAGGTTGTATTTGTATGAGAAAATTGTGTCAAGACATTAGATGGAATGCACAAACTCATAACATCGTGTACCAGGTCCAAACCGGTCTTCTGTATGATGAATGATTTCTCTGTGCGTCCAAGGCTTAAAAAGAGCTCAGATGTCTCTTGATAGACCTTTGCTGGAAGGTAGTCATGGGACATTAGGTGCCAAATAAGGGCTATCTCTTAAGGTACAGGATGAATGATCACTCAGTCTCTGCCTTTATTAAACTTGAGGTGCAGTGTGTTCAATTCAATTATTTAAGTGGATTTTGTTTTCTCCTTCTTGAGCCTCTTTTCTCAGATAGAGTGGGCTGTATTGGAGATAAGTGAAAAAAAAGGTGAAAAATTACCAGTTCTTGTAATGGTTTTGCTTCTTCAGGCTCAACAGACTTGGGGACGTTGAGCCTGAAAACAGTTATGTTTGATAGGATCACATGAGATGCATGCAAGACATCTGTGAGTGTCTCAGGGTCAGCATCCCAGGAAAGAAGAGATTGCATGGAGACTTCTCCCGTGGCTGTGCCACGGGAGAAAGCCATGAGAGCTCCCAGCCTCTGAGCTCCTGAGATGTTCCTGTGTCTAATCAGGGGATGGGTGAAAGAACCAGGTCACAGGAATGCCTCTGAACTCACATTTCCAGCACAGGAGGAGCTGCAGGGTTATGTTTTCATTATTGCCTGTGGCGCTGATACTCTCAGCTCTTTGGAGGTTAAGTCAAGGTCTTGGCTTCGAGATTCTGTTATTGTAACCTTTTCGCGAGCAAATACTTCATAAGAATTCTAGGAGGCAGCTTATATCCAAGAAAATGCCATTTTGCCTGAGCTGCAAGAGAACCAGAGCTCTGGCCATGGCACTGAGGCTCTGGCTAACGAGCAGTGGTGAGTGTGTGTTACATTTTGGCAGCCAGATTGCTTATCAGATTGATATAGGAGACTATAAGCAATTGCATCTGGATTTGAATGGGTTACCCAGCCTGCTTGGCTGCTTGGGATTCATGCCAAGGGAAAGCAGAGGAGCTGTGAGGAGAATACCCAATTTCTCCCTGCGAGGACTGATTTTAGTTTAATGCAGCCTCCTCGCCCTTAAATCCAATTAAAGGCCTATATTATGTCAGTGGAAATTTATGCCAATCCTAATATAGTCTAATAAGCCTTAAAATAGCACTTTGCTGGTGAAAAACCCTGTGGTTTAATTTGATTCTGAGCCTAATAACAGGCTTAATATGAGGGAATTGGCCCCTTTTTATTTTCTAAGGGGGCTCCACATGCTTCCTCTCCTTTTTACGAGAGAGAGAGAGAGAGAGAGGGAGAGAGAGAGAGAAAGAAAACATGTTTTCCAGAGCAGAGACAGGAGACTGCTCACCTCAGCAGGTTGCATCTTTTCCAGTTGCTTCGTTTGCTGGCTGTGTGAAAAGTCTGCAAAGACATCCCAGGCTGGGATCTGTACGGCAAAGCAGGGGAGCACCAGCCTGCCTCTGATAGGCCTGGCAAAGTGTCTATTTCTCCTTTCAGATTTACTGTGTCTGACTTTTCTTAATCACTTCTGACAGCAGCATCACTTGACTATCATACAGTCCCAGTACAGAGCATGACCGTCCCCTTAGGTCCCAGATACAGGCTACCGTTCTGCAGATGCCTTCTTCTGACAGTCCCAGAGACCCAGACTTTCCTATTCATCCAGCCACCTGAAAACCTGATTTTCCAGGCTCTCATTCTCCATATCTCAATTCTCCACCATCCCTTTCATGAGTCCCAAAACTGTCAAGCTTGCCCTGCTCATGCATGGCTACAGTACAGTCTCTCTCCCCAGTCTCTCTGTGCACTGTTCCAGCCCTGCCCTTCCTTGGACCCTGTTCTCTTGCAGGGTTTCCACTACTGATCCTCATTGTGCCCTCTCTCCATGCCAGGTTTGAAATGTCAGTAACCAGCCTATGGAGACCTCTTCCATGCTCACTTGGACCTTTTTACGGAAAAATCACGAAGATTTTTTCCATAAATGTGAGTTTCTAAAATGGTCCTTAATACAACCACGTTCTCCCCAAAATTGTTCTATGAATTTATTTTAAAGGGATAATTGTACAAATCTTTAAGATCCGTGCCTATCAGGCTCTTATCAGTACTCTGACAGTACTTTTTTCTTGTTACTCCCTTACTTATCTGCCTGTTTCACTTGTCCTTAGCCTGTCAGGACAAATCTGCGCTGGTCTATATTTGGACCTTCACTTGCACAGTGAAGGTGTCATCTCTGACTAGAGCATCACTAAATATTTTTCACATTGATGTGAATGATAATTAATTGAACCTTAAAAATGGAGCCATGCAGGTAGGCTAGGAAGGGAGGAGACAGATTCATTGGTTTCTACGTGGGGCTGGAGTCTCCAGTTTTGGGTTTTGCTCTGGTCCCAGCTGCAAGTCATCAAGGCTTGCTAGATCGCAGTCTCCTGTGCCTCCATCATTACTACTTCCTTTCCTTGCATGGTTATAAAGACTGAAGTACTTAGGCAATGGTCACCCTGTAGATGCTTCAGAGAGGTATGTCCAAGTAGGAATCTGATCATCTCCGCAGCATGAGTTGTGCAGACAGGTCTGGCCATGCAGGGGCAGGTATGATATTGCCTGTGCCCATGAGCAAGGCTTGTGCTGGGCTGAGGCCAGCCTCTTCTGCACCAGCTGAAAAGGGACATTTCCCTAAAATGCAAGAGGAGAGCATGGGCTCAGCTTGTGTTCACTGGAATGTTTTTCTAAGGTGCTAAATGCTCAGGCATGTTTCTTGATGCTCAGTTATTTGCCTGACCCATTTGCTGTTGTGCAGTATTCTAATTCGAGGGGGGATGCCAGCTTCAGCTCCACACGCTGTTCTCCTTCACTCACTGTCCTAAACTTCTGATCAGCTTTATCGCACACCGTTAAACAGCTGCTGCTCTGCTGTCCAGAGATGACTGAATTTTGGTGGTGGGTGGAGTGATTTTGATGTAGCACTTACTAAAATGCTTTGAGATAAAAGCTTCAGTAGAAACATAAAAGGCTCTTTGTGCTTGCAAGTTGTTAACGTTATTTTTTGATTAATAACAATAGTAAACAGACGTCCTTAAAGCTGCCTTCAGAAAAAATGGATGGATCCTACTCCAAAATTCGAGTGGGCACCTAACGGAGTACCTAATGAATTTGTGTGCCTAAGTCCTTTTGAGTCATGCAGTCTGACACCCCATCTGGCATGGCTCTGCTCTCCTGTCTGAACGGAAAGTCAATAAACCCTCCCCACTGGGTCATATTCATCCCCGGGTTACTCTTTTGGCATCGAATGGATTTACACTTGCAAGAAATTTGGCTTAGTGCCCTGAAGAGCAATGCCATGGCTCTGCGGTCCCAAGCGGCAGTTTGTGTCTCCGGGACGTCTCATTTGTGCTGCTCTTTTATAGAGGGTAACACGACTTGATGCTGCCGCTTCTTTATCCCCCTTGCTCCCCACCCCAGCCCGGTCCCCCGTCTACCTAGTGGTGGTCCGATCAGTTAAGGGAGCTTTGTTAAGGCTGTAATCCTCACGTGCGCTCAGCCTCACAAAGCTGCCACTTTCTCTCCCTGGCCGTGCTTGCAGACCAGTAATGTCCCGTGTCCAATTGATTGCCTTGCTCGCTCTGGCTGCCGGCTTTGAGCCGTTTCTTTGGTAAAGGCCAGATTGCTCTGGCAAGCTCATCCATCCTTTGGGGAGGGGAGGCAGGAGGAGTGGGGGATGGATCCCTGAAACCGGGTGTTAGGGATCGGGGGTGGGGGTGGGGAGGATGAGCGGCAGCAAGAAGAGGAAAGAAGAGGTCTGTGAGCTGGAAAGGAGCGTGGAGGTGGCATGCTCTTCATCCAAAGCCAGCTCTTCCCTATGGATTATAATTTCAAGCTAGGTCTCTAGGAGCATGCAGTATATAATTATGCTGATGTTCATGCTCTTTGAACACTTAACTGACCCATTCTCATTCATCCATTCCCCTGAATTTACTTTGACACCCCAAACTCTTGTGTGACCTCAGTGGCCAATTACAACCAAAACCAAGAAATCAATCTGCTAGGTGTAATACTGCCCTTCTCTGTCCCCAAGTCTGTAGTTTCAGTGCTCAGATCACCTTTTCCCAAAGCTCAGGGTAGGCAAGTTTCCAAATTTTCTTAGACCCAAAAATGTAGTCCTTACATCCAGGGATAGGAGGCGATGGAGACTTGGAAGTTCTCTGATCCAAATATTGGTGTCTGCAGTAGATAGTGCAATATTAATCTTGGAAGCACCTAAATACTAGATATAAAATTGTGACTTTTTATGCATAGTAAAGTTATTTCAGGTTCTTTTCAAGGGTTTTATAGCTCCATCTGTGCATCTGTTTTTATAGAGGACAAAAATACTATTCTCAGTAAATTGTTTTAGAAACTCTCTAACAGATTTCTGAAGTTTCTGAAATGGCTGTGGCATACAGAGGCAAGATAGAGGTATCAGAATTAGGGGAAGAGAGGAAGAAATGGTTTAGTTTCCAAAGCAATGTACTGAAAAAGTGCATGCTCATTCTCATTTTTATGGCTTTATGTAGCACCACAACTCCTGTGTGTGCACATTCCTCTGGAGAAGTTGCAGAGGCCCACGGGTGGGCTTTAGGGTAGTTTTTCCTGGAGAGAGATGACACACAGTGGTTTGAATTTCTTCCCTTTCACTTTACCATGCCCTTCCCCAAGAGTGGTGCTGAGTGTCTCCTCAGTACTGCATTGCTCTGTACAGAAAAAAGCCGCAGGGAGCCAAACTGTCCCCGTTACTTCTTGTAACTCCTGCATCCATCCCTCAAACATGATCTTTCCCCCTGTGGCATCCTTTGACAATGGTGACATCGATTTCTCCCCTTATGCTCTGCAAAAAAAAAGCCCTCCTTTCCAACAGCACCTGCTGCGTGCCACCACTCTCGTTGAAACTCAACTCCTCCCTCACAGGGGGTTTTGAAATCATTCTCCTCTGTTGCCCGGTCTCCTGCTAGGACAGGACAATCCTTTCTCTACTCAAGAAAGCTTGTCAGGGAGTCTGTCCAGACAGAGGCCACTGCCCAATGGGCCCCTGAAAGGCATCCCACGAACCTCTGCATTTCCATTAAAACTAAACACTTTAATCATCTCCTCCCCAGGGGCATTTTACAACTGATACTGGCTGATAAGGCAAAGTTGGGATTAAGGCTGAGCTTGGTTTGGATTTGATCGCTTTATAAACCTATAATCAGGATCATCTGATTCTGTGTATTTTTGCCATTTTGGGGCTGTGAATATTTAATCATGAACTAAGCAAGTTTAAGAGGAGGCCTGGGCATGGCTGGAGCTGGTCGTCACTGTGGTCAGCAATGTCTGGTGGCCAAGGGCCTCCTGCCCGCACAGCCTGAGCTCAGCACTGAGAGAACCCCCAGGGCCATGGGCTGACCCTGGACAGTTCCTCCCTGGCAAACAACAGCCCCTGTGTTACCCGTGCTGGGCACTGGGCAACTCTCCTGCTGGAGCTCTGGTCGGGCAGAAGGGAGCTGGTGGTGGGGAGAGGAAGGGTAAAAATAGCCCTAGGGTGACCCACGTCAGGGAGGAGGAAACTCCACCATGGACATCACACTGCTCCTGGTGAGAACTTCAGAGTGGTGACAAATCACAGTGACAACCCCACCTTCTGCTGGAGGAAGAGTGGTACCTTTGACCATAGAGCCTGGAGGGACACTGGCACAGTGAGCACCAGGGGAAAGGGAGTTATCAGGAAGGTTTTCTTGAATAACAGTTTTAAGGGAGCATTAGTAGTTTTCTATTAATTTAGACTGTGAATATTACTATTGCAGCTGGACTAATAATAGCTCTTCATTGTATTTTAGATTGTTAAGATTTTAATTAGACTAACAATGACCTCCTAAATTCATGTGTATAGTATATCACTCTAGCCCACAAGAAAATTTTGAGTGTAATGCTCTGTTGGTAGAAACAGCGTTCCCCAAAGGCTTGTATTGAACTGACTCATGGCATTTTATAAAATAAGGAGATCTAATATTTGATGGATAGCATTTGCTGGTAACCAGTGGTCTCACAGGCAGATGATGAGTTCCTTTAAAGAAAAGGTGCTTTTGTTATGATCAGAGTGAAATAAAGGTTTTCTGGTTTTTTATTTTTTATTTTTTTTACTCCTGGCAACAATTCTGTGGTTGATAGGAGGAAAGCTATATGCAGTGATGGTTGCCTCTGTAAACCTTGCACTGAAAGATCAAGCAGCACTGAAAACCAGTGGTTATCTAAAGTCAAATGCTGTGAAACTACATGTGTTTGGAAAACACAAATCAGGCCTCAACAGTAAGATACAAAAAATGCGGAGAAGGGTTAATTGTTTTACTATTTCTTTGTGTTTGTGCTTGATATCCATCATCTCTCCCTTATATCTACTTCTCCTTGTATTCTGAACTTCTCCTGCCAGTGTTTTCTAAGTTTGGTAGTACACAGAAAATAGGTCTGTTGTTCTAGACTGGTGCGCATTTTGAAGTATGTGGAGTCATATTTTCAGGCTTTTCCTCACAACCCCAAGGACTCAGAACTTCCTTTTATACAAATCAATGGATGCAGGGGTTTCAGGTTAATTACTTTAATTCAGAAGCTGCAGATTTATGAAGGAACTCTAACCTCTCGTGAAAATCTAACTGAAATCAGGGGAGTGGACAGATTGTACTGTATGCCACGCAGTGCCCTGGAAAAGCCAAATTTGTTCGAAGGATCCAGGTAAATCCTTGCTCTTGCTCTGGTTTAGTTAGTATAGAGACAACTAGGTTTTACTTGATCCTCCAACACTTGCACTGGACACTGACAGCACCTCTGGATTAAAGATTGAAGGTTTGGGATAATTCTCTTTGTTTTTATCAGTGGTGTAGCACACCGTCTAATCCTAGTTTTACCTTTCAGGAAGGAAAAAAAAAAGACAAAAAAAGTAATGTCCTTTCCCCATGCTCATTGTGTAGGCCAATTATCCGAAGTGGTGACAAGTAGAAAAATGAATTAGCTATAGCTTTGTAATGTCAGCGTTATTTATCTTGTATAAGCTTTGCCCAGCTGAGCTGTGGATCAGCAAAGGAGCACTTTTATTCTTCTATCCGTTCTTTGATGCTTTTTTTTTTTCACTCCTTCTCTTGATATAGGTCCTTTGCTTCACCACACCATCATTACAAAATCTTTTTCTTCTGCTCTAAAACAGGAGGGTTTTCCAGATCAGATGAGGGGCCTGTGAGGAGATGCCCTGCAGGAAGTGAGGGAGGGGGTCTCCCAGCTCTCATCTTCCCCATCCTTACCCTCTACCCTGTGATAATGAACCCACTCAGCTGGATTGATTTTCTCTGATCTCTAACTCTCTCACAAAAAGTAGGTGCTGATTACATTTTTTTTTTTTACCTTTTTCCATGAATATTTTGCTGAGTCTATACCCTCTTTCCCCCTGCTGCAGCAGGGACTTTCAAGAGAAAAATGGCACTTGCTAGCAGGAGGCAGGAAAGCAAGGGACATTAAACTAGGATATAGCTAGAAAGCCATTCACTGGCAAAAAGCCCACAAACACTTCACATATGAAGCATCAAGTCACAGAGCAAAAAGTGCAGTGAAACTGCATGTGCTCGGAAATACCGCAGTCTTCACAGTGTAACTCTTCAAAGCTGTCAGTGCATCAGATGCTGGAATAAGATACTACTCACAAGGCACAAAACTAGCCACTTCTTGCACTGCTGTGGCTATAGCATTGAGCGATGTCAGGAGCAAGCTTGAGGGGTGTTATGAATATATCCCAATGACAGCTGATGGGAGAATAAATGAATTATCTTGTAATGTGTTTGCCCCTTTGTGAGAGCTGCTGACTTTCCTTGGTTGGATTTTGAGACCCCTGTCAATGCATGAATGTCGCCTTCCAATGGCAGCAAACTACAGAGATATTAATTCCTACAAATGAATGAATAGATAGATGAGGATCTTGGCTCCAGAGGCGACAGTTTTCTTCCTTAAATTCAGCTGAGCTCATTTGCTTCATTGCAAGTACAATTATCCTACATCTCTAAAGGTATATTGGCAGTTTAGATTGGCCTAGTGTGACCAGCAAATTGGGAGTTTTTCTGTTGAAATGGGGAGCTGTATCCATGTGGTATGCAGGCTTTCAACAGACAACAGATTTTTTTACAAATTCTTTTGTCATTCCAAGTGGTTGCTGAACAATTTCTCTGAATTATTTCCAGTGGATATCTCTTATGTGAGAAGCTCACAGAAAGCTCATTATGTGCAAAATTTCAAAGATACTGATTCTCAGATGCTAAACATCCATTAGTGACAGGATAAAGGCAACTCCTAGGATTGAATTTCTATAGAGTGGCTTTTTACTGACATGCATGTGAAGTTTGCTTTGTGTGAATCATCTCTGATACATCCTTAAAATAAATGAAAATAAATTACTGTTAATAAGATATGCTAGTTGACATCAGGTATGAGATGGACAGGATGGAAGACAAAGCCAAAAAGCTATCAGGACTGTTAAGTCATTTTGAGAGGAGGGAAAAAATCATGGCTGGTATGTCTAATTAGCTCTAAACTTTTAGGGTTAATCTTGGAGAGACTGAATCTTTGCATGGTAGGAGAAATACGGTGTTATCATCCCTGCCTTGACACATTCTCAGTGCACTCTTTGCCATGAGACTGCTGAGTGGACATTTTAGTGGATTTTTGTTTTTAATGTGATGCTACTGTTAATACGCTAGGTAAAATGTTGCAACAGCATTTTCAAAGATAACAAGCATAAGGCAGCTGCTGGGTAATTAGTGATACTGGGATACTGGAGAGGCTACATCAAAGACCTTTCTAAGTCTCTACTTAAAATGTGACCCTTGCAAAAGAAGCATCTTAAACAGCTTCCTAAAACCAGTTACTCACTTCAGAGGGGACAAGAGACTGTAGGACTGGATCCCATTAAGGTGAAACTGTTCATCTTCGCCTGACTACTGGAAATCTTTTAAAAACAACAAGTTAAATCGGTTCACCAGTTACTCTTTGGTTACCAGCTCTAGCAAGTAGTTCAGATCTGAATTGCTCTGTAGAGGTGCTGATCTTTTTCCTGCTGACTAGATGGGGAGCCTAAGATGACTAAATTCCCAACTCAGAACCTCAGTAAGTGGGGTGAAAGCAAAACAAACAACTCTTTCTTTTCCCCTTCCCCTTCTCCCCTCCAGGTTAAGTTCATTTCTTGATGATCATTTCTTGTCTAAGGAACAGTCAAATCTCAGAAAGAGGGATAAGAGTACTGTAGAAAGTGTAGAAAAGTAGTACAGAAAAGTAAAAACTGATAATAAGTCACCCGGTCATTCTGGGTCTCCTATCAAAATCAGCCTGAGTTTGATGCGAAGGTCTGTGTTGGTTCTGATATTAAATATGATGGATTCAAATAGGAACCCAAGAATCTCCTATCCTTCAGTTTTGAGGAGATTTCAACCTTGAACTTGACTGCTTATCTAGTCATTACAGAGATAATGGTCTGCACTGAAATCTAGTACCCAAACTGCCACCAGTCTGCTGATATCTTTGATTTGAACTTCTAAGACTTGGTTTCAGTTCTTTTTTTTTTTGTGAGTAACAAGTCCTTGAGATGCCTTCAGGTATACGTACATCTGACAGTGTGATTGTTGCCATGAAAAGTTGAATTTCGCTACCATGAGGGAGGATTGCAGCACAAACACAGCAGCAGAGACCTTTGCCTGGACTGGTGGCCAGCGTATGTAAGCAGGTGGCCTGCAGGATTTGTGCCCCGAATGCTAACTGAGGCTGACATGTCTTCGTTGTTTTACCTATGACAGCAATATTACATGTTTCGTTGTTGTTTTTTTGCAGACGTGCTTGGCCTCGCTTTGCTCATGCTTTAGGCCAGCCAGACATGTATCTGCTATAAATCAGAAGCCACAGAGCTACAGTTGTGAGGGCCATGCCAGGTATATTAGCTTTGTCATGGTGTCACGCTGAGCAGCTGGTGGGCCAGAGCTGGCTTAGCTTGGCCTGCTTGGAGCACAAGTTTGGGTCAGCTTGCAAAAGACTGTGTGAATGTACCCTAAATATAGCCCGAGTCCCACTGCCTGCCCTGCAGCCTCCTGTCTGCTTGATGGTGTAGGCAAGCCCCTAGATATTGTGAAGGCGAAAAGAGGGGTGGGACACAACATCCGTCTTGCACTGTTTTCCCATTTGCTTCTCATCGTGCGGCGTATCTCTTGTGGCCTTCCTAGAGCAAGGAGAGATGGAGCTGACTGTGATCCTGAAGACTAAGGCTGTTGGGGTCTGTGTTGGCCTGTGTGCCGGGCACATGTATGCGAGCCCTGAGGTCCTCAGCCAGCAAGATTGCAGTCATGCCGTCATGAGCCTAAGGCGCGGATGGCAGCTGTGGAAACCAAGCACCTGGCAGGGGCTGGGAGGGGATTGCACTCTCTGCTTCGATGAGGATGGCATTACATCCTAAATTAATCTGTGCCTCTGCGTGTATTTATGCGCCTGTGTGTTAATTCATCTGGGGCGACAAGCTTAACTGAACTTAAATTAACCCCTTGACCAGCTGTCATAGATAACATCTGGGTAGGATGCACCTGCGCTACTGCTAGCCATAACCTCGCGTGCTGTCAATTTGGCTGGAATGGCAAAGGAAAGGCAATGATAAAAGGAAAGAAAAGGACCAACAGGGAGGGAATGAGTGGTGATTCAAGCCAGAGAAAAAATTGGCATGGGCAAGTCTCCTAGTCAATGGGGATTTACCTAGTGCTGGTCTTACCAGAATCTCTCTATCCAGCAGGTCAGTCAGTTCAGCCAGCAAAGGCCCAAAGTCTCAGGGTCACCCAATGGAGACGTTTTTATCTGGGAAGAGAACAACAACTTCCCTTCCTATATCTTTTCATCATCTGCCTTTTCATCCTTCTCTGTGCTAGCAGAAATGGACTTGCAGGCTGCCACATCACAGTGATTTGAAATCTAGGGGAATTAAAGCGATCTGTGGAAACGGGATGTTCAGCGGCATTAGTAGTCTTGACTCCCTGCTGTTTTGAGCCTGACAGTACCATACCTTGCAGGCAAAGGATGAAAAAACATTGTTGCCCTTGTCAGCGAGCTGTCATCAGGGTCCTGGGTGCAGCTGGGCATATGGGAAGGGCTCTGTTTATTTACTGGCTGCTGAGGGTTCATTATCTCCAGACCCCATTCAGATGGTAGTTCCCAGGTCCCAGGGGAAGCCAGTTCAGCCCGGCAGATGACACGATGCCCTGGGCAGGAGGTGGATGGCAGCGTCCCTGACTGTGCATCCTGTGCAGCAGGGAGGACAGGGGCAGGGCATGCGTGTGGGCGAGTGCGCGAGCCAGGAGCACCAGCAGGTTGGCAGTGGTGGGAGAGCAGCTTCCTGCAGCTTTTGCAAGAGACGTGCCGGTGAGCGTTGAGGTTCCTTGCCCAAAGTAAATGCCTATATTTATCACTGTCGGGACGATTTATTGTCCAGCCAGGGTTTTTGAGAGAGGGAGGCCGTTCCACCCCTGCTTTCCAATTACAGCTACCTTGGGAGAGCAGGGCTGCCAGAGCCCCTTGGGGGATGCAGCGGTGCTGTGTTACTGAATAGCAGCTACCCGGGTTTGGCAGCCGCATGCGTGTCTGTGTGTGTCTCTCTGGTCTGTACAGCACCCCTGCCTGAACCTTGCTGGTTTGCATCTTCTGCCTGGAGAAGCACCGAGCTCTTGGGACCTGCTCAGATGGTATCTTGCATCCATCATCTAGATCCTGCTTTCACTGGGCACCCACATGTATGGTTAACATGTTACTTAGTTTATGCGTGTTTACATACCCCTGTTCTTCTTGACCTAGACATATATGTGATGGTGTTTGTAAGACTGTAGCAGACTGAGTCTAAAGGCATATCTTTGCTTGCAACCTTACTTTCGCTGCATTCACTGCTCATTTGGACCCCTGGGGATGCCTGTGAGAATTTGAGATGCCGTATAAACTTTCAGTTGCTGTTGTGCTACACTCCAGGATTAGGCACATTTCTTCAGTGGATTAAGTAATTGCACATAATTTATAATTTATGGAAATCTTTATATTCTCTTGTATGTGCTTGGCTGTTCCTTCACTTAACAGTGACATGACTTGAGAGTAAACCTGAAAGCGCAACTTGTCTCTATATCCTCTGAACTTTCTTGTCTATCTGTCTGTATATAATGTTCTAACAGGATGGAAAAAAGTTTTAGT
This sequence comes from Rhea pennata, assembly GCF_028389875.1. Classification (NCBI taxonomy): domain Eukaryota; kingdom Metazoa; phylum Chordata; class Aves; order Rheiformes; family Rheidae; genus Rhea; species Rhea pennata. The sequence continues at coordinate 3,330,639 of NC_084663.1, forward strand.
ACTCTATTTAAAATTACGATGTACCCATCTGAAGTGTGGGTATGGCATACTGGTGTATACTGGCTGATTTCAAGCATTGTATGTTTGTTAGCTGAATATCAGCTGAGGGAGTTTGGGATGAAAGTTTTTTTTTTTTTTAATAAAGAAAATCCTGTGCTATATTAAGATTTGGTGTAAACAGATGCAAAACTATTGGCTTTCTAGAAATAAACTCAGAGCTATGGCAATTTCAGAAGTGTTGTATATTAGGGCAAAACAGTGCAAAGGAAATGCAAGAGAAGAGCCTAAAGGAGTTAAATGACTACTTTAGTGCTTAAAAACCTCCCGATGCTTCATAGGAAAACTGGAAAATATTCTATTTAGAGCTTGTACTGCTCACACATCAGATGTTTTCTCCAGTTCTCTTTTCTTCATTTTTTTTTTTTAATTATAATCGGGGGCAATTTGCATGAAAGGGATCTTTGTAGCTGAAGTGCCCATCTGCTCCGTAGCTTATCTCCCACCTGACGGCACAACCATCTGCTTGTGACCCCGCAGCCGCCGGTGCGGCAGCGCCGAGCAGCGCGCCGAGCCACGGAGCGGACGGCGCTTTCTTCACCAGCACCTTGTGCGGGTAGAGCTCCTCCATCCCCGCGCGAAGGGTCAGCTTCCACGCCGCGCGTCGGGATTAGCTGGCTCGTTACGGAGACACAGCCACGTCTGTGTGGGAGGTGGTTAGTGGCACATAGCGGCACTACGTGACGTGAAGCAGACTGCCAGACCCATAAGCAGTTTCGAAGGATTGCTTTTTATGGAGTCGTCTTCGGACAGCACCTTGCATGAGGGCGGAGACTTGTCATGACTGCATTTTAGGACTCAAATAATAATATTTGCGAGGCTGATGATAATACAATGAAGTAATGTCTGATTACTTTCTCTTACACCTGCCCAGCACCAGTACCCTGGTGTCATTTATTCTCCAAAGTGAACATGATAGGCAGTTCTTGGCTTATCCCACCCAAAGCAGGTAGCAGTACTTTAATCAAAGCTTCTTCAACCTAGGAAGAAGAAAGAGTTGAATTCCACCAGAGACCTTGCTCTTTGCCTCTGATTTACCTGGCCAAGGCTTAGACACTACTGAAGAAAGCACAACAGATCCAAAAGAGTGTTTCCAACAGCCCAGATGGTGATGGCTCAGTGAAAATAGTGCCACCTTCCTAAATGCCAGCCTCGCTTCCCACCGTGTATCAGCAGGTGGGAAGCAGCATGAGCTGTCACAGTTGCTACACACATGAATACATGAATTTGATGTCATAAATTAAGAGATATGCCTTCAGGTTAGGGTTATGATGCATCTGGGTTTCTTGAGATATTTATATTTTTCCCAGCATTGCTCAGGTGGAATTTGAGTTTTGGGGCTTTCCCTGTGTTGCAGGTATTTTTGTTGTTTTTTGTTCCTTATATGTTTGCCAGGGGTCCCTATCCTTTGAGACCTAACAGACCCACTGCAGGCTATCTTTGGTCTGACTGTTATCTGTCCAGAAGCCCTGGGCATTTCCAGAGCACCTGCACAGATCCGCACTGTAAATTGACCCCATCTTGGAAGCACTGTGCTCTGCATGAACCTCGCGTGCTGCAGGATAGGTCGGAGGATCCCAGCAAGTCAGACACAAGACTGAAGCACTGCTGCAGGGCAGGTTATCGAGCAGAGCAAGGTGAAATCTCTTGCCTCATTGGCTTAGTTGCCAAAAAAATGCAGCACTGTGCTAATTTAAAAAAGACTTATGTCACATTCTGGGTTTTGTTGAAAAAATTCTGCAAGTGAGACAGAGGTAAGGATTTGGAAAACGTCGAAATACTTATTTTTGAGGGGTTTGAAACAAAACTTCCTAAATGTTCCTTTTGTAACCAAGCTGATCTTCAGCGTTCATTGAAATAGAGCAGCTGGCTGCAGTGTTGCTGGATCATATTGGCATACTAGTGACATTGCTTTGCGGCATGATAAAAACAGAGACCAACGTGAAGGGGAAATGAAATCTTTTGTTTCAGGTCAAGGAAATTGTTTTCTTTTACCTAGCCATTTTCCCTTCACACATCTTTCATTTCATGAGGAAAAGTAAAGGAAAACAGTGTTGTGGGTTAACTCCAACTGAAATTAAGAGCAACAAGAGAAGTTTTGCTTGGCTTGCAGACTGAACATTTGAGCCTGGGAACAAACATGACATCCACGTATATACGTGTGCGCAGACACACTTCAAACTGCACTAAATCAAGGGAGAAAAGTTAAATACAGAGTTAAGTATATCTGAGCAGATTCTCAGCCTTTTCAGTTGCTCCTGCTTCACATAGGAAATGCCAATGCACGGCCCCAAATTCCTCTAGAATTAAGACCTATCCTTCCCCCAGGAGTGAGGGGAATTGAAAGAAGCAGCAATGTTAATTGTTTCCCCAAGTTTTCCTTGCCAGTCAGCAGGTTCGTTAATCCCATTGCAGAGCTGCTGCTGCTGCACCAGGTGCACAGATTATTATAATATTGCCGACCATCCACGCCAGGATGGATGGCAGAGGGAGGTTCGTGTTGGATGCTAATGCTCATATAATCCACTTACTGCAGAGAGTTTTTCAGTTGAGTTTGAATACAGTTTCTCCCTCTGATCGTGTCTTCGTCAGTGCAGGCACCACTCAGAGCAACTGGAAACTCTTAATCCTTTGCAAGCATCTGTCAAATTGTTTCTCCATCTGGGACCCCTCTTCTCACGAGACAGGAAACCTGCGTTGAATTCGGTGTGAGATGAAAGCAATCAGCACCTTGCGGGATAAAACATGTATTTATGAGCAGGGTGGGAGGAATGGAGAGCCTTTGAAGGGCACAGTGCTTGGTCCTGTGGAACAGGACCGGCTGTGGAAAATCAGTAAGGAATCAAATCACTTTTTTTTCCCCCAAACTCTGGCTTAGAGAGCATCCTGATGAGGAAACGATGCCGAGCGGTGCAAACACCAGGGCTGAAACATCCTGCCGTACCGTTTCCAGAGGGAATGACAAGCCAGAGCTTTGCTGACTTTAAGGACAGGGCGGGTGGGAGCTGGGGACATGCCGACAGTGGCGAGAGCTGGCTCTGCGTGCAGCAGCTGGTGCCGAGTGGGAGGCAGGCAGACGGTGAGCAGCTGTCGGAAAGTCAGAGGTGGTGGGTTTGTTTGTAAAAAGCGGGGCGGGAGGCCGCGGGTGCTCCTCGATGGGGCACGTGAGGGGGGCAGACAGCCTTGCGTCTCCTCCCCGGACCCTCCCTTCTACGGAGGATGCCAACATGGGCTTTTCTCCAAGAGTTTCCCCCATCCTGATGAATGGGGAAAAGGACGGAATTACTCAAGTCTGAATGCGCAGAGAGCAGCACGCAACAGCTTTCCCAAGCTATGGATGAGCAGCACAGCTCCACTTCGTAGTGCAGGACACTGCCCAACGACCCGGGGTATTTCTAGTTTTATGGTGGGATCTTGCTCTTACTCTATCTGCTCTTGTTAATGACTAGTCCTTTTCCATGGAAGGGCAGCACTAACATGGTTTCTCTAGCTGGTCATAGCCAATAGTTTCTCTTTTACCTCTCTTGAGCAACTGGTTTTTGATGGCTTTCAGTTATCTTCAAAATTTATTATAGGGCTCATCAGTTTTGAAAAAGAAAACATTTCAGCTATCCCTTTCATCTTCTTGGGTAGCCCAGAGAAGCGACGCTTCCCAGATTGCAGATGACACAAAACATCATACATTTGTTTTCTCCTTTTCTAGCAATTTAACACATTTTGTTTTCGCAGAGGTTCAAAAGTTCACTCAGCAACAGTTGGTTCTCTGGGCTCATTGCAAAGGCCTCTGGGTAAACTAAAAAAATGTAGCACTATTATATGACTGCAGGACATTAGAGTAACAAACCACATTTAATGTACATCGCCCTTAACATTTATGCAAACATAAAGGTTTGCAAATATGCTAACAGGAAACTCCAGCATATACATGTTTTTTTGGTTCTTTACCATATGTCAATATGTTCTGTGAGTAGTTAAAATTAAAGCTTAACTTCCTACAATGACCTCTTCCTCATTTCATTTTAATTTCACCCAGCAGCTGGGATCAAAGCACTGGTACGTTCGGACAGGCTAAAAATGTAAAAAATCCTGTTCATCCTTCAATACACTTTATTATACAGTTGGAAAAGTGCTTTGGAGAATGCCTGAGTGAAGGGCTGTATTAGCAGATGTTGCCCACATCATGTTGACAACCCTGCATTTATGATCAGTGCCAGTTTCAGATCTGAAAGCCAAGTGTTATGAACCACTCTTTTAAATGCTTACAGATTTTTTAAGCAACGGTCTGACATATGGAAACTAAACCTGCTGGGTAGAACACACTCAAATGGCAAAGTCACTGGGCAGAGATCACGGCGGAGGAACAGACTTGGTGTGATGGGTCATGCAGGTAATTCACAGCTCAGCTGAAGGCTGTACAGAAGGGAAAAGTCACCTGCTGACAAAGAGGTGTGCCGTGCCATGGGACTAGCTCTGCTGCTGTGGGAGGGTTAACACATCGCAAAACCTTGGTTCTTTACTGTCTGTGCCTTTGCTGCTTGCGTCGTGAGAGACGGTGAGCCAATGTTTCTGTTTGAGAGCTGCAAAAATGCTTTAAGGAAATCATATATTGGGTTTCACCTTGTTCTGAGATGGGTTAGGAAAGGGATGGTGGTTTTACATGGCAGGAGAGCTGGGTTCAACTGGACGCTGTCTGGGAGAAGCTTTACCTTCTAGTTTGGTGTTCGGACAGCATCTAGCACTGTGGGCCCAGCCTGTTACTGGGGCTTACAGGACCAGTGTGATGTGGCTAATGCATAGTAATTGCCAGGAGGGAAGTAGCTCTGATGAACAGCCCTGAGTTCATTGACATTACCAAGCTCAGAGTTCGACGCCCATGTCTCTGTGTCCATGCATTTATTCAGGGACTGTTGCAACGCAGCCTCTGGGTGCAGTTCTTTTATCATCTCTTGTCCCGACTCTAGTGGCTTTTATCCCATGGGCCTGCTGCAGCCTCAGAGAAGGTCTCCAGAGCATCCTATACAGGTTGCTGACACGGGGCTCAAGCTGCTTGCTTTACTCAGAGTTTATGCTACATGTCACCAGACCTGTCAGCAGCCTGCAGGAACATTTTGTGCATAATGAAGGGAGGTGGCAGACTGTCAAAGTTTCATCTTTGCTTTACTAGTTCCTTAGCCAGCTTCCAAGGCAGGCCTGCAGCATCTTCTGGGCTGTCAGCCATAGAAGAAAGTTGGAAAGTTGGAGTAGGTTTCTTGGCACTGCCTCAGGCTGTGGTGTCTCCTGCATCTCAGTGCAGGAGCCAGGATGGTACGTGCTGCTGTAGCCACTTTCCAGGCTACCTCTATACTAGGACACTAAGTGCAGTCAGGGCCTGACTCAAGCTCAAGCCCTTGACTGGCCACATATTGTTTTATTTCCAGCATAATTTCTCTTGCAGTTTTCTCTGAGCCAGTTAGTGCTATCTCAAGATAAAGCCCAGACGTGTTTCAGGGGTTAATGTCTGCCAGGAACTATCTTCAATAAGTAGAGTAGGTACTGTCACTCTGATCTGGTAGTAAGAGAGTCTATAGGCATAAAAACAATACAAAACAAAAAAAACCTTGTGCCATTTGTCAACAAGAGACATGTCCCTGGCTCTTTTTATGGACTAGTCAAGAGGTAGCAGAGGAGCCAGGATGTGAAGGTTCCAGTTTGACCTTTTGCTGTGCAATGTAAAGGTGCTCCTGTGCTCCTGCGCCTCGCTCTTCAGACAGTACAGATCCCGCAGAGCGTCTGCCCTCAAACAAGCAAATTAGCAACCTCCAGAGGAGATTTATGAGGCATCCTGCCTCACGGCACAGCGCTTGGTCCCACAAGACACAAGCATGGCCCCAGCTCATTTCTTGCACCATAAAGGGTCCCTCTTAATCATGACAAATGCCGTGCAGCGCCAGACTTCAAAGGCGGTCGACACAGACTTCTCCAGTCTGGGGCAACTCATTGTACAAGACGTATGTCCTGGACCACGTGGCAAGGAGGGGCTGGTGATCGCGTAACAGATGCACACACAAATGCCAGGTCAGGGGGACAGATGTGCCCCTTGGTATAGGGGAGGGCAGCAGGAGAGAAGCGGCTGCACCAGACTGTTGCATTTCTCCCCCAGCCCTTGCTCTGTGCTCCCTCTCCAGTGTTAGCTGTCCCTGTGCCAGATGTCCCAGAGCAGAAGAAAAGCCGTGGGGCTGTACTCCCAGCTTGTGAGGTGTTAGCATTGCAGGTGGAGAGAGGAAAGTGTGGTCTCAGGCTCACCGTGTGAGACACAATGGTCTCACGTGCATGGTTTAACTCACGTCTAACCTCTGAACTGCACAGTGAGGGCAACTGTGTCTGCATTACAGGGAAGCCAGGCTGCATTTGCTTTCGTGAGTCGGGTGGCTCACTAGGAGCAAATCTACAGAGTGATGTAGCTAATGTTGAGGACTCAGTTTTCACCCTACATATATCAATTTTACTATAGCTACATTCTGATAGCCCTGAAGGAAGGGTAACCTAATGCCTGTTATTCGTTGGAGCCCATTACCCTATAGGTATGTTCCTGTCTTCTGGTTGGGCTTCATCTGGAAGGGATTCAGCTCATGTGCACCATGATGTGACCTCAAGTGCAATATGAGTGCAGAACTAAGAAATTCAGTTCAGAAAATCATTCCTTATCCATGCTAAAATCCTAGCGTAGATGCATCTTCAGGCTCCTAGCTTCAGTCCTCAGAATAGCACAGAAACAAAAGGATTAAAACAGTACAAAATAAATGCCATGAATTTCTTCTTAAAAGATTTCATTTGCCTCCTGAGCCCTCTCATGGCACTTTTTTGGAAAGACGCGCGTGTGTACATACATGCTTATGTGCCCCCACACACTGCTCCCTCCTAGGGCATACTGTGACCTGCTAATACCACCTTGGAGGTGTTAAACTGCATCAGCACTGGGTGCTAAAAGGTGTTTCATCATGTTAACTGCACAGAATAAAAAAATAATAAAAATAAAGAACTGTTATTTTTCTTGTCTTAGCAGGGTCTATGTGCTCCGCAAGGCTGGTCCATCACTTTGCTGTAGGTGTTGTTTTCAGGTCTTTTCAGGTAATGATAGAAAATACTGGAGAAGTTTATCTGTGTTCACCATAAACTTAAATAGAATATGTGGTTGTAACATTCATAATTCCCCGATATAGTTGCATTTGTATTGGTTTAATAGTGAGTTCAGTCACTACTGTTGCATTCAGGAACTTAACAGTGCTTTTACATTGGGTTAATTGGTCTAACTTCTCTTAGTTTGTCCTGTACATATTTCTGTCAACACCTTTCCCTGTCTCTATCATCTGCCATGTCCAAGCTTCACTAACAGTAAAAAAAAAAAAAAAAAAAAAAAAAAAATTACTGTAAAACCTTTTTATTGTGAGGATGGTTGAACACCGTAAGATGTCTTCCAGAGAGGTTGTGGAGTCTCAGTCCCTTGAGATATTCAAAACCCAGCTAGACATGATCAGAGGTAGCCCACTTTAGCTGATCTTGCCTTGACAAGGGTGGGTTGGACCAGATGATCTCCAGAGGTCTCTGCCATCCCAACTTTATGTGATGTGGGAAATTACTAGGATTACATGCAAACTCTGAGCAGTGGCTGCCGGGGAATATCCACTGACTTGCTCTATATTTGTGCTATGATATACTGATCTCCGTAATACCAAACACCTGGAGAACTTGCTCAGATGAGGATGGCTTGAGAAAGAGCAAGGCGTGAAAGTCTTTTTTGTACCGATGCACATCCACAACAAAGAGGCTGCAATTAGGATGTGTTACTGTGGTGTCAGGAGAAAGTGATGGGAAAGGCATAGTCCCATAGAGAAGCAACTGCTCTCACATTGTACCAAGGTGATCTTCTACTGCACAGCTAATTGGAGATAGCAGCCACTACAGAAGAGAAACTACTGCGAGTGCAATGTTCTGGCAACTTGCCTGTGAAAGTGAGCACCTTTGGATGTGTTGGGCTGCTTCTGTGCACAAGTCCAGCTGTGGATACATTGAAGCACACAACATCTGTGCTTTACTTGTGTGGGTGGTACTGCCTGGGGCTTCACTGGATAAGTAATACTCCTTGCCTTGTGTGCTATGGTAGACAGGAGTGCCGAGAGAGGGATAAAACTTGAGGTTTTAGACACTTGCATGTCTGTAATTCGTACTGGCTGTAATTCTGCACATTAGTGCTTGTAATGAGTCTATGTTCACACATTTATTTGTGTGCATATGTGGAGTGCATATTGCATCTATCTTTGCATGCTAGAGTTTAGAGTTGGTAGCAGCAAGTGTAGTATATGCTACTGCTGTTCATAATGTGAGTGTGCATGAGGTGTAATTCCGCACCCTTGAGTTTGCAGAAGGCTGTAATTAATATTGTGAATTTGCAAGAAGGAATGTGCTTGTACGTGCGTGTATATGCATGAGCTCTGAAGTGCCCCGGCCTGTGGCTGTGCACAGTGGTGAGTCTCTTGATTCAGCCTGGGAACAAGCTCAGTTCTCCCTGTGCACTCACTTGTGTTCTTTCCTTATTTTTCCATTTAACTGAAAACCCTGGTGAGGAGCAGTGGGGACCTGACAGGAACGTTAATGCCGTGCGCCCCGCAGTCACATTGCTGCAGCTTTTATGCTGCGTATTACCCAGCATTGGAATGCTGCTGCCACTACGAGCCGTTATTACACATACAAGCGTAGGGCGAGAGGCAGCTTTCACTGGCGTACGCTCTGCATTTATTTCCCAGGTGTGGGGAAGCAGGTCGCAGTTGTGAGCAGATGTGCACATTCTTCCCCAGCTGCAGATTAACTCACTGGCTTCCTGACTGTCCTTGAACCGGCTTCCTTTGCACCTTGTGCTGGGATCAGGCTGCCCAGGGGAATCCTCGGAGTGCTCCTGAGCAGAGCTGGTTGGATCTTTGCAAATTTTGAGCAGTTCCAGAAGCAGATCTTGTTGCTACACTCTGACCTGCAAACACTCAGGGAGGCAAATATCTATCATTCAGAACAAAACAAAGCCATTAACATTCTCCTTTGTACTGCTAATGAAGCCAATTAAGCTGCATGCAAAGAAACAGAGGTTGAACTGGTAGGAAGGCATGGGAAGCAGAAGGTGATTTTGCCAGAATATGATTTTCCTCGTTTTCTTCATTAACCAGGGCTTTTAAGCTTTAAACAGGCTTCCAAGAAGGGGCTAAAGGGGGCAAAATTCCTTTGCTTTTTCCTTGCAGAACTCATCCAGGGTCCCGTGGTACGTAGTACATCTGCAACAGGTTGGAGAGGCCTTTAGGGGAGGGTGTGCGCATGGCTCCTCTTGCCTGGAAGGAGCTTGGTTTAGTATTGCCTGAGGTGAATTTTCCCCTGCTTATGGTTGTCCTCTCCTTCCCTGACCCTCCTGGCAGGGAAATCATACCCATTCTCCTGCAGGGACCACAGGTCGCAATTCCCACTGTCATTGGCTCTGCCTGCACCCTTCGACTCCACATCAGCAAGCCCAGCAAGAATACGGTGCCTTGTGTTAGTTCAATCCTGACCACTACTCTCCAGTCTCACTCTGGGTTTCCCCAAGCCTAGTATGGTGTTGGAGACCCATGAAAAAGGTTTGAGTCTCCCTACAGTCCTGGTTTTACTGGAATCTCATGAGCTTTTCAGGACAGATATGGCCATATTGTAGCATGGATCAGGCATCCCTTCCCACCCCTCCAATACCTCTCCAAGGCCTCAGGATATGCTTATGACATGCATTACAAGCAGGTGGTTTACCAGACTCTGCTGTTTAGGGTACATTTAAGGAGAGATAGGGCAGAGATATCTTTGTTGACTTACACATCGTAAGCCAAGAGCTGCTGACAAACAAACAGTGCTGCTTCCCCTTTCTCCTTCCTTGGGAAAACTAGCACTGCAGGTCTTGAAAAATAGCTTGTGATTAACTACATGGTTCTGAAAGACCAGAACGATGCTCACTTGGGAGTGGGGTCCAGTCTAGCCCCTCTGTTGATCCACGTGTTGCACCTTCAAAAAAGATCCTTGCACATCTGTCAAGTGTGATGGCTAAGCCACCCTTTGGTTGGCCTGCAGGTTTGCTCTGCGTGGCAGCAGCTCTTGAAGGCTCTTTGAAATTCTTTAGTGTCAAACTACTAGCAACCAGTCAACAAATAAATCAGCCTCCCACTGCAGTGGTGGCTGAGGGCAATGACTTGAATGCTGTGCCTGTCCCTCTGTGCAGTCAACAGATGCTCAGAGATTCCCTGCTTGAGATGCTCTTCCCCTCCCACAGGATTCTCAAAACTTCCCCCAGCAAAACTTGTAGGAGGAGGAGGCAATTACAAGAGTTTCATCAAGGCAAGATGCACCCCAGTAGATCCTAGTTAGTAGAGGTGTTTGTCACACACTGCAGATGACTGTGACTGCACTTGTATTAATGCACGGCTCCCCCAAACTTGAACATTTCTGTCCAGAGTATGGAGGACTACAAAAGTGAATCTGCTCACCATCCAGTTTCCCTGGGCAGGACGGTATGGCTGCAATCTCACCTGCCTACTGCGCTGAGAATTTCTGGGGCGCGTGGGCATAGGAGCAAGTGCTTGGTTTGGATGAGGTGGGACAAGCCATTATCAGCTTGAGCATTAATTGTCAAATTAGCATCATACTGGGTAAAGCGAGTAAATAGGAGTCAGTATTTTGGGTTTCTTGCAGAATCCTCCCATTCTAAGGGTTTTGTCTCTGATCTGATGTCTTTTTCTACCTCGTGTTGCAAAGCCTGGCCCTTATGACTAGCATTATCTAAATAGTGTGGATGGTTTTTCCCTTGATCAGTAGCAAGGACATGATGGGCTGGTGTGGCTTTTCTTGCAAGCTCGACAGGGCTGGCTTTGCATAATATTTAGAAGGACACTTGGGCCATAACGCTCTAAGTTGGAAAGTCTGGGGCCTTTCATTTGCTTTGTCCTTGCCCAGTGTGGAGCAGAGACGAAAGTAGGTTGGACATGCAGACCTGGTCCTGCCTTGTTTTCTGCCTAAGTGCTTATATTAACACAGCACAATATCCTGGCAACGTGCTGGCTGAGAGTGGCTCTCCATCCTTTTGAGAATTTCAGTGTGATTTTTCCTGCACAAAGTTACCAGAAATTGTTAAATATCTGCTATACATTCCACACTAAGCAGCAGCTGCATTTTAGGAGTGAAGTGATACTTGCAACCAAACTACCTTTTTCTCTAGGCATCTTCATCTATGAAGTACTGCAGGTCTTTTGGGATGATTGCAAGGTATTTATAGTTGAGGAGATGGATGACTTAGCCCTAACCAGATGAATGATACTGCAGCGATGGCAGCCTTAAACACAGACAGCTAGAGGTCACATTTGATTACATAAAGACTGGATTTCAGCCCAAGCAGCTGGGAGAGATGTTCCTCCCTCCTTGAGAAATGACAAGCGCAAAAACATCCTTCCTGACTTGGGTTCCTGAGGCAGCCAAGAACAGAGTCCCTGTGCATCTTAAATGGGGCTAAGATGCCAGTGACTCTGTTTTCCTTGGCAAGGGGAAGTAACTTGTTAGTGGTGGCAGCATGGCCCAGCTGGCAGGGTTCAGAGGCCATGGCAAGCAGTGTGTCCCCCACATTTGTCTTCCCTTCCTTTTCCAGCAAGCACATTAGGATGTATCTCATTCTGCACTGATTGCTCTCCTGCACTGTTAATTTGTGATTGTAGAAACTCCTGCTGCTATTATACAGTGAGATGATGCAGAACAAAACTGCTTATTAACATGTAGAGGAGCTGTGGCTGCTTGCGGGGCAGCTCCTTGCAACGCATGCAGGAATGGGCTCTGCTCCCACTGCCAGCCCGGCAGGGCTGAAGGCTCAGCCTGGTGGGGCTGGGGTCCAGCTGGCACTGCAGGGCTTGGTCAGGCTCTCTGGAAGGAAGTCCCAAGGCTCAGGCATCCCCCACGTCTGGGGAATTGCCGGGTGAGCTATGGAGGTTGGCACTTTGCCCCTGCACCCTGGGACGGACGTGGTGTCTGTCAGGCATCCTGTCCCTAAGGGATCATGAGGGCCTCTTTAGCACTTTTAACCCTGTACACAGTCTGCTGAAAGGCACAGTGTCCTCAGGGCTGGAATAGATTGTGAGTGCTGAAAGACCTGCATGTATGTCCTTGTGATGGTGGAGTGTGGGCAGGGCTTACACAGAGAACTGGCCAGAAGGATGGTAAATGCAGAGAGGCCCAGAGCTGAAAGATCAGAAAGACCTGCTGACTGGGAGCAAGGCACCTAGATGTGAGGGAACTAGAGCAGAGGGAGATTTAGCAGATGAAAGCAATGTGTGAAGTCCAACTCCGAGACAGGCTCTGAGATGCTGAGATTTGCTAGGTTGGTCATCAGTTTGTAGAGAAAACGCAGAGATGAGTGGATGGATCAACAATGTTTTAGCTCCACGCTGCTCTTAAATACAGCACTATAGGAGAAATGGTTGACAAAACAGTGACATGAAGGTATCCAGAAGAAGCCAAAACTGGAGCTGTGAAAGACCTGCTCCATCCATCGTAGACCTGCTCCATCCAGCTCCTTGCCCCCTCCTGAGGGCGTGGGCAGGGCAAGCAGGATGGAAACAACTCACACCCGGAGGGGAGACGTGGCATTGCGTATGGGGTTCCTTCTGCAGCTGGTGCAGGAAGACTGAGCAGGGCTGGTTCCCCCAGGGGCAGGAGGGTCTGTCTTAAAAAGTTATAGTGCAGGTGCTGAACACAGCAGTCTCTTTCCCTCCCCTCAATATTATGAGTTACTGAGGTCGATGAATATGAGTGTGTGTATTTCGTATATGCTCTACGGATAGGAAACCTAGAGCTCGGCTACCACAAGTTCATTGCTGACTTTCTACTAACACTGTTACTCTCGGCCTACGAAGACTATATAGCTCTTTTTTCTACATTGTCAGCAAATCTGTTTTGCCCTTCGCATCTGAGTTCCTCCCAGAAGTGCAACTAAAATCTTTGACATTTGGGAGAAACAAACAAAACCTGCTCAGGATATCAGATGTGGTATGCTGGTTATATGTTGCGTATATATGCAAATTTTCCTGTCACTTGTAATAGTAATTGATATTGCAATGTAGGAGAGTATAATCATAGTGATTTAAGCAACTGTGGGGGTTATGAGCTAAACAACTATCCAGTCCTTAAAATCACCTCTAGCAGTGATGTTTGACCAATGGTGTATCCTGAGACAAGGAGTCCTGTAGGTATTGTAATCAAGGTGTATTCTAGCCATTATTTTCAATCTATCATTAGTTTAGAGTTATATCGTAGAGTTAATCCTCCACATGTTGAAGCATGTATCCCAGTGGAGTCCTGGATGGTCCTGAGCTCACTAACACATACTTCATTTATTAAACTTGGATCCTGGTGCATGCATGGACCTACTGGGAAAAGAGTGATGTATTCAAGGATACTGAGAGCTGCCAGCTTGGGGAAGTTGATGGCACCCCAAGGAATGACCGTAGAGACAAAGTCCTATGTTAATCACTAAATCAGCAGGGCAGCAATACCCCATGCAACTCTCCAGGTATATTCCACTCTTTGGAATATCTTTTGACTGACAGTGGCATAGGATTTGAGAACTTCTAACCTAAATCTCTAAAGGTGGATAATTAAATTCTTTTCTCATGGACCAGACCTTGTGTTCAGTCAAGTTCCCAGCACATCACCAGAAGTGTTGGTCTTGTGCCCAATGCTTTTTTATTTCTTCTTCTTCTTTAGAAACTATTTCCAGCATAAGATTCCCATATTAATTCTGCAAAGATGCTCTGACTTTGCTTGGTAACAAACAGGAGAGTCCAGGATGCATTTTCAGAAACAGTTATGTACAAGGCAAAGACAAAGGCATAAGATGCTAGAACATGCATGGATATGCTCTACTGTTGCTTGAGACCCCTGATAACTGTTTCTCTGAGACTTTTCCATACCTTCCAGAAAAAGTAGTATCAAGTGTGAAATGTTGGGTGTAATATCTTCTCTCCTAGGTACTGTTCCTCATGAGGTTTATGGTCCTAGTGGGTAAAGAAGAGGGGATATTTGAGACTGTTGTTCTACTATGGGATGTCAGAGTGAAGTTGGGTGAGACTATGGCACTGCAGCCATAGGGGAGACTCTCATGGGGCCAGCACCATCCTTTTTTTGTCAGAAGACCTTTGGCTCTTCTGCATAGGCATGATCAGGAGGATGCAGAGTCCTTGTGGTCTGTCCCAGGTGCACTGTTGATCACTCATATCTCATAGACCCAAAGTATCTCCATTGTCTCCCGTGGCAGATAACTTTGCTTTGGAAGGAAAACCACTGAATTCCTGAAACACTGGCTCTATTTGTGGTTTCAAGCAAAGTGACAACTGCAGATAGCTGGGTGGCCCATCCATCATTATAGCCAGCTCTTTCTTCTCCTTCCTTCCATTCCTCCCTTTTCCTGTCTTTTTTTTTTATATAGGACCTTTCAGACCAGAGAGGGCATGCATCTATCCTATGACTAACCTATATTGAGGAAGATCAGCCACTTTCTACAGTAATCCCTGTGTTCCCTTAGCTACACTGCCTCCTGGGTGTCTTTGGGGAATGCAGTTCCTCTAGCTGTAGCAGAAATCCTGACGCTGGCTTATCCATCTGCAAGATATCTGTGGATGGGTAAATGAGAGACCAGTACTGATGTTTTGGAGAAACAATGATCCTAGAAATATCACTGGGGACTCTCAGTAGAAAGAGTATGGTCTGTTCCCGTCCACCAACAAGCTCTGAGTGGAGTGATCTTTCAGACTTTTATTAAAAATATTATTATTATAAATAACCTGGGAACAGGCTGACAATATAATGTGTTAGGCAGCATTGGCAAGAGTTGGGAAACAAAGTGTTTATTTCTGCCATGTGCTAGACAGTCAAATTGAAATATGGAAAGTTTCTGATAGTACATGATATCCCAGAGAAATCAGCCTTCTGTGCCTATGATCATGGTACCCAGGATTTACTGAACACACCTCCTCATGGAGATAGCTCGTATCCATCGCTCTCTGCAGTATATCTGACCTTGTTCTAGATCTTAAACTCTTTGCTGGAGTGATCAAGAGCTGGTTTAGGGCAGACTTTGACAGAAAACTCTCCCAAAGTCTGGGCTACTGAATCTGACAACTGGTAGATACACACTGGAGTGATTTTTTTGCTCTTTCCAGTCTATCATCCTTTTCATGAGTCAGAAGAAGCTCTTAGGAAGAGGCAAGGACATCAGCACAGACATTTTCAGGCCATTCTTGATATCAGGCAATGAACAAAGCTGCTTCTCCAGAGGACATCCTGCAGGGAAGGGATTTGGGTCTTCATTGTGTTCTCATGAGCCAAGCCAGAGACAGTCGTTGGTGGTCAGTGGGCACAATGGATGTGATTAGTGGTACCATGTTGTGCTCGAAACCCTGCAGCAGAATCCTGCTTTTTCAGTGTTGTGGTAGCCAAGGCTCCAGTCTGCTTTGCTGGGTGGGTCTGTTTTCCTCTCTGCTGACAGAGCAGCTGGTGATGGATGGGAGCACCTCCCAGCAGTGTTCTTCCTCGGGGCTGTCAGAGTTTCAAATCCAGGCCTCGTTCTTCTGAGGGCTTGAGCTGTGACTACACCTAATAGCTAGCCAATAAAGAGGCTCTTGCTGGCTAATAGCCAACAAGCCTATCTGTGGACAGAAATACAATATGTCTTAGTAACCTTCCATTTAGTGTTTTGTCATTGGTCAAAGCTGTTTGGATGCTAAAAGCATTGACCCATGTATCAGCTGGGTAATCTACATCAGGGATGACCAAGTACTGAATAGAAACTCATTCCAGATACGCAATATTTTCAGGAGAACAGTATGACTAGCAGTCCAACCTATTCTACTATTGCCTTGATGACACACTCTCAGGGGTCTCTGGAGGTGGTTTCATATCCTGGAGCAGGGATCATCTTCTAGTCTGGCAGATGACAACTCCTGTGCTCCATCCCCTGCTTTGGGGGCATTGCAGAGGGGAGCTGCTCCTCCCTGCTCCTGGGATTTTCGCTAGCTTGCTGTTCTGCACTGATGTCATGGATGCAGCTCTGCCAGGGAAATCACAAAAGCAGCCACAAGTGGAACTTAAAACAGCTTTTGTGCAATGCAAGAAGAGTGGGGGAGTGGGACCTCTCTGCCTGACACACTGACAACTTCCTTATGGGGGCTAAACTTTTTGAATAATCTGCCTCTTTCCTGATCAAGAACCCTAGAAGGGAAGAGGGATCCACTAACCTTTTGACGTTACTGGTCAATGGGAGATTTCCAGTGGGCTGCCATAGAGGCAAAAAATAAGACAGCAACCCTGAGCAGAAGCAGGGGGAGAGCCCAGAGCAGTGACAGCCCTTCTCTGGCTTCAGGCTAGATTCCTGCTGGAGTCACGTCCCCTCTCCCATGTTCCCCCTCCTCCTGAGGCATCCTGTTTCTGAGGACGGCGCAAGCACTGGCTCCGCAGGGCTTGGCTGGCCTGGCTGCATTCCTGCAGATACCAATGTTTGCGTCCCAGCTCAGGGGAGGTGTGAAATAGTTGTTCAAGTAGGGAAAGTAGCCATCACACCAAGGGCTCTGCAACTGTGTGGTTGGGAGGCCTATCAAGTCCATATGTTAGGAATTAGCTGGAGGCAACGTGGGCTGTGTCTACGCCAGCTTTCCTGTGAGAGGCTGAGTGAAGGAGGGAACGCTCTCCTTCAGCTTTAGAAGATCTATCCCACACTGAACAAGCTGGAGATACGGTACGAAGAACTCTTCTACCTTGAACCTGACTAATAACCTGCCCAGATGTCCTGGGGAACTGAAGTCGATCTACTTGCCCTCTTTGGCCCCCAGGTATCTAGCCCTGCTGGCCTTACTGCCCAGTGTTGCTTAACCAGGGTTCAACATGCACTTAGGCATCCTATTGTCATGTGTCATGAATTGGGACCCATTACACCTGCAGTTTAAAAGTGGGGATGTCTCTAATCATCTCTATATCAGAATGGCTCCTAGCTGTTTTCCTAGCAGGATGCAGCATGCCTTTACCATTTCTCCAAAGTGAGGTGATTTTCTAACCCAGTGGGTCCCACCAGAGATCTGTCCAAACATCTCTACCCAAGGTGCTTCAAATCTAGTCCATTTTATTCTTCCAACAGCTAGCACTAGTGATGATAACAGTTCTGGGATGAGGCTGAGTTGGCTGCCTGGACTCTTTATTTCAGTCAGCAGGTGATTTGTCCTATTCTAAGGTGGGTTGGTAGAGCTAGTGGGACAAATTACCTTCAAGAGCTCCCTGTCTCCATTGCATGTTACATGAACCTAGAGGAGGCACTTTGTTAACACTTAATTTTGAGATGCCTAGAGAGAAATAGAGGCAAAATTCCCTTGTGTCTGAGTTGTGGAGGCACCCTTCGGAGAACTGCCATCCTGGGGCCCCTCCTTATGTGCACAGTTGCAGTAGCAGGAAAGGTTTATGGCGTATACGTATACCACTAACTGTCTGCATGCTTTCTTGGGAACAGACAACAGTGGAACGGTCTTACAGTTCCGTGGCTACAACTCTCTCCAGCTTTCCTCAGGTTGGCCAGCTCCAGAAGTGATATTCCCCACAGACACTTTTTCTTTGCTTTTTTCTTTCTTTTTTGGCCAAGTTGCAACCTGTATCTTGTAGGTGTCCTGATCCTTGTCTTATGCTCATAAATATTCAGTGTCTGCAGTGGCAGCCCTTGGGCTGAAGCATATCACACGGTGAGAATCTTGACTTTGCTGTGCACAGAGAGTTACAGCGACTACCTTGACCTGACTCTCAAAGGGATTCTCCCTCCAGTACTGCCTGCTTGCGTCCTTTAAATCGAACACTTCAGCCAGATGAACCTTTGACACATCAGCACTGAGACTCTCTGCATTGGTAGCTGGCTGTATGGTGAGGGCAGGCACCAGGAAAACTTTGGCACAGCGACATGATCAAGCATCTCAGTTTCATCTGCTCTAAGACTTCACATCTATTTTTCACGTGACTCCATCGTCTTTTTTTTTCCCTGCCCTATGGTGACAGCAGCCCCAACCATGCCCTCAGTTTTGCACCACCTGGTTTATGTCTCCTGCACTGCAAGGGATATCAAACTTATTCTCACTCTGCTAACCTGTTCCAGCCTTGCTGCTGGATATTCCTCTGGCAAAGCAGTTAAATACGTGATTAAATATTACTCATTCCAATGCGACATGTGTGCATGCTTAACTTGAACATGCTGCTCCAGTCCTTTGCCTATTTGGGGCCTTAATTTGGAGATTACACACACATCTGTTGTTATCCCACAACTCCAAACTCATGCTATACTGTGGCCAACTTTCTGCTTTCGATTAAGTTTACCAGGGGTTAAATAAGATTGCTACTCCACTACTCTCTTCCACCTCATAGCCCTACCTGGGATTTAAACACACGCAATACAGCAAAATTCTTAGACTCCCCTTTCCTGCCCATTCACACTCTCTGACCTCCAGCATCCTAAGTGACTGTCTTGCCTGAATCATTGTACTTCTCCTTCCTCAGACCCCCTTCCCTCCACCCCCCCCAAAACAAACAAACAAACAAACAACAAAAAAAAAAAAGAAAACAGTGCAATTTGGTGAAAGAGCAGCTCCTGTTCTGCTGCTGGGTAGTTACAATCTTTTACTAACTTACCACGAATTAAGTATCCCTACTTTTCTGGTCTCCTTCACCCTTCACTTGCCTTTCAGTGGAACATACTGGCCTTGTGCCTCTGGGGTGCAATTTAACTGCAACTCATGCTGCATCTGCAGAGAAATACTCAGCACGGTGAAATACAGCGCTGTTTCTTGCCTCTCTGAGTGGCCCTAGGCTGAGCAGCCATGGTATAACTCACTGAATATGTACAAGGTGTGTGTCCTCCAGCTCTGTGTTGGAGCGATGGATGGGACTGATCTCTAGACAGCTGGCTGCACAGGGTCTGTGTGGTACTGAAGAGCACAGAGTTGCTGCTGCTGCAGAGGCAAATCATCAGTGTGAGCTAGCAGATGAGAGTGGTTTATTGGGCTCAGGGCAGCCTTCAAGTACTGTTTTGATCCTGATGCTGCTGCAGTCCGCCATGGTTCAGTCAGGCCCTGATCCTATTAAATGCTAAAGCATATCTTGCAAAGTGTCCTCAGCTCCTACTGGCAGGATCAGTTTGTGTCCATGTTCATGCTTTTGCTATTGAAGGTTACTAATATCATCATCTCCGTTTCTCAAGTGAGGGTTGTCAATGCCCAGCTAAGACGGGTCTTAATTCTTGATTGTGCCCTTATTGCTGTTTGCTTTGTCTACTCAGTGCTATATCTATTCAGCATGGTTTACATCATATGAAAAGGAGTTTACGTTGTTGCTCATTGAGGATGAACCCAGCACAGTAGAATGGTGCTTTGTTACATGCCAACTATTCTCACTGTTCACCTAAAGGGTTAGGCCAGCTGGGTCCTACACCCAGGTGTTGTCCGCTGTGTGTGACCAGGGGCCAGGAGTCATGTTCCCTGTGCTGTTCCTTGGCTCTTACATCTGCAGAAAATACTGAGATTCCTTCAGGAGGGCAAAAGAATCCCTTGAATGCAGAACGATCCTCTCAATCATGGAAAAAGCCCTGTATAGAAACATACTGTGAGGATCAGGTCACATTTCCCTTCCTCCTTGCTTTGGCGTCCTGCTTAGTTTGCCATTGAGGGCTTTGGTGACTGAATGGAACAGCCTACACCCCCAGATCCTTGAAGGGCTTGTGGCCAGTGTCTGGAGGAGCAGGATGTCTTCTGACATGAGCCTGTTACATAGGGAGATGATCTACATGCTTTGCCATGTTCTCCTGCACACCATTTGTGTTTGATGTCTTGGAGCTTGGACCTACTCCTTCCAGGATGGATGTTCAGGGTAACCTAGTCTTGTTTCTGGTTTTCTGATTGTCCAAAGGGTTAGGCCCAGAGGGTCTGCTAGTTTCTGACATGTATGATCTATTTTCAGTTGTCCCATGTGACAGGACAAGAAGCAATGGGCAGAAATTGAAGCACAGGAAGTTCTGGCTGACCGTGAGGGGGAATTTCTTCCCTGTGAGAGTGACAGAGCCCTGGCACAGGTTGCCCAGAGAGGTTGTGGAGTCTCCTTCTCTGGAGATCTTGAAGGCCCGCCTGGATGCAACCCTGTCTACCATGCTGTAGGTGACCCTGCTGAGCGGGGAGGTTGGACTAGATGATCTCCAGAGGTCCCTTCCAACCTTACTGATTCTATATGATTTCTATATGATTCTATGTCTGTAGCATTTAAAAAGGCTGATGTTCGTCTCCTTTCCATGCATGCTCCCACCTCACCTGGGAGAGAGTTTTATTCTGGCTGGCTTAAGATCAGTAAATCTCCTCGGCTGACTCCATTTTGCATTTTAACAAGAAACAAGCGCTTTATAATAACTACAGATATTAAACTCTGACGAACTCTCAAACCATTAACCTGAAGGAAATGTAACATTAAATTAAACATATTAATGAAGCTGTATTACAAGCTCTGAATTTGTTAGGTAAATTGTACAGTTATTAACTATGAGCCTAACTTGTTGTAGTCCATCATCAGGAAGGAATAGGTGGTGCAGAGTGGGGATAGATTCCAGCAGTCATTCTGCATCTTGGACCCTAAAGCATCCAGACTGGGAAAATACAAACTTCAGACCATGTTCAGCTTGGAGAGCAAAACCCAGCAAGGCCATATGCTGGTGCATTCCTCAGAAAATTTCCTCTTTCTTCTGATTTCATCTATCCACCTCCTTCTTGCACTTAAAGAGCAAAAAACATCCTTGTGCCAGGATATGTTCTCTGTGTGTCAAGGTTCTTGTGTGGTTAACCAGGGCCATCATTCTTAGCTCAAGCATCCGAAGGAAAATTTTATTCAGATGGGTTCACTCTGTCTGCAGCTTGACTGGAAGACTTTTGTGTTCTTCTAAGCACTATGTGTTGTTTGGACGGGAGATGTTAAACAGTTCATAGAGTGTCATTGTGGAGTCTTCATAGAAAGAGATTGAGTGGACACCTCAAAAAGGGGAGTTTCTGTAGGTGATATTACCATTGTGCTACCTTGCTGGGTTCTTACTAGGAAAAGTGGGCAATTGCTGACTGCTAGTGGGAGTATTTGTGATAGACTCATAGAGATGGTCTCCACCACCTCACATTCTGCAACTAGCTCACATCCTGTGTCATACACAAAGACCTTTCCCTTGGGTGTATTGGGGATTTTTATGGATAAGGCTGATGCAGACATCAAGCTAAAACTTGTGACAATGTGACATCACATAGTCCCTAGTCCTCCAAAACCTTGCTAAACATACCCTCCACATGCACAGGAAAAGCACAGCCATCTTCTCCCACAGTCTCCTATGAAAGAAGCAGTTAGAAAACATTTTGTTTTCCTGCAGCACTGAACAACAGAGTGTATGCCTGGAAGAACACGATGTAGCGCCACATATCAGGGAGTGCAGCACGTCATGAGTGCTGTGTCTCCCTCACAGCACAGGTGGCTGATAATTTGAACAGTCTCCATTATCTGAATGAAGCCTGCAGGGGTGAGGAACAAGGATTTGTCATTTCTGGGAGGCTGCTTTGGGTTCCTGCCTGCTCGGCAGGGTTGGGAGCAGTTCCTCTCTTCCAAAGCAGCAGAGCTAGTCCCAGCCAGAACCTCCCTTTCTGCATCGGGGGATTGCAGAAACAATGGGAAATAGGGGTGGGAGAAACCTAAGAGGTGATCTAGGCCATCCTCCTGATGGCAGGATCAACCCAACCCTAATGGAAGCTTTTTCAACCTTTTAATTGAACTGCCAGTTGATGGAGACCTGGAGGCTTGCTCCGAGGTAAGTTTCCTAGGGCTTTTTTATCTTTTGGATTAGAAAGTTTCTCCAAAGTCTAGAGTCAATCTCCCTTACCATTTATCCATTCACTACCCAGAGCAGACATACAGAAAGGTTTATTCCCTTCCTTTCTTCTCCACATTTGAAGATTATTATTCTGCTTCCCCTCCACCCTCTCCTCTCTAGACTGAACAACCCCAGTCCCTTCTGTCTTTCAATGTACCTCATACTTCCAAGTCCTCCATGAGTTTTGTACTCAGGTGGGCCGTGTCGTGTGCTCACATGTGCAGTAACGGGGCTGCATTTTCTGCAACAGCCCAGCGCTGCTGGCTCAAGTGGGGCACATGGTGCCCATTAACCCCTCTGCCTCTGGCCTGCTGTAATGCTGCTGAGTCTATGCTTCTCCTGCCTGCCTCTGTGTCTACGGTTGCTTTCGTCTTAGTGTATCTACTCTCTCTGACTTGTATCCCACTTCTTTTCTGAACCATTTTCTCAATTCACCTAGATCATTTTGTGTTCTAAGCACTCTTCCCCAGTGTGCTCACAGCCACTCCTGATTTAATGAGTCTATTCCTTTATCCAGGTCATTCAGGGAAATATCAACTAATGCTGAGGATAGACCCAATGGTCTTGCACATACCTTCCCCCTTCAGCTTCCAGTAGGTTGAGAGCACCCCATAAAAGCCTAGGCAGCTTTGAGTTGCTCTCTAGTAACTCTGGACATAGCGATCTGAAAATTAGGCATTGAATTCCCCAAGGTAGCAGATAGGTGATAGCACTTCGAGATTGTCCATCTAGGTGTGTTCTACCCACTACCTCTTTATAGGAAGGACTTTGTCCTGAGCAGAGTGAAACCCCCACAGACAGTGGTTGCTAGTAGTGGACAAGTGCAACAGGATTGCTTTGAAGCAGGCAAGTGGATCTGGGTCAGGAAGTTCTCCTATATGCTTGGTCCTGCCGTATGTCCGGCAAAGCAATAGAGAATTTTCCCTTGGCAGTGTGCCAAATGCTCTTTGACGTGTCAATCACATCATTTGGCATTGATTTTTGTTTTAAGGTTTCTCTGTTGCTCCTCTCCAGAGTGCCAGGCTTTCTGCTGACAAGCAGCCTTGCGTGGGAATTTTGAGGTAGTGCGGTGTTAAGAGCTGTATAGACCAGAGCTGGACTCAGGTTCCTAAAAATCCCTGCTCTCCACACAAACATGCTGCCATGGGCTGACTGCTGTTATACAGCAGCCACCACTGCCACATTGGCTATTAACTGCATATCATACCAGTGCAGGCTTGGTTGCGTGGTACTGGGGGCATTTCCTGGCAGTGGATGAAGTATAATGTATGATTTTGTTGCCAATGCTGTGCGATGACTTGACCGAAGATTTTGCGCAGGACTACAATGGAAGTTTTTCCACATTTTGGAATGGTTGGCTTTGCACCTTGTCTGATTTGGAATTTAATATTTTTTCTTTTTGTGTCTAAAGTTTTACTGAACAACAAGCATTTATATCACTGTCCTCTCTGAGAGATAATTAAATTTCTCTCATCACATCTGTGAGCCGGGATTCTCCTTTCGCTCAACTGGTAGATGTCTCTGCATTTAAATCATGATTTTTTTCAGGACTGACAGCTGGAAAGTACTAGGTGCTTTATAATTACCTCTGTCTGTCTTGCCTGTATGCTCATGCACACACACATGTGCAGTGGTGTGCCAGACTGAAGAGGAAGCAGTGAATGCAAGCAACAGCTGGATCCAGTATGTGACAAGTCAAGAGGATTTGTTTTCTTTAAACATGTTTTTATGTACATCTCAGTGCTGCTCTTCCTGGCTGGAATATCACAAGAATGAATAACCCCAGAAATGCTTGGCCTGCCTAGGGAAAAAAAATAGAAATAAAAGGATATTTGATAAATATTGATTCTTACTGTGCAAACTTGCCTTCTGCCTGGGGATCATGTGTCACAGCAGGGTTCTCTATGGGCTGGGCTGATGGGACTCCTATGAGGAGGATGCATTCAACTTAAACCTTGTGTTAGGCAAGCAAGAACAACTTGGGGATTATTGAGACCAGCGGTTAAACAAGGAATGTGCTTGTTACGGTGGTCCTCATCTGACAGTGGTCCTGCTGCTCCAAAGTGGGGATAATCTCCATCCTCAGGTCCGCATGGGCGGCTTTACTTCTCTCTATGGCTCAGCCAATGCCTCTCAGATCTGATGAGCCCCTTTCTCTGCTCAGATTTGATGAGCATCCTTCTCCACTCAAGTCTGACTAGCATCTCCTTCCGCAGCTGAACTTACCCCCAGCCACCAGCCCTTTTGTGCTGTGTGGATGCTGTGGTGGAGTGAGGTTTGGAGAGGCCTCAGCTCATAGTCTGTTTCCTTTTCCTTTTAATGTGTTTGCTCTCTAATGTGTGTTGACACAGTAAATACACATGTTTGTACAAACATCCCAGCAGAGGGTTGCTTTGAAAAACCTTGCAGGAGATGGGAAATGTGTATGGCAGATGTCAGAAGGCGACCTACTGCCTGGTACACTCTGCTTTTGCCAGTGATGCTCTGATTCATCCCCATCAGGAGAAGAAACTTGATGGGATAATTGTGAAGCAAAGGGTTCTTTTCAGGGTATTTGGGACTTCTGCAGAGAGTCCCAGAATCCAGAGCTTGCTAGGTTCATAAAGGTGTACCTTATCCATCAATAGGTGTCAGCATGAGGATCCAAATTGGTATTGTGTATGTGCTGATGGCTGAGACTGTCAGTTCAGCTGGCTTTCTGTCCTGGACTTTTTCTTCCCCTCAGCTTCTTTGAATGGGGTTCCAGAGCCCTTAAGTCCATTATGTGGGTTGGCTCTGCAGGGAAAAGTAGTTTGTTCCTGATCCTTGCTTGTTTCTTTCTTCATTCATTCCCACACCTCTGCTGGGAACACGCTTGGGAAAGGCAGCCAAGAGTCCTAGGAGCAATGGACAGGCTGCCATGATGGGCTTGCAAGGAGGGACAAAGACTGCAGCAGGCATGTTGAGGCTCAGACATGGAGCTCTCAGAGGGTACAGGCACCAGAGGAGGGCAGATGACAGGGATGGATGTGCAGAGGCTGAGCAGGGAGAGGTGGGCTGAGGCTGAGCAACATGAGTGGCAAGAATTACCCGAGGAAGAAAACTGTTGACTAGGGAGAGCTAGTGTGGGAAGAATGATCCTCCGGGGGAACAGAACAGAGCTCCCCAGTGCAAGTCGCTTGTAAGTAGATGAGGCAGAGACTCAGGCAGAGAGTGGAGGAAAGACCAGATACCCTTTCTAAGAGGGTCTGCAAAGCTCCTCCTACCCAAGCTCAAGATACCATTCAGCACTGAATGGGGAAGCAAGGAGCTTGGCTGTAATTAGGCTCTTCCAGGTGCCTTAGTGTCTGATTCATTTGCTCTTGCACTTGAAGGTCTGCTTCAGTTGCCCTTGGCACCTCATTTCCAACCATAAAGGGCAAGAATCAGGGTCATAGGGGTCCACAAATGGGTTAAAGTATATGTAGAACTGATCTCATCCTGACTCAAAACTCACTGAGTTGCAGATGAGCCTATAGGGTTTCACAGAGCAAATTTCAACTTTATGGAGATGACTATATCCTTCATCATATAGGATTGAGATGCCTTAGAACTGGCTAAAAGCTGTCCATGGTTGAAACTTAACACAACCAAGGTGAAGGTGATTTTAGTGATTAAAGAAAACATGACAAAACCTTCTTTGCATGAAGGCACACACTCAACATGTTTGTCTGAGCAGTCCATGAGCAGTCTATCATCCTGAGTTGATCAGGACACTCTTTTTTTCTCTTGATATACTGTGACCTGGCTTCTTTGATAGACTTCAGCAATGTGATGTATCTGGGAAACCATGGGTTCATGGGAAGCTCCAGCTAGGATAGCAAGATATGCATGTATGTAATAGCCATGGTGGTTGTAAATCTATCATGTTTACTTTTTTTCCCTCTAGTATTAGCTCTGCACAGACAGTAAGCTGTATTAGCTTTATCTGCAAGATGACCAGTAGTCAGATTTCTGCTCATCTAAATTAATCGACAGGCCTAGGTCTGCAGCTCTTCTTGTCGGGAATAAGTCTGCAAGAGTTGGTCTGGAAGTGTTAAATAGCTTCTCTGGAATAACAGAGCATCGAAAGATAGATTGAGAGCACGGTACAATTCTCCAACCCACATGTAATATGACATAGGGAGTAAACAAACACTGCACTCAAAGCTAAGTTTCTGTAATAAACAGCCTCACTGTATACACACCTTTTCTTATATGGACAGCAATGCAAGAGTGAGTGACCCATCTGTGAGATGCCAGACAGTCACTCAGGCTGAAATTTGTCTCACCCAACGTCAGTCATCAGCACTGAATCTAAATGAGTTGCTGTTTATAGATAATGGACAGAGACCGGCATCTCCAGAAAGCAATTCACTCCATCTGCCTGAGACACCTATTTAGGATGGCACGAATAGCCCTGTGGTGAAACCTGTCTCTTTTCATTGACTAGAGGGGAAGCGTGCCCGATTCATTAGGCGAAATGTCTAATTTTCAGGAAGACCATGTTAAACAAGATGAATATCACTTTCAGTACATGCCTGGAAGGCACTCAGGTAACAGTGGTGATGGGAAGACTTATCTGGAGTTGGACAGAGTGGGGATCCTCAGGCTTCATCTGTTTGTTTTAAGTTGGTTTGCTTTGCTCTTCCTAGGCACTGTATCCCTAAATTTCATGCCTTGAACTGGGTCTAGAAGTGATGCTTTTCTTTTGTCATAGTCTGGAAAATAGATGTGAACAGACTGTGGTGAGAAAAATGGGATCTTAGTGGCTTCTCCAAGCTAGTTACATTTTTACCATAGCTCTTCCCCAGCATGACCTCAACTTTGCAAGGGAGAGAGATTTTCACCCTTTACAGAGGGTACACGTGAGGCACAGAATGATATGAGAAGTGCCAAATGAGACTAGTGAGATGGCACGGGGATCACATACCCAGCCCTCCTGATGCTCCTCTCTAGACATTGGGAATTATAGCTAACTGTGTGCGTGAACTCGTGTTTTTTCACTACTCTTCCCTTCCTGAGTGAAGCCTGTGACCTCTGGGCATTTTGCCCCTTCCAGGCATCAGTCTGCTTCCTGAAGTCCTGGTGTGCTGAGGCTTGGCAAAGAAAGATGAGCACACGCAGAAGTTTCACAGATCGCTTTTCTGCAAGGGGAGGAATGACACAGTCTGCACTAAAATCCTGAAGTCCTGTCCTCACA